>NC_058132.1:539745104-539809650 GCF_016433145.1 Gracilinanus agilis | reverse complement strand
TGTGTGTGTGTGTGTGTGTGTGTGTGTATGTAAATATATACATATATATAATCTGCCCCTTATTTCTTTGAAACCTTAAGTAATCATTTAAATAATAGTCAACATTTTGCTTATTAATGATTAAGATAATGACAAACAAGGAATATTCAATGGTAATTGGAGAAACTCTGAGGTCTGTTCTGATCAAAATTGTTCCTTAAAAAGAGTGTCAAATTCAGTTTTTAAAGATGGAAGTATTTTTTAACTGATTCACTGATTTCATGGTAGATTATCATGGCTATGAATACAGAATGCCCCATTTGAGCGCCAAGAATTTTCTCATCTACAGCCAATCAATTGAAATCAAGTGACTACAGACTGATTGAAGTCTAAATGGTTTCATGTATGCTACAAGACAAACTAACTTATAGCTCTGATCCCTGTCAAACCATTTGACTTTACAGGAATCACCCCGGAGGTTTACATCAGTACTAGAATAAACTCTAAGGAATCACTCCAATTCAAAATTGCTATTGGAATTCAATACTTGGCCTAATTTTTTCTCAGGAGTTTTGGAAATTCTTAGGGTGTTGAGTAATTCAGCTGCATCAAGAGGTTCAATTTAAATTAGATAAAAATTTTAAAATTGGCTCTCTTCTATCTGTTCATAAGCCTAAAATATGTAAGAATATCTTGTCATGAATTCAATTCAAGTTGACATGCTGACTCAAAGAAAAAAGAAGATAATATACTTTTAAGAAAAAAAAGTAGATTATATTTATACTTTATTTTGCTTTGCTAAAACTTTCTTCTTAACTAAGTTATAATGGGCCATTAAACATTGTTATTCTAATTTTATGGAGAGAAAGTGGAGATAGAAAGGTTAGATGACTTGGTCCAGGTAATACAACCCGAAAGTATCAAATCTTAGATTGAAATCTAAGTCTATATTCTGACATACATTAAATACAGTGTTCTTTCCAATACACCAAAATTCAGAGACCCTAAAAAAACCCTTCCTACACCTTAAGCTCTCTTATTCCTGACCATTTGTTATCACAAATGTATTGCAATTCCTGAGAAGCATTAAATTTCTGTAAATCTCATTTTGTGTGACCAAAAAGCATTATGTTCTAAGTTGTAGGAGGAAACTAGTTTTCCATTTCTACCTTTCAAGAAACTTCTAATGATGAGAAGAGAAGGTAGGGAAGTTGAGGTTGTGAAAGATATTAGCAGTAGTTTTTGATGTTACCCTGATATGTACCTAGTAATATGCATAGATAATTCTATGATTATTTGTTGAATTGGGTTAATATATTGCTTTTGACTAGGAAACTGTCTTTAAAAAGGTAGATCCCATTTATTTCCAATCATTGAAATAATTGTTCTTACCATCTACATTGATTGTAGACAAAGTAACTTTAGCAACTGTTTTATGATTTATAATAACTAAAATAGCTTCTCAAATCATTACAGTTCATTCTAACAGGAATTTTTACTGATATATTTGCAATGAAATTCTGTAAATAAAGATTATGATCATTCATTCACCCTGCTATGTTTAGCTTTGTTTATTTTAACATGCTAATGTATTTCATTAGAGCTGCACCTGCCTTCATCACTGTACTTAAGGATCTTATACTTCCATTACATTCTCCTATTTTTAGTTCTATATGTGATCTGTCAAACATATTTGGGCATAAAATATTTGTGTTTCCCTAAGGACTCAAAGTAGATTTGACTAAGAGAGCATTCTTTAAAATCTTGTGACTTCTCCGTAATACAGTATACTGGGCCAGTGCTTGATATTTCTTAGTAAAATGGTGGATAATATTCTCAATCTTATATTTGCTAATTTTTTTTCTAAATATTCAATTATTACATTAATTTATCAATAAGTTAAGCATTTCTGTAATTGTTTCATCTTCCACATGAAAATGAAAATACTATTGACTTCAAAATAATATTTTAAGAAAATATTATTCTATCTTGTAGCTTTCCCTCCTACAAATCAATAAATCAGCAAATAACAGTTAGCCCTTACTATGTGACAGGAATAAACCTATACTACATCTTTTTTTTTCCTTAATAGACTACCTCAATGTTATTGCAATGAAAAAAAAAACAAACTCATGCCATCATAGTGAATGATCTTCTATTATAGAGAATAATAAACATCATATAGGTGAGTTCTTACATAACGAATATTTCCAGAATATATACAAAGACCTTCCAATTTGTTACTGTATGGCAATGCCCTTAGGGAATTCAAATCAACTTCCATATTATAATCATAAGATCAAGATATTAAATGGAGTTGAGAACATCCAAAGAAATCAATTGTAATAGTAAGGGTGAATTTAAAAGCTTAAATAATAATAGGTAAATATTATTTTAGATTGCTTGTTATACATAATTTGTATTTGCATATTCCCTTAACTATTTTTACTTAATTAAACTGTACATAAGGAATTGAAAGAAAAAACAGGCAATATACAAATATCTATGCTGAACTATGCTGAATATATAGTTCATGTATTTATACATATATATTACACATTTTTATTTTTCCAAGAAAGTAAAAATATCTTGTTAGCAAAGCAAACATGAACATAGTAAATATAAATATGAAAACTGTCACACAAAAATACTATCAACTCACATATATTACTGGATGTGACACAATTATTTAGACAACACAATTTTTATCAAAAATGTGAATTTTACTGACTAATATATATATATATATGTATATATATATATATATACATATAAATATAACTAATAAAAGAATGAAGACTTATTCAGAGAAGACTGGCTTCTGCTCAGTCTAGTAAAGAACAAATTTCTATTCCAGACATATAAATTAAGTTTTGGAAGTTTCTACTGTCAGGTAACTCAGACTAAGCAATAACTAATTGGAATAAAATGAAACCTGTATCTTTAGAGGATGCCAGAGAAGGTTGATGAGGTAGCGATAGGGATGTGCTGATAAATGTTTAAAAAGATTATTTTTTAAAAATGAGTATGAGACAGACATTTAAGCTTAATCTAAATTATTGAACATTTCTCCATCACTTTCTTAATTTATTGAATTAAAATTTTGGAATAAAAAAATCACTCACCCAAACTGTCAACAATAAATATAAAATAAATAAATACCTAATTTGTAAAATTTATCAATTGATGCAGTAATTACTCAGAATCAAAATTTAGCAAACAGATGTCTTCTTTAAGCTGGCTCTAAGCAACCCCTTAGGTGGCATGCAGGTTAAACAATGGAAAGCATAAAGCTAAAGCCTAATCTTTGGAGGACCATAATAAAGAGAACAGTGTAAGGACAGAATTAAAAGTGATTAATGTTTAAGCACTGGAGTGTGTCTCATAGAAAGGTAACCTTTGGAGATTCTTAAGCAGAAGCCTAATGAAAATGTACTGGGCATTTTAGAGTATTCATTCCATATATTTATTATTTATATTAGTTGCAAAAGAGTTTTCTTCTATCTTTTAAATCTAGTTAATCCTTACTTTTTGTTTTCATAGACTACGTCACTGCCAAAGAACATATGAAAAGTTTTACTGATGACAAACTGTTTTAACTGTCTGACAAATACCTGATAATAAATTTTGGTCCTTTATAACAATGAATAAATAGTATGTTTACCCACTTAAAATAAGTGCTAATAACCAGTGTAAACTTACAATAAATACAAAACAAAACAAAACAAAAAAACAGAAAACTTTTCTATTCTCTTATTGTCATAGTAATGGTGATATAGTTGTAGATTAAAGGCCAGAATTTGCTAAGAATTATCTAGGTTTTTGATGATCTGTTAATGTTAAGTCCTGAAATTTTTATTATAAAATATTTTTTCAATGATCAATGAGTTTATATATTAAAGAAAAAAATGAACTAAATTGACCAAACAAGAAATTTCATCTCCTCACTTTTTTCATTGGTTTTTCATTGGCTATCTTTCATCCCTTCAACATTATCTCTCCTTTTTTCTATTTCCTCACTATTTAGCTTCCTTCATATTTCAATTAAAATTCTAAATTCCACAGGCAAAATTTTCTCAATATTTTTCAATTTTATTTTCTTGCTTTTTTGAATATTTCAAAATTATTATGTATATAGCTCTTTTGTCCATAAGTAGGGGTGTGATGGAGTTAGTTTTAATCTGCTTGTGACACATGATTGTTAAACTTGCAGTGGGAGTATTTAAGCTTGAAAAATCAACAACCACTACAAATTAGGCCTTGATGTAAAATGTTATTGATTTTCTAAACTTAAGTTGGGATTAATAATGCATATTATACTTTAAAAAGTGGGCTTCTGGGTAAAGATGGTGGCAGAGTAAAAAGCAGCTGCTTAATCTCTCCTAACCCACAAATATAGGACTCCTCAAGAGGACATAAAAACAAATCCAGATGAACGAAGGGACCCCACAACAGGGCACAGCATTGAAGGTACATGGGATCGGGGCATTTCCATGCTATAAAGGGGTGAAATAGCTCTCACTAAAATGTGAGCTGAGCAACCCTCTCCCTCCCACCCCCACTATACCACCTACAGGGACAAAGCCAGCGCACAAGAGCTAGACCAAGTTTGGGGCACCCATTAAGTCATTGGTAGCTCCAGGGCCTGCTCCTGAGAGCAGCAAGACTTAAGACCCCAAGATGCTAAAGAACACATGGACTTTGAACACAGACCCTGAGCGCAGGTGCAGACACAGGTGCAGACACAGATCCTGAGCACAGGCTTGGACCTTGGGTAGGGACCCAGTGCAGAGGGGTGCATGACTGTGGAAGCAGCACCCTGAGACTGTTAAAGGAACTTCGAGCAGAGGAACAAGCAAGGGGACCACCAGGATGCTTGACCCTGAGAACAACTAGAACTGAGACCTCAGGAGCCCAAAGAGCACAGACAGACCCTGGGTGTGAGGGTGCCAGGCTAACAATGGCAAGCCAGTCACAAGAACCCCAGAAGAGAAAGATCAAGAAGAAATATATAACTCTAAGCAACTTTTACATAGAAAAATTCAAGAAAACAGAGCAAACAGTAGAAGAGAACAAATAAGTAATGATATTCAGACCTTCCCAAAAAAATGAAAACTGGTCACAAGCTCTTGAAGAGTTCAAATCTGAGATTATGAGAAAGATGGAAGAGATATGACAAGAAAATAACAGTTTAAAAGGCAGAATTTCAAAATTAGAAAGTGAGATTCAGAAATCAAATGCATTGATAAGCAAATTGAAGACCAGAAATGACCAGCTGGAAGCCTTGAAGAACCAAACTGACCAGATTCAAAAGGATAACCAAAATATTATAGCTGAAAACCAGTCTGTAAAGGCTAGAATTGGGAAATTAGAAAAAGGATGGCTCCCCCAAAAAAAGTAATAAGCAAATTGGAGACCCAAATCAAACAGCTAGAAAACAGGATAGATCAAATTGAAAAGGAAAATCAAAAGAATATAGCAGAAAAGCACTCTCTAAAGACAAGAATTGGGCAAGTAGAAGCCAATGATCTCGCAAGACAACAAGAAAAAATAAAGCAAAGTCAAAAGACTCATAAAATGGAAGGAAACATAAAATATCTCACTGAGAAATTGACAGATCAAGAAAACAGATCTAGAATAGATAATTTGAGAATCATTGGTCTTCCTGAAAAAAGCAGAAATTAATAGAAATTTGGACTCCATACTAAAGGAAATTATTCAGCAAAATTGCCCTGAAATTCTACAAGAGGGCAATATAGACATTGAAATGATCCATAGATCACCCTCTACAATAAACCCTGAAAAGACAGACTCCAAGAATATAATGGCCAAATTCAAGAGCTTCCAAGTAAAAGAAAAAAATTTACAAGAAGCCAGAAAGAGACAATTCAAATATCAAGGAACACCAATCAGGATCACACAGAATCTAGCAGCCTCCACACTACAAGACCACAAGGCTTGGAATATGTTATTCAGAAAGGCAAGAGAACTGGATCTACAACCTATGATAACCTACCCATCAAAACTGACTATATACTTCGAGGGGAAAAGTGTGGACATTCAACAAGATGGAAGATTTCCAAGTATTTGCACAGAAAATACCAGAAATAAATAGAAAATTCAATATCCAACCACAAAAACCAAGAGAAACATGAAAAGGTAAATAAGAAACAGAGGGGAAAGAAAAAAAAACTCTTATTTTTAAATTTGCCACTTTAAAGGCTTCAATAAGATCAAATTATTTGTATTCCTATATGGAGAAATGTTATGTGTAATTCTCTGTAGTGAACTCTCTTCACTATTATAGTATCCACTATTATAGTAATTAGAAGAATTATTCACAGGGAGAGGTTGGGGAACTAAATGGTCTAACATAATAAGGGGGTGGGTGGGAAAGAGGGGGGTGAATATTAGAGGATATCAAGAGAAACTTGAATGAATAAGAAAAAATAGGATATTCTCTTATACATAACGAGGGCATGGAAAGGGGAGCAGAAAAATACTATTATAAGAAAGAGAGGAAGAAAGCATTAAGAGATACTATTTAAACCTTATTCTCAGTGTAATTAACCCTGAGAGGGAAGAGTAGCTATATTTATTGAGATATAGAACTCTAACCCTACTGAGAAAGTCAGAAGCGATAAACAAAGGGGAGCAGAGGAGCGGGGAGGTCAAAAAAGGGAGGGGAGGGGAAGGGAGAAGGAATTCATTAGACCTTAAAAATAAAAAGAAGGGAATAACAAAGAAGGGGGTAGAAAGGGTAGTAAATCAAGGGAGGGGACAAGGGTTACTGGTTTAAAACAAATAACTGGTTTAAAAGGAAATAACCTAAGAAGAAGGGGTAGAACTAAGAGAGGATACCAAAATGTTGGGGAATACAAAACTGATAATAATAACTCTGAATGTGAATGGGATGATTGATTATACTAAATTAAAAAGCTTTTGTACAAACAAAAACAATGCAACCAAAATCAGAAGGGAAACAACAAATTGGGAAAAAATCTTTATGAAAGTAAATTCTGACAGGGGTCTAATCACTCAACTATACGAAGAGTCAAATCAATTGTATAAAAAATCAAGCCATTCCCCAATCCGTAAATGGGCAAGGGACATGAATAGGCAATTTTCACATAAAGAAATCAAAAGTATCAATAAGCACATGAGAAAGTGCTCTAAATCTCTAATAATTATAGAAATGCAAATCAAAACAACTCTGAGATATCACCTCACACCTGGCAGATTGGCTAAAATGATAGTAGGGGAGAGTAATGTAATGGGGATAATTTGAGGAAAGGTGTTTGGGATAAGGGAATTTGGAAGGGAGTTGTCAGAGACTTGCTAAGTGAGTAATCTAGGTTACAGGTAGGCTAGGATTAAGGAGATTCAGAATATAATAGGGATGAAGTCAGGAGTATAACACAGAAGGGGAAACAGAGATCTTCAGGGAGAGGAGAAATTAAACTAAACAGACAAACAGCAGGTTTTTCAGACTGGGACTTAGGCTCAAACACTGGCAGAGGGAAATAGACTATACTGAAATTAACAACAGGCTTAGTTAATTTCACAGGAAGGGACTTGTTTTGAAGTTACACCTTCCTCCAAGATGGATACCCCGGTTTCCCTTCAAGCCCAGAGTATGTTGGTTCTTTCCCTCTTCTTCCCTCTCTTGATAATTAACAGACAAATTATACTAATAGGTCTGTTGAAACACAAAAGGGTTTATTATCTTTAAAGGATGATTTATCAGGAAAGTGGATCTAAGGAAAGCCCTAACAGTTGTCTCAGGAACCTCAGGTGGGGGAAGGGAGGCAAAGATGGAGTCTGAGTAAGGACCATCCTTTTACTCAGCTTACAAAATACTATTGATAACTAAAGGGAATAAAAGATGATTGACTAGTTTCTCTATATCTAATATTGTCAAAAAACCATTAACCCTACACTGATTTTGAACTCCTCTCTAATCACTCTCCTTATTAACTCCACAGACATATAAGGTAAAGGAGGGAAGGTAGGAAATAATATTAGGAAAGGAATATATAAAGGGTTCATCCATAATAATAATTTCTTAAGTAAATATATCAAAGCTAGGCTAAATTTCAATACTATAGCTAGGTAATGAAGCAACTCGGCTGATCAGACTACCTCCCTCCACGGGAGACCCTAATAAACTGTCTTTTTTTCTCAAGATTCCAAACCCTAACTGCTTTTTGGAACTCAGCCAAAGCTAGAAAAACCTATATGACCCCCACTCTCTATATTATAGTAATGAATGTTGGAGGGGATGTGGCCAAATTGGGACATTAATGCATTTCTGGCAGAGTTGTGAACTGATCCAACCATTCTGGATGGCAAATTGGAACTACACTCAAAGGGCTATAAAAGATTGCCTGCCCTTTGATTCAGCCATACCATTATTGGGTCTGTACCCCAAAGAGATTATAGATAAACAGACCTGTATGAAAATATTTATAGACACGATTTTTGTGGTGGAATAAAATGGAAAACGAGGGTATGCCCTTCAATTGGGGAATGGCTGAATCAACTGTCATATATGCTGGTGATGGAATATTGTTGCACTCAAAGGAATAATAAACTGGAGGAATTCCATGTGAACTGGAAAGACCTCCAGGAATTGAAGCAGAGTGAAAGGAGCAGAGCCAAAAGTACATTGTATACAGAGACCAATACACTGTGGTAAAATAGAATGTAATGAACTTCTGTACTAGCAACAATGCAATGATCCATAACAATTCTGAGTGACTTATGGAAAAGAACCCTACCCACATTCAGAGGAAGAACTACAGGAGAGGAAACACAGAAGAAAAGCAACTGCTTGAACACATGGGTTGAGGTAGACATGATTGGGAATGTTTACCCGCAACTACCACACCAAAGCAACTATCAACACTTTGGAAATAAGTCTTGATAGATGACACATGTTAAAACCATGGGAAATGCGCATTGGCTATAGGTGGGGGGAGGAGATCAGGGGGTGAAGGGGAAAGTAAGAACATGAATCATGTTACCATGATAATTTTCTAAAAAATAAAAATTATTAAAAAAAATAAAAATAAAAAAATTATTTGCATATTTCCTCTCATTGTGAAAGTCACATTTTGCAATAATTACCATCATACCCCAATATTCTCTGTATTCATTATTCAACCTCAAAGGGAGAGCAACAGAAGATTCTTTGAATGAATATGCTAGTCTGTGCTCCTGGTGATAACATCATCATCCTCAACATTATCATCACAATAGGTTGAGAAGTATTTTATATTGTCTCATTTGAAACTCCCAAAATTGTCATACATAGTTGTTTGCTAATTACTACTTCCATTATATTGAGAGCTCCTTTAGAGTATGGACCTATTTTTTTTATTTTGTATACTCAGTATTTAGCATGCTGCCTGTCACATGGTAGGTACTTAATAACTGATTATTGATAGACATACTGAAGATAGAAAGGAAACATTCTTTAGCTAGTTGAGATTTCAAATCAAATGCTCTCTTTAGGGACATGAATAAAGAAATTCAATGTCATTTCTTAAAGCAGCAGGATACATCATTTCATGAGACATTTAGTAATCTTCTTTGGTGAGGTTTTAATTGATTCTAAACAAATAGTTCACAGAACAACAAACAAAGAAAACAGCTATTTTTTGTGCCAAAAAACAGTTGTAGTAGCTGAAAATGGAAAGATTTTCCAGACCTTAACACTGTTTTGAAATTATGTGGAATTTTTTTCTAAATAGGTTTTCAAAGTAAAGGGGAAAGAAGCGAATAATTTTTTTAAATTGAAAATATGATGGGAAGCATACAAATAAAAAAGTCAAAAATTCTTAAATTATGCAAAAGCCTCACACATATGTATCACAATGTTTTAGATTATTTTAAGTGATAATGTGTTTAAAGGTTTGAGCACTAAGCAACATCATAGAAAAGAAAATATTTAAGCATGAAGATTAAGATTCATTTCAATAATAAGCACATATGGACAATTACAAAGTATTAACATATAATTAGGGCAGGTGGTAGAATGAATTGTGCAGTCACAATGGAGTCAGGAAGACCTGAGTTCAAATATAAACCTAGATACATACTAGCTTTATGACCCTGGACAAGTCATTTAACCATATTTGGATCAGTTTATCCATCTGTAAAATGGTCTTGAGAAGGGAATGTCAACCACTGCAGTATGTTTTCCAAGAAAACTCCCAAATGGGTTCACAAAGAATTAAACATGATTGAAATAACTCAACAATAAATGTAAAAGTATTACCAAATTATAAGTAATTACATTAATTTCCAATTTTATATTTTATTTTTGTCTCCATGAGGTAATGGCCATGGTGATAGACAATGAAGATACAAAGGCTAAAATTAGACAGTTGAGGGCAAACTTAAAGGGACTTGCATTCTATTGAGAAAGGTACCCTGAAGGGAAACCTGAAAAGTTTCATCATATCTGAGGAAAGAGATGTTTCCATGCCAGAATACTAGGTATAAAGATTTTAACTCCACGAAAATTAGTGGAAACATCTATATAGTTTTCCTGTACTCTTTTTTCTGCATATTTAAAGAAAGATCTTAAGCAAAATCTAGAAAAATCTGAAGATTTCTTTAATAAAATTTATCTTCTCAAGTGGGGCTTCAGTCAGAGAAACAAAGCAATCTTCAGATTATTATTAACTTCCTGAAAAACTCCATACAAGGAGCCTAGAAATTTAATTGTTTTTTATTTATCTAAACTTTTATGAAATTAAGAACTATCTTAATAATCTTATTGTTTCATTTTGTTTCAATTGAATGTAGTTTAGAAATTAAACTAGAAAGGATAATCCAGGATGGATTACTTCCAGAAAATTTAAAAAAAGCTTCCTTGCTGGCCCAAAGCTCCTTACTGAAATAAAAGTTATTAATAAAGCATTCTGGAGAAAGGGAATATAAAATTGTGAAATCAATTTTATCCCATTTCACAAAAGAAAAATAAATAATAGAAATAAAAAATGACTATTTACTTAGCTATAATATTCTTATTTTCTCCTTTCTGGACAGCCTGAGTTGGACAATATCAGAGACCCACTCAAAGTCAATTTTACTATTTTCTTACCATGTGGAAAAGGTGAACTTGAATTTCGAATGTTTCTCCCTGTATTTACATGGAATAAGCTAAGTTCCACTGTCTCACCCCTTATTTCATGATATATTTGACTCTATCATATTTGGGGGTTTATTGCTGGTGTTTTTAGCCCCATCAGTGAATGGACATTAGTTGTCAGATAAATTTGGTGCTGAAAGAGAAATGAACTCTATATGTCCAATTAACATTAAGGAAAGCTGATTTGTGAGGGTATGAGCTCGTTATGAAATAGACTACTATTATTTCCAATTTTTGTGTATTTTTTACATCTATTTCAGTTTTGTATTTGTGTTACAGCTATAGTCATGTAGTATGAGGTTGTTATATTCAATCTCTAGATTAAATTTTGCCAGTTGACTAGTTTAACATTTTCAAAACACTTGCCATCATAAGAGATGATTTCTAATGTTATATGATTGCTACCTTCTCCCTCTCCCACCAACATGCAAATACAAACATATATGCATATAAATTAATAAATAAACAAACAAACAAATAAATGGATGAATGAATACATAAATTAATAAATATATATTTAAGGTTATTTCATCAAGGCTTTGAACTTTAGAGAAGGGAATATATGAGAGATAAGACAAACTATTCTCTGATTTTCAAAGAACATGAAAAGAAACTTTTACAAAATGTTTTGAATGATTTCCCTGTATCCATTAGGCCTTTAAACTGATAACGCTTTTTAAAAGAAAAATGAACTTTGATAACATTCAATTACAATGCCTTCTTAATCATTTATTCATCTCCTTTAAAAAGTAGATAATTAATTTCACAATATAGAAATTACTCTCCTACCCAGGAATCTTCAATGTTGCCAAATTAATAGTTCCTTTTGCTTTTCTGAAAGCTTTTTTATCCTCTATGCTGTGTCATCATGCAATAAAATATTTTTTATAAGTTGTACATTTATTATTATTATTATTATTATTTAAACCCTTACCTTCCCTCTTGGAGTCAATACTGTATATTGGCTCCAAGGCAGAAGAGTGGTAAGGGTAGGCAATGGGGGTCAAGTGACTTGCCCAGGGTCACACAGCTGGGAAGCGTCTGAGGCAGGATTTGAACCTAGGATCTCCTGTCTCTAGGCCTGGCTCTCAATCCACTGAGCCACCCAGCTGCCCAAAATCGTTTTTTTTAATAATAACATTTTGAAGATGAAAAAGATCATGAAATACTTTGATCACAAAATCATTTTCTATAATTATATTAGGGAAATAGTATTTATAAAATATATATATAAATAGTTTGTTTCCATTGAGTTACAACCTCAAAATCAAGAATACTGCTTTGGAACCCACAGAGCATAGTACTTAAAAATCCAGTAGTTGCAGTGATATAGAAACATCGAATCTCATCCCAAAACTTCTATTATTATCAGTCAGATCATAAGTAAATGTAATCAAATACTCAAACTACATTTTTAACATCATTGGGGAAATAGTAGTTAAATCACCAAATTATAGAAATATTGAGTGAAAAGGGTTACAAGTACATGGCTTATAATTTAAGATAATTCGTTATGCCACAGAGCAACAGAAATATAAAACTAAAAATGCCATGAGTGACATACATAAGCATTATTTAGCATGTTTTAAATTATTTGTCTTTGCCATGTATTTTCACACATGGAATATCTGAAAGATGTGTATATTTATATTTAGGGCTGAATCAGATATCATTTAATTCACTCAACAATGCTAATCACCTAATATATGAATGACCAAATAAATGTGTTAATAAAATAAATATTTTCTGTAATTAGTTATTAAATTATTTGAAATTGTATGGCTGGGATCTTCCAAAAGTATTAATAGTTAAACTTTTTAAAAAATATGCTACTTTCTGTCTTAGAATTGGTATTAAGTATTGGTTCCAAGGCAGAAAAATGTTAAGGGCTGGGCAACTGAGGCTAAAAGACTCCTAAAATGTCACAAAGGTAGGCAAATTATATACTTTTTAAGGATACTTATTGGATGAATGCTGGGAGTTAAGATGATGGAGTAAAGGATCTTCAGCACAAACAATCTCTACAAACTCACATACGCACAGAGAAAATAAATCACCTGAAAGTAAAGGAAAACTGGAGGAACATATCTCAATGCGGTAATAGAAGAGAATTGCCCAAGCAGGATAGCATCTGCAAGAACCAGCAGAACTTGGAGCAGCCCAACCTATTGCTATAATGCTAGAGACAATGAAGCTACAGACAGTGAACAAGCCCAACCTGTGCCACTCTATGCATATATGGAAGACAGAGAAAGGCAGAAAATCTACCAGCTCTCATGTGGCAAAATACCCATGAAGCTACAAGTGAGAGAGAGAGGTACTGGCTGAACTGAAGAAAACCATGATCTCTGTGTGGCAGGATATTGCCTTAGATTTTGGAGCCAAGAGCTGGGGAATTAACCAGGTTAATTGGTAAGGATAGGGAAACAGCATAGCAGGGACAAAATCAGCACATGAAACAAAAAGGTTTCTGGTAGCACGCCATGGGGAATATAGCAATATGAAACATCTGCAAACATTACCAGAGTAAAGGCAGCAGGGACATTTTGTGGAGAGACAAAACATGAGAAAAAGGATAGCCAGACCAACCCAAGTACTATATGATATCTGATTAACCCCTGAATGTAAATATACACATCTTCAAATATGCCACATGTAAAAATACATGGAAAAGCCAATTTAAAGAATACTAAATAATGCTTATGTTTGTCCCTCAATGGCATTTTAAGCTTTATAATGCTGATGCTTTATGGTATAATGCATTATAATAACTCATGAGTCATTCACTTGTACCCTCTTTTACTCAATGGAGGCACATAAAACCCAAAAACATCTAAAGAAAACAGATTTCTAAAGAATAGAACTGACAAAATTCTAAAGGAAACACAAAAACTCAAAGAAGAAAATAACTTCCTAAAAATTATAATTGGACAAATAGAAGCAATGAAACTATAAAACATCAGGAAACAATAAAAGAAACTTAAAAAAAAAAAGAAAACTTGAAATACCTCACTGGAAAAAAATGACTGAATTTTAAAAATGTTTAGGAGAGATCATCTAAGAATCACTAGAATAACTGAAAGACATTATAAAAAAAAAAGAGTTTGAATATTATCTTACAAAAAATACTTGTGTAAACTGTTCTTATATCCTTATTTCAGAGAAAAATATAAATTGAGGAAATCTTAATACCAATAGCTACCAGGAGGATATAATTGCAATACTGAGAAACTGAAGTCAAGATCACACAGAACCATGCACATTCTTCATTAAAGGACTAGAAGATATTGATTATGACATTCTCAAAAACAAAAATGTAAGATTAAAGTCAGGATTATGTACACAGCAAAAATGAGCATAATCTTATGAGAGAAAATGGATATTTAACAAAATAGAGGAACATCAGACTTTTCTCTTCCAAAAACTGTAGCTGAAAAGAAAATTTGAAAAGCAAATTCAAATGAGATTAATAAAAAAAAGAAAAATGAGATTATAAGGATTTCATATCAGTGAAATTGAGTACATTCATATTTAAGATGGTGATAATAGAAATAATTAAGATATCTACGGTATACTATGGTAATTTAAGAAAGGTATGGTAATTAAAATATACAAAATAAAGTACCTAACATATTTTAGAATATTTTCAACATTAGAGCAATGAAAAGAAGGATACAAAGAAAGAAAGATGAATGCTAAGTAAGTTGAGATGATTCTAAAAAAAGAGGGATGGGAAAGAGGATAGAAGAGAAGGAGAGATAGTGTTATATTATAATGGTTGCATGGTCCTCCTTTGATGTTGTGTGGAGCTGAAGCTGAGTGAGTGTGGGAGTTCCTAGGTGTAGCACTAAGTTGTGGTGGTGAACACTAAGGATGCCACAGGAATATTTGCAAAGAAACTAATACACCCAGCTTCAATATAACAGTGTTCCAGGATAAGTGATCAAGTGAAGAGACTGTGGGTTAGCTCATACAGCTCCTTTGACTGTTTATCCTGGCTCCAAAATGTGGATAAATGCTAGTTGACTGTGACTTAACTTTTAGTTTGAATAATCCCTCTTCCTTCAGATACCCAAGGAGATGTTTGAATCCTTAGGATAAAAATGACATCCACCTAAGTAAGTTTCAAGATTTAATGATAACAGACATAGGGAAATGGAAACAGGAATTGAAGGAAAGAGGTGTAAAGGGAATCCTTGGCTAAAGCTACAGATGATCAGGTTATATCAAATTGAAGGTAGTCAGGGTGCGAGATTAACAGTTGAAGAGGTTTGTCTCTCTCAGTTGCAATCTGGCCAGGCCAGGCTGCTATAACCTGAACCAAGCTGTTTGATGGTATTAATGTTTATTCTTCTTTGATGATTAATTAATTAGGATGTATAGTATAGATTCACACAGGATTGGAAACTAAGGTACTGATCAGTATTGGCTGCTGGTATCCTAAATTGACTTTTGGCCTCCCCACCCAACCAAAACCCCCCCACCAAAGCCCTTCTCCAAATTCAGACCCCCTTTGTTCCAAAATCCTTCTATTTATAGTCTTCTCAGCAACTGACTTTTGTCTTTGCTATCTCATGGCAAGCTTGGTTGATTCTAAGTTCCAAACTGCTAACTGTCAATCATTCTGCTTTTATATTGCAATGCCAAATAATATTACAATAGAAGTGCAGTAAACTACCTATAAATAAGAGGTATATGACACAAATATAGTTGAGGAGATTGGGGGGTGGTTAAGGAGTTCGACATACTTGAGCCTTGTTTTCATAAGAACTAGCTGAAACATAACAAGGAGAATATTTTGCCCAGAAAGTGAAACATTGTGGCACAATCAAATGTAATGGACTTCTTTACTAGTAGCAATGCAAGGGTCCAGGACAATTCTGAGGGATTTATGAGAAAGAATGCTATCCACATTTAGAGAAAGAACTATGTGAGTAGAAATGCATAAGAAAAACATATAATTGATCACATGGTTTGATGGGTATATGCTTAGGGATTTTAACTTTAAATGACCACCATTCTATTATAAATAATTATATGGAAATAGATTTTGTGCAAGGATACATGTATAACCCAGTGGAACTGCTTGTCTGCTCTGGGAAGGGGGAGGGAAGTGGGGAGGGAAGGAACAGGAATCATATAATCATGGAAACATTCTAAGTATACAAATTATCTAATTTTTAAAAAGGAAATAAAAAAAGAACTAGCTCAAATTGAGAATAACACTCACACTCAGTCAACAATAGAAGCCTACTTTGCCCTGTAGGAAAGTAGGAGGATAGAGAGAATAAGGGACATGTGGATGAACAATTAGGAGACTGAGTAAATGTAGATGGTAATTAAAAATAAAACATGCATGAACTGGGAAAATCTAAAAGGGGAGAGAAAGAAAAGCAAATAGAAAATAAGATGACAGAAAACAATTACTAATCATAACTTTAAATGCAAATCATGATCTCAGGAGAAAGCAAAAGTAAAATTTGATTTAATCAAAAAAGAGAAGGAAGTAAATTTCATCATGATAAAAACATCACAGACAATGAAAGAATATCAATATTAAATATATACACAAATAGCACAGGATCCATATTCCTCAAGGAAAAATTACATGAATTATAGGAGAAAACCTCACCCTTCCCCTCTCAGAAGTATATAAATCCAAAAAAAAATAAACAAGATAACGTGGCAAATAGAACTTTAGAAAAGTTGGATATGATAAATTTCTAAAGGAGACTGAATAGGTATAGAAAGGAATAAACCTCAGTAATACATAGTACCTTCAAAATATTAACCACATAATAAAGCATAAAAACTTCACATCATGGTGTAGAAAAGAAGAATTATCAAATGAAAACTTTAGAGATAATAATGCAATAAAAATTATCCTCAACAAAAGGCAACAGAAAGAAAGCCTAAAAAGTATTTGGAAATTAATCATATCCTAAAGAACAAATGGGTCAAAGGATAAATCATAGACATAGAAACACAACTATTTCATTAAAGAAAAAGATAATGAGGACTAAATTCACTAAAGAACATTTATGCCAAAAAATGTAAATGAGATAATAGCAAGGAGATTACAATATTATATCTGTTGTGAGGAAGATTAGATTAGGTATTGATTAGGAATTAAGTTGTACATAGTAGGAAGGAGCTGGAGCTGGGAATTCCAGGATGGAATGAGGGAGGAGGAAGTGTGTCTGTGCCCTGAGTGAGGACTTGATTAGTGGTGGGAAAAAAAAAACTGTTGCCAGCCTGGGAGACCTCAGAGCAAAGGACACCCTGCTTTCTGATTTTCCCTGGGACCCTGTGTGGTGTGGCATCTAGCAAAAAGACAAGATCTACAGTGCCAAAGGAAGAAGGTGAAGTTTGAGTTCTGGTGGACAGTGCTTCAAGCAAAACCCTCTCTACCTGGTACCTGAGACAACCTTAGCTCCTGACATCCAGAGATCATCAGTGGATTGCAGTGAGAATCCCAAAGCTACAAAATCCCCTAGCAGTTCTCAAGCCTGGCAGGATCCAGGTCTGAGGCAGACATCCAGAGACTCCATTTACAGCTCCTTGGACCCTGTTAGTTTAGATCACTTAGATAAGAGTAGAATAAGTCCTCCCATTGCCCTGTGGTTTTATCCTTTAGATTTTAAGTATAGAAATACCTTTCCCACCTTATAGTCAAACATAATTAAAGCTGTTAAGTCCCTTTTACCTTGTTAGCCTGTTTCTAGTCTCTGGCCTAGTGGAAGCTGAGTGACAGTTAAGATCAACTGTGATTCCTGTGGAAATCTAGTAAACTCTGGTCTCTCCACCCTGGTCCAGTCTCTCACAAATCCTAGAGTATGTTCCCACAAACTACTTAGTTTATTATAATATCCCTGGTGACCCTGTTACTTTACTTATATTTTCCACATATACAGGAACCATAAATCACAAATTCTGATATACCACAGAAGCAATTAACCTCCTCCTCAAATTGAAAATTTTATTAGTTCAAGTCATTTTATTTCTTTGGGGACTTTTCAAAGTTGCAAATATTGCTCTCTTCCTAGGAAGTGAATAAACTGTCACTGATCCCTAATTTTTTTGGTTTGGGCATGTTTTTTGTTCTTGTTCTTGTTCTATTGTTTTCTAGGACTGACAATTTTATACACAACTTACTTTTATGATGTTTTCAGGTCATAGAAACTTTTGTGACAGACAAATATCACAAATTAACTTCAGAACAGGAACAAAGAGTTCCTGTTTTAAGTAAAATAATTTTATGTAGTGCAAATTTGTCAACTGGTGTAAAGGGAATATAGCAATCAGTAAGGGCACACTTGCACATGGAAGGAGGGGGACAGCTCATGGTTCAAAGAAATACAGGGACCAGGGTCAGAGAAGGAATACACAGGGGGAGTGTCAAACCCTTGGGGAACCAGGGAAGAAGTGCAAGAGGAGAGAAAGTATTTGATATTGGTATTTTGTTTATTTAACACAGGTTTCTCCAGAAATATTTATATGAAGTTGAATGAAGTGAAAAATTCTTATTACTCAAATTGAGAGATGGTAATATATAAACTCAATACAAGACTTCATCTGGTTCATATTTAATTCATATTTAAATGAATTATCTTTGCTTATTATTTGTCAGACTATATTATTATAACCTTTATAGTGTGAAGGCTTTCATATATACATATTAAAAGATCATATAAAACTTCAGTTGATCTATTTTAGTTATATCTCTAGACAGAGTAGACATTTAATAGATGTGTGAAATGGCAAGTGCTTTTAATATTTTGTGCAAAGCATTTGTCATTTCACATCTATTAAAAGTCTACTGTGTCTAGAAATATAACTGAAGTAGAGCAACTGAATTTTTATGACTTTAATTGCTCATGGGTAGGATGAGCTATCATAATAAAAATTAAAATCTTACCCAAATGTATTTATTCAGTGCCATACTTATCAAACTACTAAGAAACATTTTTTACTGAATTAGAAAAAAAATTACGGCAAAGTTCATTTGGAAGAACAAAAGATCAAGAATATCAAGGGAAATAATGAAAAAATAATGAAAAAAACGTGAAGGATGGGAGTCTTGCAGTATCAGATCTTAAACGTATTATAAAGCAGTGGTCACCAAAACAATATGGTACTGGCAGAAGAGAGCATCAGTGGAATAGACTTGCAGTAAATTATCTCAGCAAGATAGTGTATGATAAACCAAAATATCCCAGTTTTGGGGACAAGAACCCAGTGTTTGAAAAAAAAACTGCTTGGAAAATTGGAAAATAGTATGGGAGAGATTAGGTTTAAATCAACATCTCACACCCTATACCAAAACAAATTCTGAATGGATGAATGACTTAAATATAAAGAAGGAAACTATAAATAAATTAGATGAACATTAAATAATATACCTGTCAGATGTGCGGGAAATAAAAGAATTTAAGACCAAGGTAGAAATAGAGAATATCATAAAATGTAAAATGAATGATTTTGATTGCATTAAATTAAAAAGGTTTTGTGTAAAAAACCCAATGTATCCAATATTAGAAGGGAAGCAACAAATAGGAGAAAAAATCCTTATAACAAAAAACTCTGACAAAGGTCTAATTTCTCAAATATATAAAGAACTAAATCAATTGTACAAAAAAGCTAGCCATTCACAAATTGCTCTTTTCTCTTTGCCTTCTTGTAATATTTTATCCATTCCCAGAAATTTAATTATCTTCTTTAAACTGACTAGTCTTACATCTACTTATCCAGCTATAATCACTTTCCTAATCACAATATTCTGTTTCCTTTAGAAATCTTAAACTCAATATGTTAAAAACTAAACTTTGGGGCAGCTGGGTAGCTCAGTGGACTGAGAGTCAGGCCTGGAGATGGGAGGTCCTAGGTTCAAATCTGGCCTCAGACACTTCCCAGCTGTGTGACCCTGGGCAAGTTACTTGACCCCCATTGACCACCCTTACCACTCTTCTGCCAAGAATCCAATACATAGAAGTTAAGAGTTAAAAAAAAAGAAACTAAAATTATCCTTATCCTGAGGTCCACCTTCTCTTATCTTCTTTGTTCCTATTAAGGACATTACCTTCTCCCCAGTTATCCACACTCACAATATAGTTGTCATCCTCAACTCTTCACTATTCCATATCTAATCTAATCTAATCTTTTTGGCAAGTCTTGTTAATTCTACTTTTCTAACAGATCTTTTATATGCCTTCTTCCTTCCTTTAATACTGACATGATTCCTTTATAATTCCTTATTACCTTATTCCTTGATTATTGTGATAGGTTTTCTGTTTGGTCTCCCTGCCTCTATTTCAAGCTACATTTGGTTATCAAACTGATAACTTTTTTACCTCCAGTACTGAATGTAAAATCCTCAGTTTGACTTTTGAAACCATTTTCACATGGACCCTTTTACTCTTCCTAGTCCTTATATACCTTATGCTTCTGCAAATTCTCTGCAGTCAACTGACACTAGTTTCCTTTCTGTTCCTTTAAGAGCAAATTCCATCTCCTGATTGCAGGAAATTTCATAGCTATACTCAAACTTAGAATAAGTTGGTTAGGGAAAAGGAATTGGAGATGGGTTAGGTAAACAATGAAACTAGTTTATTACTGCCTTCTAGATCTAAATTCAGCATGTTGATGAACTCCTTGCTATGATCTTCAGCTGTCCCACAGGAACCAGCCCTGGGACAGAAATACAAAACAATCTCTTGATAGGGAATAATTGATATATCAGATTGATGTTCCTATTTGGTCTGCAAAGATCTTTAAACTCTGCCTGACCTATGAAAATAAAATATCCTACGTTATACCTCCCTTGACCACCTGGATCCCACCTAAGGGGTAGAAGTGAAGGTGAGAAGTAAAGTAGGGAAAGAAGTCCAGCCCTGGGTCTCCAGGCCTTCATATAACCTGGGTCCAACTGCCAGTTGGTACTTGCCCTATGGCTCATGCCATGGTCAACATTCCAACCAGGCCAACTGACAGGTTGTCACAAGAAAATATGGCAGTATTATTTCTATATTACAGAATATCTCAATATTTGAATATCTCAATAGAAACTCTGGTTAGGTTTGATTTAGGCAGCTTAGGGATTGAGTTTAGTATGTCACCCTTTTGGACCTTGTGGGGAGAGAATCCAAGTTATACTTAAGATAGTTGATCCCATTTCCTTCCCTTCCTGTCCCAGTTTTTTAATAAATCTTGTTATATTATCTACCAGACTCTCCTTGAACAATCCTTACCCAGATCTGGTGATTTGGCACATCACCAATAGTTAAGGACCCACTGTGTTAACCCAGCTAGATACCCTGGTGATACCTCATTTAACATCATTTATACCTAATCTAACAAACCCCTTATATTTATTTTTTCAGCACTTAATAAATTTTTCTTCTTGATAGTACTTTAGACTATGAGCTTCTTGAGAAGAAATATTATTTTTTCTTTTATTTTATTCCTAACACTTAGCTCATTATCTCACACATAGTAAATATTTGTTCAGATTAGACATTAAATAGAGTCTGTATGAAACTTTGTAAAAGCTATTTTAATAATACTTACCCCAATATTGTTTGGAATAGAGACCTCTGAGGTTCTCTGAAATTATAAATTTCTATGCCTTACTATAATGCCATTGAAGTGAGACTTTACAGGAGACAACTGTATTTCAATAAATAGTTCTGAGAAAAACTTAGCAAGCAGATACCAGAGAGAGAAGTGATTGAGACATAGTAGATGGTCAATAAAGAAGTCTTTACTTGTTTTATTATTCTCTTTGTAACCTCATTAGTACTAATGCATTTAATTATCATCTCTTTGTTGCTGGTTTTTGAAAATAAACCTAAAATAAGGCACCACTCTGCAGATGAGTCATACTTATACATATTCATCTGTCATCTCTCCCATGAACTTTGATTTTGATTATCAAATGCCTATCATATGGACATTTCTACTTGGATGTCCTGTAGGTATCTCATTTTTAGATCTGAAAGAACACTGACTCTGGACAGAGTACCTACTTTCAAACCAACTACTTATGATTACTCTCTAGGTTATTTTTTAGAAATCACTTAATTTCCTTGGTTCTTATTGTCTTCATATTTAAGAATGTTTATTTAACTAAATGGCTTCTTACTACATTTCTAATTCTAGATCTAATTCTATGTATTAAAGGACAAAAACATTGAACCTACAGACATATGATCTAAATTGGAACATATTACTTTTTGTCCAATAATATGAGTATAAAGTCACAAATTTAGGTTACTTTGAAATTCTATTTCTCTTTTTTATGGAATGGTATGAAATAAACATTATTAAGAGGACTTCCAGGAAATCATTTTTAACTTCAGATTAAAATATTAGAATGCCATATTAGGGACAAGTAGAAAAATAAAAAGTTCAATTTTTTTCCCTATGATTTGTGATTTCACTGGATTGGGCAGTTCTTCCAATTATGTACTCAGCAATTAGCTTTAAATTTAAAGTAAAAGTGAGTTTCCTGAAACGTAGCATATATGATGTTCCTTTCCATATTAGTGAGAATTTTAAAAAGTTAGAATTTGAACCCGCTATTTTTATTCTAATACTAGCCAATTACTCACTAGACTACACTATCCTAATATTAAGATATCATAATATTTTCAAAAATAAGACATAATGTAAATGCTCAGAAATCAGCTTGTCTCTCTACTACTTAAATATTCCATATCAACCTAAAATAAAACATCAAGTATACTTAAACCTAGAATATATTCGGAAGTTGATTTTAGTCTGATCATTTGAAATATTTTCATGACATCTGCTCTTTTATATTCTTCCAAAAATATTCTTCTAATACCCTCTTTTATGAGTTTTTTTTAATTTAAGAATTATCTGCATTACTCCCCTAAACGCTGCTTTAGCTAGTGACTTGGAGGAAGATATAAAGTATGATAATAGTGTAATGAGTCTTTAAGATCCTCTTCTACATTATATTTTATTGATTATTTAAAAAGTATAAAAATGATTCCTTTTATATCAAAATGAACTAAAAAAGAGCTTTACATTTTTAGTGCACTGACACATTAAAAAATCAGTCAACTTACTTATTGAAAGTATGCTGCCTATGCATTTAACTAAATAACCTAGTTAGTTCAATCATCTCATAAAGTGTTCAATATTCATCAATACTGACATGAAATCAATCATATACATTCCCATTATTATGTGTTTCTGATAAAACTAGGGTAAAAGGTTAATTTGAATGTCTTGAATTTGAGCCCCTTTTACTATTCTCTTTGCAAGAATAATGAATATGATATCAGTAGCAGTAACAAAATGGTAATTAGCATTCCTCTGAGAAATAAGTTACCTAAATTCTAGCTTTTTCTGAAAAATATTCATATAATTGAAGTAACAAAATGATGTCATTTTGAACATTTCTAAATGAAAAATTGAAAATAGCTCCTAATTTTGAAGGAAGAATATTATATCTTTGAAGCATTCTATATTTCAGTGATTTGAGGCAAGGGTTAATAGATGAAGAGTTCAGATTTCCCAGCAGAAGATGCAACAATACTTGCAATTATGGTCAATGAATATCAGAGAGTTTATGTATGTGTGTGCATGCACACACACATATATATGTACACATGTAAACTTCAATATTTAGTTTTTTATTTACATGTATAACAATTTTAACATTTTTTCATATCTTGAATTCTAAATTTTCTCTCTCCCTCTCTCCTCTTTTTACTCCACCTTCCCAAGAATGGTTAGCAATTTGATATAAATTATGAATGAAATACCGTAGAAAACATTTTCCCATGAGTCATGATGTGGAAGAAGACACATAAAAAACACAAACACACAAAGTGAAAATGTATGCTTTGATCTTCCTTCAGATTCAATTTGTTCATTCTCTGAAGGTGTATAGTATTTTGCATGACCCCTTCTTGATTGTCATGTTTCATTGTATTGCAGAGATTAGTTAGGTTATTGGCATTTGTGCAACATAAAACGTTGTTATTAGAGTACACATATTTTTCTTGCTTCTGCTCACTGCAATTTTCATGAGTTCATGTAAGACTTTCTAGGTATAAAAATAATGCATTTAATATTTATGGCTTTGGTTGTGAGGTTTTATGTCATATTACATGGGCAATTTTTTGTGTAGATTCTATGTACCACAGAGAAAAAAAAATGTTTTCCTTTTGCATTCAATTTTCCTTTCTTATTTTTTATTTTTATAGAATTTATTCACAATATAAAAGAGACTCCCATCATCACTTTATCACAGAAGTCATCATGTCAAAGGAAAACATGTACATACAGGTTATGTCTCTCATGTTTCCACCTTTCTATTCACTTGTTGAAGCTAATATTTATAATTTACTATTCAATAATGACAATAACATATTTTTATGTACTATGAGGTACTAAGGGTTAAAGTAGGGGTTTTGACAAAATTAGAGAGTGGTTTTTAATATTTTAAGTTTTAATGAGAAGATAATAGAGTTGTAAATTAATATTTTCCCTTTAAGCCAGGGAAAAGAAAACTATCAGCTTTTAACAATTAACAGTTTAGTTTATTTAAAATAGAGATAATAAAAGAATATAGTAAAGGAGGGAAATATATGAGAGAGGAAGAAAAAGAAAATTTCCTAATGTCTATACTAGTCTACCTATAACCGCCTATAACTACCATTAGAGAAAATCCAGCTGATCACTCTTCAGCTCAGCTCCAGAACAAATAAATAAACAAATAAACAAATATGTACATACACACAAGCACATTTATCCCACTCACCAACAAATCACCAACCCATAACACCAGCAACCAACCCCCAATGACCAATTCACATCCAGCAGTCAACTTCCCTGCAACTGCCAACAATTCAGAGACCACAATTGTCAGCAACTGACCCCACTAACTGTCAGCAACTGACCCCACTAACTATCAGCAACTGACAGGCCGACAAAATCCTACTTTCTGTCATTGTGGGCTGGTTAATCCCTACACATCTCTATGGTAAGAGGACCTCCAGGTCCCCATTAAATTAAAAAAAAAGAAATAAAGAATTTCTTTTTACACAAGTTCTATTAAGTTTAAGCTGCTCTTATATTCTTATGTCATAATGGAATTCCATCATAATAATATACTATGTTTTGTTTAGCCATTTCCCAAATGATGGGAATGTCTTCAATTTCTATGATTTGTCATCAAAAGATACTAAAAATATTTTGGAATATATGGATTGTTTTTTTTTTCCTTTTTCCATTTCCTTGGGAAAAGGGTATATTCAGTTTCATATCTCATTGGATTAGTATACCCATTTTCCTATATTGTGGGAAACCGTTCTATGTATTAAAGCCTTTGGAAAAATAGGATCAAATTTAGGGCCTGTTATCTGGATTCCCTACGTGACCAATCCAGGCTGAGGCACTGGTACCAGCAGGTAGGTTAATCCAAAATCAACTTGATCCCTCCAAGAAGGCTATTAGGAGTCATTTAGAGAAACAGAGTCTGTAACAGATATTTTATCTGGATCCCATTACAAAATCATCGGCAAGTAAAACTGTGTGTATGATTTTCTGCACTGCATGTCAGGATGCAGACTAAATGGGCCATCTAAGATAAAAATCTGAGGCTCCTCTTTTGACTCAGTCTTTGATCCCCACCTTTTTTACAATTCTTATTGGAGAGCTTTGAAGTGGCAGACCAGCATCTACTGAGTTAATGATTCCTTTCTTAACAAATGTTAATTAGATAAGAGTGCATATTCAGATTAGAACTGGCTCCTTTAGGATTTGACTGGTGAGCATCTCCCTGGGATATTTCCTCTCCCAGAATTATCCCCACTAATTGATGGTTGGAATTTGGCCATTGTCTTGGTACTTATACCTTTACTCTTTAGACTTTAATGGGTTATGTATGATATGTTACCCCTTCATAGCTGTGTTCTTTGTTTGAAACCAGTATATAATAAACTCCCAAGCCCACAGACTTTGGGACAGCATGGGCTAACCACTAGTCTAGTTGTTCTCATTTTCTTTCTCCTGCTTTAACCATCCTATGCCACCACGCTGCTCAGGACCCCAAAAAATCATATAGAGGCATGGCCCCCTATACTATATCCTCTCCAAAATTGGTCATATTGTCCTTTTATAAATATTGCCAATCTGATTGTGATAGATGATATCACAGAATTGTTTCTTTTTGCATTTCTATAATCAATAAGGATTTAGAGAATTTTTAATATATAGGTTTCATCTATTGATCTGAAAATTGTCTATTTTTATCTTTTATTCATTTGTCAATTAAGGGATGGCTCTTATTCTTATAAATTTGACAAAGTTCTCTGTTTATTTTACATATGAGACCTCTATCTGAGAGGCTATTAATTCTCTGCCTTCGTTATAATCTTGGCAACATGTTTTATTTGCACAATATCTTTACAATTTAATATACTAATTTTTTTTCTGGTTTCTATTTCATAATCCCCCTCACCTCTCATTGACTTATAAATTATCCTTTCATCCACAAATCTTATAGTTAATGTTTCCTATCCAAAATTACATATCATACCTTTTTATGTCTATATCATGTATTCATTTTGATTTTAGTTTAGTAAATAATATAAGATATTGATCCATACCTGATTTATGCCAAACTGTTCTTCAGTTGTCTCAATGATTTTTATGAAATGATTTCTTATGCACCAAACTTAGACTTATGCTTTTATCCAACACAGGTTTACTATAATCTTTAAATACATTCATTGTATGTCTGTCCTGTTCTATTCTTCTACCTTTCCATTTCTTAGGAAATATAAAATAGTTTTGATAATTATTTAATTATTGCTGTATAATATATTTTAAAATCTGGTATGACTAGATGTCCCTCCTTTACATTTTTTATGTATTATTCTGGTTTTCTTAATATCTTTTTATTAAAAAATTAGCTTTTTTTCTAGCTTTAAAAATATTTTTGATGATGTAATTGGCATGGCATAGGTTACATGAATTAGTTTATGTAGTATTGTCATTTAAATTATGTTAACTCAGTCATCTATGAACAATTAATATTTCTACAATTTATTTAGATCAGAATTTATTTGCATAATAAATACACACTCCTGGGTATTTTATTCTATCTGTGGCAATTTTAAATTGATTATCTCTTCTTATTTCTTCTTGCAGGGCTTTGTTAATAATATATTAAAATGTTGATGATTTATATTGGTTTATTTTATATTCTAGCACTTTGGTAAAATTATTGATAAGTTCAACTAAGTCATTATTTGAACTAACTTCTTTATTTGAATATGTAGGATTTTCCATATATATCATGCCATCTATAAGACAGATTGTTTTATTAACTCTTTGCCCATTTGGATTTCTCTATTTTTTCTTTTCTTATTTGCCATAGTTAGTATTTCAAATTCTATGTTAAATAATATTGTTTATAATGAGCATCATTATATCATTCTTGATCTTATGGAGAAGGCTTCTAACTTCTTGAAATTATAAATAATACTTTCTGATGTTGCTAACTAGATGCTTCATATCATTTTTGAAAAACCACTTAAAACCAAGCTTTCCAGTGTTTTCATAGACATGATTTTTTTCCAAAGGCTTTTTCTTCACCTAGTGATATCATCAAATGGTTTATATCACTTTTTTTATTAATGTAATCAATTATGTTAACAATTTTCCTCACATTAAATCATCCCTACATTGTTGATATTTATCCTGTTGGTCATAATGTATAGATTTTGTGATATATTCTTCTTATCTCCTATCTAATAATTATATTTTTCATCCACTTTAATTAAAGATATGATAACATTTTCTTTATTTTTTATATTTTCTGATTTAGGTATCAACACCACATATCTTCCATTAAGAATTTGAGACAGCTCTTACTTTATGTATCATTTCAAACACTTTATTTAATATTGGTATTTGTTGATATATTATTGTTTGATAAAATTCACTTTAGAATCCATTTGGTAGGGTTTTTTCTTTGTTTGTTTGTTTTATTTTTCCCATGAGGAAGTTCATTGATGGGTTATTCGATTTCTTTTTCTAAAACAGATGTATTTAGAGATATGATTTCCCTGTTTAAGAGTCATGGTAGTTTATTTTTTGTAAATATTCTTCCATTTCTCTCATGTTGTTAAATGTATTTGTATATAATTGAGCAAGAAAGCTCCTAATAATTGTTTTAATTTCATGTTTATTGTTGATATAATCTGCCTTTTCATTTTTAGTGCTAGTGATTTGGTTTTCCTATCTCTTTTTTATAATATTAGCCAACACGATATCTATTTTGATTTTTCATAAAACTAAATATTAGTTTCATTCATAGATTCAATGATTCTCTTTCAGTTTTATTTATTTCACTACTCTTTTTAGGATTCCTAATTTGGTCTTTAAATGAGAATTTTAAATTTGTTCATTCTCTAATATTTTTAAAGTTGTATTCCAAATTAATTTATCTTTCCTTTTCCTGTTTTATTAATATGAGCATTCAGTGATACACATTTTCATCTAATTATTGTTTTTGCTATATCCCATAAGTTTTGATATACTGCCTCATTATCATTCTTTTTAAAGAATTGATTTATTATTTCTTTGGTTTGTTCTTTAATCCACTTATTTTATAATATTAAGTTATTCAGTCTCCAATTAGTTTTTGCTTTTTGTTTCAAGGGTCATTTAGTATTTTCAATTTTTGTTTCATTACTGTTTGAAAAAGATGCACTTATTACTTCTGCTATTTTACATTCAACTATGATTTGTGCCCTTATGTAAGATCAATTTTTTTAAAGGTACCATATACTGCTGAAAAAAAGATATGTTCTTTTCTATTCTTTCCAGGTATCTATTATACTTAATTTAAAATTCTATTTATCTTCTTGAATTTTTTATTAATTTTTGGTTAAATTTATCTATTTCTGAGAAGGGAAAATTAAAGTCCTCCACAATGACTTTTTTATCTATTTCCATCTGCAAATCATTTCATTTTTCCTTTAAAAAATTGGGTGCCTCATTAAAGCAGTATTACACAAAATCAAGAGGAAAACAGTATAGGTAAAAGATATCCAAAGAGAACTTAAAGAAAAAATACAGACAATATTTATATTACCACACTATATATTAAAAAATGCTGTTTATCCTGCAGCACATTTTTTTGTACTTGTTTATTTTTTCCCTGTAGGCTGTGATGATTATTAATTAAAACACATAATTAATTTTTTTAAAATTGGATGCTATAATATTTGGTCCATCTTGGTTTAATATTGAAAATGCTTAATTATCTATTGTGCCTTTTAACATAATATAGTTTCCCATTTTAACTTTAATAATTACATCTATTTTAGCTTTATTTTTGTCAGAAATCATTATTGCTACTTTTGATTTCTTTGTATCAGCTGAGGCACAGTGTAATTTTGTTCAAGTACTTTTTTTTACCCTATGTATGTTTTTTATTTTTAAGTGTGTTTCTTGAAAACAGAATATTGGTGCATTTTGGTTTTTGATTCAGTCTGCCATCCATTTTTATTTTATGAATGAATTCATCCCATTCCCATATAACATCATGATGAGTAGTCAATTAGTTGTTTTTTCCCCTTCCATTATGTTTTTACTCACAGTGTATCCCTGTCTTCCTCTAACTGCCTCATTTTTCATCAAATTTGCATATATTGCATATATGCATATATATATTTATATGCATCAAATATGATTGGTGCATATTTCTAAAGTTCCCCCAACTTTGCCCTTCTATCTTATCTTTTAGTTCTTATTCTGTCTGGTTTTTAGAGAGTCCCTTTATGATCTTCTCAACTATGTTCCTCTATTTCTTGATATAATTTATCAATTCTAAAAATCCCTCCTTTATCTTGTTCATAGAGTTGTTCCTTCATTCTCTCACTTTACCCTTCATTTCTGCATATATTCTCTCTTTTAGGTATCTCACACATTTCTTATCCCCTTGGCCTTCTTTTTCATACTTTACTCTTCCTTCTCTTAGTCCCTTAAAGGGACAAATAGTATCTCCTTTATCTTTTCTCCTTTCCCTCATATTACTCTGTATTTTAAGAATACTTTCCTCCAACTTGTATATTTTCTTTTCTCTTTATCCCAGATCTGATGAGAGAATAGTTTTCTAGTACTTCAAGTCCTCTACTCTCTCTTCCCCTTCTCTGTGACAGTTCCATTCATTCTTCTTTATGAGGTATTTTTTTTCCATTTTATCTCTTCCTGCTCTATTTTATTATTGCTTTTACTCAATTCATTATATTTTACTTAACTTATATTTTATCTATATTTTAATCTTCAATGTACCCATATAATGATGTTATCCTTAAGGGTTATAGATTATGTTTTTTAATATAAGAATTAAGCAACTTCTCCTTTTGGGTCATATAGTGAGTTTTGTTTTTCTCCATAGAACAGTTGAAGACCTTTACTTAATTACTTTTCAATTTTTTTCTTGTATAATTATTTTTTAAAAATATTGTCTAGAGTGATTTTATTTAGAATAGTTTTTCATGATTCCATGATTCATGTTAACCCTCCCGCTACTCTTTCCTCCCCCGTCTCAAATTGGACAAGCAATTCCACAACCTTTAACATCAAAACCCCAATCATATCCCTATCACATTATGTGATCAGTCACGTATTTTTCTAGTGCATTTCTGTTCCCACAGTTCTTTCTCTGGATGTGGACAGCATTCTTTCTCACTAGTTCCTCTAAATTGTCCTGGGTCATTGAATTGTTGCTAGTAGAAAAGTCCATTACAATCGATTGTGCCATAATGTATCAATCTCTGTGTACAATCTTCTAGTTCTTCTCCTTTCACTCTGCATCAGTTTCTGGAAGTTTTTCCATTGAAATGGAGACGCTCCATTTCTTTATTTCTTTCAGCACAATAATATTCCATCACTAACATATATTACAATTTATTGAGCCATTCCACAGTCAATGGACACCCCTTCATTTTCCAATTTTTTGCTACCACAAAGAGTGGAACTACAAATATTATTTCACACGTTTTTTTTTTTCTTTATTATCTCATTGGAATACAAACCCAGCAGTGGTATGGCTGGGTCAAAGGGTAGGCATTCCATTAAATCCCTTTGTGCATAGTTCCAAAATTTGCTCTCCAAAATAGTTAAACCAATTCACAACTCCACCAGCATTGTATTAGTGTCCCAATTTTGCTATATCCCCTCCAATATTTATCACTTTCCTTTGCTGCCATATTGACCAGTTTGCTAGGTATAAGGTGGTACTTCAGAGTTGTTTTAATTTACATTTCTCTAATCAGAAGGTATTGAGAGCACTTTTTCATGTGCTTATTGATAGTTTTGATTTACTCATGAGAAAATTGACTATTCATGTCCCTTTACCTTTTTCTTGATTGTGAAATGGCTTGATTTTTTTGTAAATTTACAGGGTTGCTTATATATTTAGAAAATTAAACCTTCATCAGAGAGTTTTGTTATAAAAATGTTCTTCCAATTTGTTGCTTTCTTGTATAATTATGCTCAGCTTTGTTGGCTAGATTATTCTTGGTTGTAAAGCAAGTTTCTTTGCTTTTCAAAATACTGTGTACATAAATGTCCTGCATTCTTTTAATGTTGAAGCTGCTAAGACTCATTTATTTTGACAATAGTTCCACAATATTTAAACTGTCTTTTTCTTAATGTTTATAGTATTTTTTCCTTAACTTCAGAGTTATGGAACTTTGCAATAATGTTACTGTGCATAATCATCTTGGGGTCTCATTTTAGTGATAAAAAAGGTGATTTTTTTGCATTTCTATTTTCCCTTCTGGCTGTAGAAATTCTGGGCAGTTTCCAATTAATTTTTATTATTGTATAGTGTCTAAACCTTTTTTTAAAGAAGGCTAAGAATTCATTTATTGACTTTCCTCGAGATAATAATGAAAGATAAACAAAAAATCTCTCCCCTTAAAATATTACATTTTAAATGGGGAAGACAACACAGAGTGGGGAAATGAAAACTGTAACTACTAAAATGTTTTTGATAAGTCTAATGTTTCTAGTACTTCTGTGTGTGTGTGTGTGTGTGTGTGTGTGTGTGTGTGTGCGCACTCAGACTTTATGGAATCTCGTCTGTCACTAGAATATATCTCTAATTTTTCCCCCAGTATTAAGGAAACTCTGTATATAAAAATACTTCTGAAAGATTTCATGGATTAGATTAATATTAATACTTGATGAAATAGAGTAAGAAAGGTAGAGAAAATTGGATAAAATAGAGATTTAGAGATTAGCATGGACAAGTCTAGAAACAATATGGTAACCAAAACATAATATTAGCTATTGAGAGAAAATAAAGGAAAGGATGAGGAAACAGATCAAGTATATGATTAGGGAGCAATATATAATGGGTTCAGGTAACATTATTTGGCTAAGCATGGAGTGAAATTCTTTACACCACAAGTAAATCAGTAAATTATTTTCTTGCCTTATTTTTTTTTGTCCTGGGGCAGCTAGGTGGCTCATTTAATTGAGAGACAGATCCAATAGGGGAGGTCTTGGCTTCAAATCAAGTTTAGATATTTCTTAGCTGAGTGACTCTGAGCAAGGTAATTAACCCACATTACATAGCCCTTTTCATTTTTCTGCCTTGGAACCAATCTTCCCTATCAATTTTAAGATAGAAAGTAAGGTTTTATAATGTAAATTCATCCTTCAAAAGATTGAAACCATGAGGAAAACAATAAACAAAGAATTGATTCTCACCAACAAATAACACTTGGTTACTGATGCTATGATTATGATAGATTTAAGGGAGACAGACCACTTCTATTTTAAATCAATGATAGAGAGGTAGAAGAAAGTGGAAAATAGTTGAACAAACACAATAGATATTATTTTGTTGTAAAATTTTCAGAGAGTTTAAAAAGAATTAAACATTCTAAAATTCTCTAAAAAGGAAGTGAAATTTTGAGGATTAAATTCCTAAACACAAGGCAAAACTATTCCAGTGAGGATTAGAGGATATTTTGTAATGAACCTTAGTGAATGTGTAAATTTAAATTCAATATAATGTAAATGTAAATTAAATAAATATATTTGAAGACACATATATATGCACATGCATACACATATATGTTTACACATATACACGTAAATATATATTTCAGTATATTTATATGTAATTTCAGTAGATTAAAACAAATTATATATAAAAAGTCAAAAACAAGTTATATTTTTGATAAAAGTAAAACATCTCAAAATCAGTAGAATTTGAAGAGGAATTCCAAGAACAAGAACAACAAAATGCTGTATTTTTTTCATTAAAGCCCTTGCCTTCTGCTCTGCATTGGTTCTAAGGCAGAAGGGTGGTAAGGACTAGGCAATAGGGGTTAAGTGACTTGCCCAGGGTCACATAGCTAGTAAGTGTCTGAGGCCAGATTTGAACCTAGGACCTCCTGTGTTTAGGCCTGGCTCAATCCATTGAACCACCCAGCTTCCCCCAAGAAAATGCCATTTTAAAGCTAAGTTGTATGAAAAAGAATAAACATTGGACAGAACCATTAACTTTTTAATTAGATTAACTTAATGATGATGGTGAAAAGGAAGATATCATATAATTTTGTTTTGTTCCTCTTTTCCCTGCCATTTTTTTTCTGGAGAAAAATGCATTGGAAGAAATTGAAATCCATGATGTTATAGAAGGTATGGTGATATCAGATAGGGCCTGATGAAGAGATGGCCCAAGGTCCTCTGATGGTATAAGGACCTGAGCTGAGTGAAGGTGGGAAGCCTAGGTGAACACAAAGTATTTGAAGCTCAGCTTAACACCCAAATCCCACCTAACAGTGCCCAGGAATAAGTGATCAAGTGAGAAGCTGTGAATTGGATCACATAGCTTCTCTGACTGTTTATGGTGGGTTTAGATGGATGAATAAAGCTATAGATTTATGGATAATGCCAATGACTGTAATTTGGTTTTGCTTGAGCAACTCCTTCCCTCAGACCCAAGGATAAGATTATTGATCCTTAAGACAATAATGACTTACCTAAGTATACTTTTAAGATTTAATTGTGACAACTCAGGGAAAGGAACAGGGTTGAAGGAAAGAGGTGTTGGGAAAACTTCATTAAGCTACTTATGATTAGGTTTGTCAATCAAGGGCAATCCGATTGAGACTATCTGCTGGAGAGGTTTCCCTCTCTGTGGCCCTCTGGCCAGGCCAGGCACCTTTGGCTTAACAAAGCTGACTGCGTCTTGATGTTGTTTTTATTTGATAGTCAAAGATTAATATGTAGCAGAGCTTTGTCCAGAAGTTGAGGATGTGATAAGTATTGGAACAGGATGCAGATAACCTAAGTAAGTTTGGTTGACCTACCCACCCAACCACCTAGGTGCCTTTTCAGGAATGAGAGAGTTTCTTGTTCCAGTTCCTCTCATTTATAGTCCTGCCAGTATCTGCTTTTTGCCCCCTGGCTCATGGCATCTGGGTTGGTTCTAAATTCAAAAACTGTTGGGTGTCACTCATCCTGGTCTCCATTTTGCAAAGCAAAATGATATTACAGTTATATGTAAGGAAATAATAAAGCATCTGTTATTTTTTTACATGTTCAAGTCATTACATTCTGATGAACAAATTACAAAGCCTGCATCTGTTTTCTTATTATAAAGATGCAGGGAAGGGAATAGTACTGCCGTAATATTTATGAGCTATACAGTATAGGTTCATGCTGCAAGCTAACATCCAGGCAAAACAAAAAATAAAAAAAGAATGAATAAAGATTTACTAAGAAAGTGGTTAAAACATTTTTAAAGAGCATTCAGAAAATAGAGCAATCACAAAGGTCAGTATGGTTGTAGGTAGAACATGTCCTATAGATATAACTTTTTTATATACTAAAGTTATAGAAAAGTGGAATGGTGATATTTCGATGATTAAGGTTTTAGTAAACCAGGCCTGATCTTGTCCTTTTGGGAAAAGGTAAAATAGTATAGGAGAGATTAGATCAAGTGAAACCTTATTTGTATTTAATTTTTTAAATATATGATAGTAAAGAGGAGTTCTTTCTCTTCAATAGTAAGATTTCTTTAAATTTTCTTAACTAATATTACAATATTTATCCTACAAAAGTTAAAGAAATATTATGAGAGTATCTTCTGATTCTGAATTTTGTTTTAGTTAAATATTTTATTTTTTTAGAAACATTTTCCATGGTTACATGATTCATGTTTTTTACTTTCCCCTTCACCCTCACCTTTACCCCCCACATATCCAATGCACATTTCTACTGGTTTTAACATGTGTCATCAATCAAGACTTATTTCCATATTATTAATAGTTACATTGGTGTGGGTGTTTCAAGTCTACAGCCCCAATCATGTCCACATCAACCTATGTGTTCAAGAGGTTGTTTTTCTTCTGTTTTGCACTCCTATAGTTCTTCCTCTGAATGTGGGTAGTGTTCTTTTCCATAAATCCCTCCAGATTGTCCCGGGTCATTGCATTGCTGCTAGTAAAGATGTCAATTACATTCGATTTTACCACAGTGTATCAGTCTCTGTGTACAATGTACTTCTGGCTCTGCTCCTTTCACTCTGCATCAATTCCTGGAGGTCATTTCAATTCACATGGAATTCTTCCAGTGTATTATTCCTTTGAGCACAATAGTATTCCGTTACCAGCATCTACCATAATTTGTTCAGCCATTCCCCAATTGAAGGGCAAACCCTCCTTTTCCAGTTTTTGCCACCACAAAAAGCGAGGCTATAAATGATTTTGTACAAATCTTTTGATCTATAATCTCCTTGGGGTACAAACCCAGGAATGCTATGGCTGGATTTCGGGACAGGTAGTCTTCTAGAACTCTTTGGGCATAGTTCCACATTGCCATCCAGAATGGTTGTATCAGTTCACAACTCCACCAGCAATGCATTAATGGCCCAATTTTGCCACATCCCCACCAACATTCATTACTCTCCCCTTCTTTCTTTTTAGCAAATCTGCTAGGTGTGAGGTGGTACCTCAGAGATGTTTTGATTTTCACTTCTCTAATTATTAGATATTTGGAACATTTTCTCATGTGCTTATTGATAGTTTTGACTTCTTTATTGGAAAATAGCCTATTCATGTCCCTTTCCCATTTATAAATTGGGGAATGGCTTAATTTTTTATAAAATTGATTTAGCTCCTTGTATTTGAGTAATTAGATCCCAGAGTTTTTTGTTATAAAGATTTTTTTCCCAGTTTGTTGTTTCCATTCTGATTTTGATTGCATTGTTTTTGTTTGTACAAACATTTTTAATTTAATATAATCAAAATTATTTATTTTACATTTTGTAATTTTTTCTAACTCTTGCTTGGTATTAAAATTTTCCCTTTCCCATAGATCTGACAAGTATACTATTCTGAGTTGACGTAATTTACTTATAGTTTCCTTCTTTATATTCAGGTCATTTACCCATTCTGAATTTATCTTGGTGTACAGTGTGAGATATTGATCTAAACCTAATCTCACCCATATTGTTTTCCAATTTTCAAAACAGTTTTTGTCAAATAGTGGATTTTTGTCCCCAAAATTGGGCTGTTTGGGTTTATCATACACTGTCTTGCTGTTGTCACTTACCCAAAATCTATTCCATTGATCCTCCCTTCTATCTCTTAACCAGTACCATATAGTTTTGATGACCACTGCTTTATAGTATAGCTTAATATCTTGTACTGCTAGGCCACCTTCCTTCACGATTTTTTTTATTGTTCCCCTTGATATTATTGATCTTTTATTCTTCCAAATAAACTTTGTTATAGTTTTATCTCATTGAGTAAAAAAGGTTTGATAGGTATGACACTAAATAGGTAAATTAATTTGGGTAGAATGGTCATTTTTATTATATTAGCTTGTCCTACCCATGAGCACTCAATGTTTTTCCAATTCTTTAGATCTAGTTTTAATTGTTTGGAAAGTTTTTTGTAGTTGTGTTCGTATAATTCCTGTGTTTGTTTTGGTAGATAGATTCCTAAGTATTTCATATTGTTTAGGGTGATTTTAAATGGTGTTTCTCTTTCTACCGCTTGCTGCTGTGATGTATTTCTGGCATAAATCCCACCTGATCATAATGAATAACCCTCTTGATCACTTGCAAGATTTTTGCATCTATGTCCATTAAGGAGATTGGTTTGTAGTTTTCTTTCTCTGTTTTTGATCTCCCTGGCTTTGGGATCAGTACCATATTTGTGTTATAAAAAAGGAGTTTGGTAGAATTCCTTCTTTGCTTATTATGTCAAATATTTTATATAGTATTGGAATTAGTTGTTCTTTGAAGGTTTGATAAAATTCACTTGTGAATCCATCTGGTTCTGGGGATTTTTTCTTAGGGAGTTCTTTGATGACTTATTCAACTTCTTTTTCTGAGATGGGATTAAGTATTCTATTTCTTCTACTGTTAATCTAAGCAATTTATATTTTTGTAAATATTCATCCATCTCACCTAAGTTGCTATATTTATTGCCATATAATTGGGCAAAATAATTTTTAATGATTGCCTTGATTTCCTCTTCATTAGATGTGATGACTCCCTTTTCATCCTTGATACTGATTATTTGGTTTTCTTCTTTCCTTTTTTTAATTAGATTTACCAGTACTTTGTCAATTTTGTTTGTTTTTTCAAAGTACCAGCTTCTAGTCTTATGTATTAATACAATAGTTCTTTTAATTTCAATTTTATTGATTTCTTCTTTAATATTTATAATCTCTAATTTGGTATTTAACTAGGGATTTTTAATTTGTTCTCTTTCTAGTTTTTTTTTTTATTATCATTCCCTGTTCATTTTACTTTGCTCTAATTTGTTAATACATGCACTCAAGGATATAAATTTCCCCCTGAGTACTGCCTTAGCTGTATAAAGTTTGGTAGGATGTCTCGTCATTGTCATTCTCTTCAATGCAATTATTGAATGTTTCTATGATTTCTTCTTTAACTAACTGGTTTTGGAGAATCATATTATTTAATTTCCAATTATTTTTTTATTTGCCTGTCCATGTGCCCTTACTAATTATTATTTTTATTGCATTTTGATCCAAAAAGGTTACATTTATAATGTATTTATAATTTATAATGTAACCCTTCTCTTTTTCATTTGTGTGAAATGTTTCTATGCTCTATTACATGGTCAATCTTTGTTAATGTACCATGTGCAGCTGAAAAAAAGGTATTTTCCTTTCTGTCCCTATTTATTTTTCTCAATATATCTAGTAAATATAATTTTTCTAGGACTTCATTCACCTCTCTTATCTCTTTCTTACTTATTTTTTGTTTTGATTTATCTGATTCTGAAAGAGCAATATTTAGATCTCCCACTAGTATAGTTTTACTATCTATTTCCTTCTTGAGCTCTTCCTGTTTCTTCTTTAGGAATTTGGATGCTATACCATTTGTTGCATACATCTTGGGTACTGTTATTTCTTCATTGTCTATACTGCCTTTTATCAGAATGTAATTACCTTCCCCGTCTCTTCTAATCATATCTATTTTTACTTTGGCTTTTTCATAAATTATGATCACGACTCCTGCTTTCTTTTTCTCAGTTAAAGCCTAAAAGATTTTGCTCTAGACCTTGACCTTAAATCTGTGTACGTCCACCACCCTCATATGAATTTCTTGTAGACAACATATGGTAGGATTTTGGTTTCTAATCCACTCTGCTATTTACTTCAGTTTTATGGGCAAGTTCATCCCATTCACATTCAGAGTTTTAATTATCACTTGTGTATTCCCCATTATACTGGTATCCTCTCCTAGTTCTACCCCTTCTTCTTATGCTAGTTCCTTTTAAATCAGTGCTTTGTTTTAAGCCAGTCCCCCATTGTCCCTTCCCTTGATTTACTTCCCTTTCCACACCCTCCCTTATTAATCTCCTCTTTTTATCAATTAAGGCCTAATGAATTCCTTCTCCCTCTACTCCTCTCCCTTTTTTGATCTCCCCACACTCATGCTCCCCTTGATTGATCCCTTCTGACTTTCTAAGTAGAGTTTGAAAGAATTCTATATCCTAATGGATATAGCTACTCTTCCCTCTCAGGGTTAATTCCCTTGAGAGTAAGGTTTAAATATTACCTTTTAATGCTCTCTTCCTCTCCTTCCTATAATATTATTCAGCCTCTCCTCTTCCCATTCCTTCTTTGTGTGGTATAGAATATCTTATTTTTCTTATTCATTCAAGTTTCTCTTGGTGCCATCTACTATTCACCATCTCTCTTTTTTCCCCTCATATCATCTTAGACCGTTTAGAATGCCAAACTCTTCCTCTGAATAATTCTTCTAATTACTATAATAGTGAATACAGTTTTTGAAAATTACACATATTTCTACATATAAGAATACAAACAATTTCATCTTATTGAAGCCCTTAAAGAGGCAAATTTAAAAATAAGAATTTTCTTTCTTTCCTCTCTGTTTCTTATTTACCTTTTCATGTTTATCTTGGTTTTTGTGGTTGGATATCAAACTTTCCATTTAGTCCTGGTCTTTTTTGTGCAAGTACTTGGAAATCTTCTATCTTGTTGAATGCTCATATTTTCCTCTGGAAGTATATTGTCACTTTTGATGGGTAGGTTATATTTGGTTGTAGACCCAGTTCTCTTGCCTTTCTGAATATCATATTCCAAGTCTTCAGGTCTCTTAGTTTGGAGGCTGCCAGATCCTTTGTGATCCTGATTGGTGCTCCTTGATATCTGAATTGTCACTTTCTGGCTTCTTGTAAAATTTCTTTCCTTGGAATCTCCTGAATTTGGTGTTTATATTGCTGGGGGTGGCCTTTTCAGGGTTTAGTGTAGAGGGTGATCTATGGATCCTTTCAATGTATATATTACCCTCTTGTTGTAGAACTTCAGGGCAGTTTTGTTGTATAATTTCTTTTAGTATGGAGTCTAAATTTCTATTAATTTCTGCTTTTTCAGGAAGACAGATGCTTCTCAAATTGTCTCTTCTAGATCTATTTTTTGAACTGTCATTTTGTCAGTGAGATATTTCATGTTTCCTTCTATTTTATCAGTCTTTTGACTTTGTTTTATTTGTTCTTGCTCTCTTGAGAGAACATTGGTTTCTACTTGTCTAATTCTGGTCTTAGAGACTAGTTTTCTGCTATAAACATTTGATTTTCCTTTTTGATTTGGTCTATCCTATTTTCCAGCTGTTTGATTTTCGTCTCCAATTTGCTTATCATTTCATTTGATTTTTGGGCTTCTTTCTCCATTTGGGAGTTTCTATTTCTTAAACTGTTAATTTCATTTTGAGTTATTTCCCACTTCTCTTGCCTAATCTCTTCCATCTTTCTCATGATCTCAGATTTGAACTCTTCAATAGCTTGTGACCAATTTTCATTTTTGGGGGGAAGGTTTGGATGTGATTAATTGTTTGTTCTCCTCTGTTGTTTGCTCTGATGTCTGGATTTTTTCTGTGTAAAGTCGTTGAGTGTTAAAGATTACTTCTTGATCTTTCTCTTTTGAGGTTCTTGTGCCTGGCTTGCCATTATCATTATTTCTTTCTCAGTCAAAAGTCTGGGTGAGGCAGACAGACTTTCTACCTATCCTATGGAGGTGTGGAGCAGTTTTGGACTGAGTCACAGTGCTATGTACCCTCTCATCTTTATCCTCACTCCCAGGGTCTGTCTGAGTTATTTAGACTCCTGAGGTCTCAAGTCTAATTGTTCTCAAGGTCAAGCCACCTTGTTGTCCTCTTGCTTGCTCCTCTGCCAGAAGCTTCTTTAACAGTCTCAGGGAGCTGCATCCAAAGTCATGCCCCTGTCTGCACTGTGTCCCCACCCAAGGTCCATGCCTGCACTCAAAGTCTATGTCCCTGTCCCTGTATGAGTCTGAGCCTGCACGTGGCTACGTCCACACCTGTCCTCAAGGTCTGTGTTCAAAGTACATATTATTTAGCCTCTTGGAGCCTTATGTCTTGCTGCTCTCAGGAGCAGGCCTTGGTGATCCCAGGTAGCTGCCAAGAACTTAATGAATGCCCCAAACTTGCTCTAACTCTTGTGTGCTGGCTTTGGCACTGTTGGTACTGTGAGGGGGAGGGGGTTGCTCAGCTCACGTTTTAGTGAGAGGTATTTCACCCCCTTATAGCATGGAAATGCCCAGATCCCATGTACGTTCAATGCTGCTCCCTGTTGTGGTGTCCCTTCATTCGTCTGGATTTGTTTTTATGTTCTCTTGAGGAGACCTATCTGTGTGGGTTAGGAATGATTAAGCAGCTGATTCTACTCTGCCACCATTTTAACCTTGAAATCTCTGAATCTGAATCTTAATAACTGGGGAAAACTTGTTTCAGGGATATAACTCATAGAAATTTTGGAAGGAAGTAACAATTTCTTCTTCTACTTCATGATATAGGAAATGAAAATAAGACACATCATGAAGAATCTTGTAGACTCTAGGAAAATAGATTCCAAAAAGTTCAAAGGAAGGATAAATTATAATATTTTTCATTTTATTTTCCTTATATTTATTTTATTTAATCATATTATCTAACTGCTGCCACATAATACTTTTATTTCTCTCTGTAATTGACTCTAATATGTTAGCCCTTCTAATTTTTTATCTTTTTTCATTAAACCCTCAAGGCCCTATTGGTTCATAAAATAGAAACTTTTATCCTGTTTTACTGAGAAAAGTAAAGAATGACATAATAACTTAGATAATGCTTCAGTTGCCATCAAATGAAACACAGACAAGAAATTATATTGCAAAATAAAAGAATAAATAAATGCTTATTATATGTACACAATGTATTGGTGGCTATTTCACAAGTTAGATGGATTGGCATCTGGTGTAAGGGCTAAACCAAAAGATTTACTCTTTGATATTAACTTGTAAGTAGTATTCTATTACATTATCCAAGTTTTGTTAAAAACTTTTAAATAACACAAATTAAATACCTGATGAATGACACTAAAAAAACAACAACTTTTTATTAGAGAAAATAAATATGAAATTTAAAAGGTTTAAAAAATGACTATTTAATGAGATAAATGTGTTGTTTTTTTTTTTCATTTTTTACTTCTGTATTGAGAATAGGTGAAATATTAGAGAAAGTATTACTAACATTAAAAAAATATCATTCTTTGCAAGTGAGATTAATTATTTAATTAAATGTGATATTTTGCTTGAAAGATCCATATTATTCAGAAGGATGGACATTGTGATATGAGAACTGTAGGAAATAAATAAAAAATAAAATAAATATGACACCAGTACTTCAGATAACATATTAAGTGACATTTCCAAACTTTTCAGCAATACTAAATGGATTTTTTTCTGATTCTCTCTGGATACAATTGGAAGAGGCAATATACTGCATTGAAATCCTAGACACTTTTTTTTTTTTTTTTTTTTTTTTTTTTTTATAAACCCTTACCTTCCGTCTTGGAGTCAATACTGTGTATTGGCTCCAAGGCAGAAGAGTGGTAAGGGTAGGCAATGGGGATCAAGTGACTTGCCCAGGGTCACACAGCTGGGAAGTGTCTGAGGCCAGATTTGAACCTAGGACCTCCTGTCTCTAGGCCTGGCTCTCAATCCACTGAGCTACCCAGCTGCCCCCTCTAGACACTTTTTAAGATCAGATATTATTGTAAAATAATTACTATTTTAATGGTAAACATGGCTTTTAATAATAAATATGGATCAATATAGAGATATAGCAGTTTGATTTTGTAATATTTTAGTTGTTTAATTTCTGAATTAGTCACTTCATTTCCTCACTAATAATATTAAAATAACAGTATAAATCATAAATACATGTATTGCTCATTTATAGTAACATATTTACTAGTCATTACAAGCTATGTGATTTTCCAATAGAGACTTAATAAGATTAATTTATCATGTTTTATATATTTTTAAAATATAATGATTCAAATTAGTGTGCCTTAAACTTATATAACACTATATATATATGTATATATATGTATATATATACATATATATATAGAATCATCAAATTAGTGATTTTCATTTTTATATTAAGTGATCTTATAAGAGATAATAGTAAGCAAATAAATAGTACCTCTGAGATTCCCCAAGCCTGTCACTGACTAATTTTTATGCTGATTTAGACAGAAAGTGTGATATCATTAGCAAATTAGGGGAACATACAATAGTTTAATTGTGATATCAGTAGAGAAGTGAAATATTTATCACCAAACAAGAGATTGTGAATATCACAGTAAATGTAATAGAAAATTTTAATTATATTAAATTTAAAATGTTTTTCATAAAGAAAGCATGCAGCCAGGATTAAAAGGGAAGCGGGAAGGGGGGGGGGGGGGGGAAGATTTACAGAATTTTTTTCTGATAATGGCCTTATTGCTCAAATACATAGAGAAGAGAGTCACATTTATAAGACTATGAATCACTCTCTAAATGATAAAGAGTCAAATGATATGAACAGGTAGATTTCAGTTGAAATCAAAGCAATCTATAATGATATGAAAAAATGCTGTCTCTTGATTAGAGTAATTCAAATTAAAACAACACTGATACCACATCAGATATATATGATTGATTATTATGATAAAAATAATGAATGTTGGAGAGGATATGGAAAAACAGGGGCACTAATACATTGTTTTTAGAATTGTGAATTGATCCGACCATTCTGAAAGCAATTGAAACCATATCCAAAGAGCTATAAAATGGTGAATACATTTTGAAAGACAATACCATTACTATGTATGTGTCCCAAAGAGATCAAAACAAAAGGAAAATGATTTATTTATGTAAAAATGTTTGTGCTAGCTCTTTTTGTGGTGACAAAGAACTGTAAATAGAGAGGATGCCAACTATTTGGGGCATAGCTAAAGAAATTGCAGTATGCGATTTTGATGAAATATTGTGCTTTAAGAAATGATAGAATGTTTTTAGAAAAAAAAAACTAGGAAAAATTATTGAAGTGATGCAAAGTGAAATGAGTAGAACCAAGTAGACATTGTATAAAGAATTAGAATTGTACTATAAATGATGGATGATTTATTCTTTGAATCACTTCATACAAGTCTTTCCAGGCCTTTTTAGTGATAAATGTATTTTTCATTTTTTTATGGCACAATAGTATTCTATTATAATCATATACGACAACTTGTTTAGCCATTCTACAATTCATTGGATTTACTTTTTGTTTAAAGGCCTTCCTTTCTATGGATTGGTTCCAAGGCAGAAGACAGGTAAGAGATAGGCAAGTGGGAATAAATGACTTGTCCAAATCTATATTATTAGAGAAGTATAACAGGCAAGATTTGAACCCAGAATATTCTGTCTTTAAGCCTAGCTGTCTAGCCATCTAGCTGGCTTACTCTTTTAAAAATGTTTATCATTTATTAAATTGTTTATTAAAATATTTATTAAATTTTATTTTAATTGCATATAGAAAAAATTTGATCATTGTTTTGATATTTTTTCAGTATCTGTTTCCTTCTTTTTTCACCCCCCTCTCCAAAGTTGTAAATAATCTGATAGGATACATCTAAGATATCTGAATTGTTTTGATTTTTATTTCTCTAATAAATAATGAAGTAATATTTTCACATTTTATATATACTTTTGATTTCTTCATCCAAAAACGGTTTATATATTTTGACCATTTATCAATTGGAGAATGGCTAATAGTCATCTAAGTCTGACATATTCCTCTATATAAATTTATATGTGAGGCCTCTGAGAAACTCTTTTCCCATTTTCTCTTTTCCTTCCAATTCTATCTATATTTGTTTTATTTGTACAAAACCTTCTAATTTAAGATATTCAAAATTATACTTCTTAGTTTCTTTTCCTTTTCCTGTTGCTTTCTTTTTCTTGCACATTATTTTTTTCTTACCCATAAATCTTCTATGTATTATGGTCCTTTTTTTGGTTTACATTTCTCCACTCAGTAGTAATTCAGAGCATTTTTTCACATAACTATTGTAACATTTAATTATTTATTGATTAGACATACAGCATAATTAGGCTACAGAGAGATAAATACCAGAAAAAGGATTATTTTTTTTGTCCCTGTGATGGATGGCCAGGGAAAAATCACAGTGGTCACTTTAATGAAGATTAGCATGCTGGGAAAACAGAGGATTCTGAGCCATTCTCAGGAAACCGACTATCTGGAGAAGTGGCTCTTTACTTTTCTTTGGATAATATCATTTAGAGACTTTGGCTAAACTTACCTTTGAAACCTTATAATAATATCTGTGAAGGAGGGAAGAGTTGTTTGCTCTTAGAGCTGTATTCCTGAAAGGGGGAATCAGCTGCCAAGTAGAGGGTGCTTTTAGTTCTCTCTGAAGAGTGTGAGCTCTGACTTCAAGCTGGGAAGAGTCAGAGGAAGGCATTTTGAGTTCTAATTGCCACATTGGTCAGTTGGAGAAGATCACTTGTTATTTTTTATTTATATTTTAAGGAGGTTAAAAATAGTTGAAGTGTATATATTAGCATAAAGTTAGAAAGATAGATTTGGGGTTTAGGTAGTGTTATGTTAGTAATAAAATAAATATTGGGGAAGCTGATTGTTAGGCTTGGTCCAGATACTTGGAAGACACTCTTCTCCCACACTGACAGGCTTGAGTGAGTAGGGATGGGGTAAGGTACTCCTTGCTCTCAAACCCCTCCCTACAAGCAGTTGATTTCAGTTGATGATGGAATCAGGGCTGTGGTTCTTCAAGCAAGATTCAGCAGAGGTTAATCTTTAATGATGTTCCCTTTCTTAACTTATATTCCCCACAGGTCTGATAGAGGAATGAGTAGTGGCTAGTTATCTTAATGTTGAGAACTGAGATGAGTCTTGTCTTCCTAAGCTGGCAACTGACAGGATTCAAGCTAATGGCAACAGAGAGCAGTGAGTATCCTCAAATAATTCCCAGATGCAAATATTGAAGATAAACTTATATTGGAAATGGAAGGAACGGGGAAGGCAAGAGGGGGTAATTAGGATTTGGATAAGTAATGGGAAGCCCTGAACTGTCAGGTTGGAGCGGCCCCTCCCCCTCAGGAGGGAGTGGCAGGCACTTAGTTAATTTGCTTTCTAGGATATTACTAAATAATTGTTACATTGATGCTGGAAGGTCTAATCCTACTAGACAGGATAACTCCTGAGTAGAAACCACAATGGCTTTTGCCACAATGGCCCCTCAGGTGAACCCCCAAGTCAGGAGCAACAAGCAGAAAGATCTGCTCACCTCAACTCCCAGAAAGCAACTCTTAAACGCCCTCTCAACTGCCCCTCACCCAAAGTTCTCCAGGGTGGGGTCCCATGGAATTCTGGGTGAGGCTTTACCCTGTATTTTGCAGGAATTCCATCCTACCATCTTCTACATTACAGTAGACAATTTGTAGAATAATTTAAGGAGTTTCACCTTTGGTGAACAAGAAGAAAATCCTTGCAGATTAGTTTGGTGGGATATATTTAGAAATCTTAGATTTAGTTTAAGAATTTTCCTATCTTAGCAACAAATTGGGAAAACCATCTTTATAACAAAAACCTCTGACAAAGATCTAATTACTCAAATATATAGGGAGCTAAATCAATTGTACAAATAATCAAGTGATTCCCCAATAGATAAATGGGCAAGAGACATAAATAGGCAATTATAAGATAAAGGAATCAAAATTATCAATAAACACATAAAAATGTTGTAAATCTCTTATAATTAGAGAAATGCAAATCAAAACAACTCTGAGGTACCAACTCATACGAAGCATATTGGCTAACATGACAGCAAAGGAAAGTAATAAATTTGGGGGAGGATATGGCAAAATAGGGACATTAATGCATTGCTGGTGGAGTTGTGAATTGATCCAACCATTCTGTATAGCAATTTGGAATTATTCCTAAAGAGCTTTAAAAGACTACCTATCGGGGCAGCTGGGTAGCTCAGTGGATTGAGAGCCAGGCCTAGAGATGGGAGGTCCTAGGTTCAAATCCGGCCTCAGACACTTCCCAGCTGTGTGACCCTGGGCAAGTCACTCGACCCCCATTGCCTACCCTTACCACTCTTCCACCTATAAGTCAATACACAGAAGTTAAGGGTTTAAAAAATTAAAAAAAAAAGACTACCTATCCTTTGATCCAACTGTACTACTTCTGGATTTGTATCCCAAAGAAAGGGGGAAAAGGCTTATATGAAAATATTTATAGCCACACTCTTTTTGGTGGCAAAAATATTGGAAAACAAAGGGATGCCCTTTCATTGGGTAATGGATAAACAGATTTTGGTATCTGTTGGTGATAGAATACTATTGTGCTAAAAGAAATAATAAACTGGAGGAATTCCATGGGAACTGAAACAACCTCCAGGAATTGATGCATAGTGAAATGAGCAGAACTAGGAGAACCATATACATAGAGACAGATACACTGTGGCACAATTGATTGTAATGGACTTCTCCACTAGCAGCAATGCAATGATCAGAGACATTTCTGAGGGACTTATGAGAAAAAACACTATCTGTATACAGAGAAAGAATTGTGAGAGCAGAAACCCAGAAAACAACTGCTTGACCACATGGGTCGATGAGGATACGATTGGGGATGCAGACTCTAAAATATCACCCTAGTGCAAGTATCAATGATATGGAAATAGGTCTTGTAAAACCCAGTGGAATTGCTCATTGACTATGTGAGGAGTATGGGAGGATGGAAGGGAAAGAATATGAATCATGTGCCCATGGAAAATTTTTCATAATTAATCAATAACATAAAAATAAATTTTTAAAAAGTTCAAGAAATAGGTAAGAGGATGATGGAAACTGAAGTAAATTTTGCAGAATTACATAATAATCCCATGAAGAAACCCCATCATTAAAATACTAAAATCAATGTATGACCTAATGTTTCTGCAACATCTAAGCATGGCTTTGTGCTACAATATGAAAATAATATTTAACTTTTTACTTCTATTATTGTTAATAATTTGTTTGTTTAACAGTGTCATACTTGAAATAAAGTTTGATCCACTCTACTATTTGCTTCCCCTTTGATCCAGCCATAGCATTGTTGGGTTTATACCCCAAAGAGATCATAGATAAACAGACTTGCATGAAAATATTTATAGCCGTGCTTTTTGTGGTGGCAAAAAACTGGAAAATGAGGGTATGTCCTTCAATTGGGGAATGGCTGAACAAATTGTGGTATATGCTGGTGATGGAATATTATTGCACTCAAAGGAATAATAAACTGGAGGAATTCCATGTGAACTGGAAAGACCTCCAGGAATTGGTGCAGAGTGAAAGGAGCAGAGCCAGAAGAATATTGTACACAGAGACCAATACACTGCGATAAAAAAAAAAAAAATGTAATGGACTTCTATACTAGCAGCAATGCAATGACCCAGGACAATTCTGAAGGATTTATGGTAAAGAACATTGCCCACATTCAGAGTAAGAACTGCAGGAGTGGAAACACAGAAGAAGGACAACTGCTTGAATGCATGGGTTGAGGCTGACGTGATTGGGGATATAGACTCAAAGCTACCACACCAATGCAACTATCAACAGTTTGGAAGTGGGTCGTGATCAATGACACCTGTTAAAACCAGTGAAAATGTGCATTGGCTATGGGGGGGATGGAGGGAGTGAAGTGGAGGGTAGGAGCATGAATCATGTAACCATGTTAACTTTTCTAAAAAATAAATATTATTAAACAGTCAAAAAAAAAAAGAAAAGAAAAAAGAAATAAAGTCCGGATGCTTTGGGGAGGAAAATATAATATTTTTTCTATCTTACTTCTTATCTCCTTTAGTCCTGACCCTACCTCTCCTGATAATGAATAATAAATTTTGTTGGATTAAGCTGTATCCTGAAAAATCATTCTACAAAAAGGTGAACTTAACAGCTCAAGTCCATTAATATCAACTGGCCACAAAGATCAATAATCAATAACAAGACCAATATCGTATTAACATTACGTATGGCTTTGATTTCCTCATCTGAATATTATTTGTTCAGAGTTTTTGCCCATTTATCAGTTGACATCACTGCTTGGGAATTTTGAAGTGGTATGGATGGAAGAACAAGGTCAAGGTAAATATAATAGAATGAGACAAACTTATATTGAAAGGGACCCATAAGACATAGGATGGAGTTGCTGTCTTATAATGAATGAAGACTGAGTAGAAAAACTGCCATGGAGAAGGGGAGGAAGGATTGCAGGGTTAGTAGCAATTGTACCCTTCTTTCATCAGACCTAGGATAAAGAAAGAACAACATACACAATTAGAAGAGTAAAAATTTTCTTTACATACAGCAAAACAGGAAGAAAAGGCATTGAAATAAAGGAGACTAGGAGAGTCATTTTGGGGGAATAAGGGAATAAGCAAAGGAAGGGTGGGGTAAGATAAAGGAGAAAAGAAGGCTAAAAAAGGGAGGGGAAAAGGAATATCTAGAGGGGAGTACATATCAAGACATGAGGAGATAAGTGAAACAAGAAATTGGAAGGCATAGTTGGAGGATAAGGAGGGGATTTGGGGAAAGTTGGATAGATTAAGAATTAAAAAATAAAGGAGAAGAGATAGGGGAGGAACCTTTGGAAAGGTGGGCCAATTTTGAACTATGAGGGAAGGGAGAGAGGATAAGTGAGGCTCTTTGGGAAGGGATGTGACTAGGAGAAGTATTGATTAAATAAAATTGTAAATGTATTTCAGGTATTCAATTCAGTCAACTTGTACCAAAATGGCATTATTAATGTTCCCTTTTTAATTTTTAATTTTTGTAATATATATTTCCAATATTTTACTAACTCTATTTTCTTTTATGTTTTGTATCACAAAGTCCCCTTTCCACAAGTGAATGGCTTTTATTGAAACAAATTTGTATGTCAAACCAAAACTGGTCCGTATATATTTTCCATGTCTGAAAATATAGGCATCATTCTTCACTGTTAGTTCATTATCTCTCTGCAAAGAGGGAAGCGGAAGTTTTTTATTAACAATTTTCTAAAGAAGCAATTTCCATTGTGTTGATTAGCATTCTGAAATTCTTTAAAGTTATTTTTTCCTTATGCTTTATAGTCTTTGTGTTCATTTGCCTTTAGATTCTACTTCTTTATCTCTGCATCAGTAAATATAAGCCTTCATAAGTTTTCCTGAGTCCCTGATAGTGTTACTTTCAGGGTGATATATTCTTTTAAAAAACTGTCAGTGTTTTCCCCCAATTTCTGGGGATAGTTTGTTTCCCAATACCTTTTTTCCAATATACTTGACACCCCCTAAAATAGCTGAATGTAAAAAAAATTTAATCATATCTGTCAAAGTAGCATTATCCGACAGACTTAGTGAGCAACATGCAGTAATGAAAGGAGAATAACTGTGTTTGAATCTTGGTTTCAATATTTACTGGCTGTATAATTGAAGTCATTTGTCTCACTATAATTTTCTCAGCATAAAATAGAGTTGTTATTTTTACTCCTTATGGTTGTTGAGGAAAGGGATTTATAAGCACAGAAGCCATATAAAGCTATTACTTAATTGCATACTTGGAAGGACATTTAAGATCTGTCATGTTCCCATTTTCTTTGACATGCAGACACTTTCAGATATCTGAATGAACCAAGTATGAAAGAGAAATTAGATTTCTACTTGACTTAAAAATGCCAAGTGTAAACTCTTAATTAGTATTAAAAAGGAGTATATTCTATCACCCACAGAAGAAATGAGTTAAATTTTTTTTCTAATGATAGCTTATAAATTATCAAGTCAGTTTTACTAGTTTTTAGCATATCTCTACTATGACCTGTTTGTCCCTTTTGATCTTTCTTCAGAAAAAGAATGTAATTAAAAACAGATGAGGATGTTACCACATAAAAAAAGGAAAGAAGCATTTATTAAGCACTTATTAGTGCCAGGAATTATGCTAAATACAATATAATATTTTTTCCTTAATCTTGCATGGTAGGTACTAGCATCATCCTCATTTTAAATTTGATGAAACTGAGCCAAGCAAACTTTTCCCAGAATCATAGAAACAGCAAATATCTGAGGCAAGAATTGAACTCAGGTCTTCCTCATTTCAAACCCAGCCCTCTAACTGCCCTGGGCTTCAAAAATGAAAGAAAATTGTATTAAGAGTGAAGTAAAATATGACACTCAACTTTTTTGAGCAAATCAGGGTTTTTCTCCTTTGATAATAAAAGTACTTTAAACTCACCAAGTGCAAATATTCCCATACTGTCATTAAGGGTTTTAAAATATATATTAAAGCAGAAATACTCATAATATTTAAACTAGTCTTTAATTTACTCTCAAGTAGTAGAATATTTTAATAGTTGGCAACATTAGACAGTTTATTTTATTCATGTTGACTGGATATATTGTTAAGGAGAATTAAAGATCAAGACATTTTCATATCTATATTTAGAAGTGAATCAGTGTTGTGCTTCTACACATTCATATTGCAATAAATAGCATTTTCCTGGGAGGATGAAAAAGGAGTTCTGTACATTTCTTCAATGACTTGAAATGACATTAAATAAGAGATTTGCCTCACTGTGATTCTATACTTTAAGTGTTTTATATATCTGGAAGCACAATGGAATTGACGTGAATTAAAAGGTTAACAGCTATATATAACTTAGAAAAAACCTTGGAAAGAGAATGAGAAATCATATTTATCTCCTAGTAAAGGTAAAGAAGACATAAGGAGGGAAGAATATTATTTTAAGAAGGGACAGAGAACTAAGGTCAGTTTAGGAAACAGTGTACTGCAAGGAAAAGATTAGTTTCAGAAACAAGTCGTGATAGGCAATTGCTAGACACAATTGCTTTGATCACATTGGATTATCGTAGGTAGGAATCATAACTCATTTTATGCAGTGTTTTACATTTGATGAAAAGCTATATTCATAAAACTATATGGTTAGGAAGATTTTCCTTTAAGTTAACCAAAATCTGTTTCTCTGTAGCCTCCATTAACTGATTCTAGCTAGCTACCTTTGAGACGTCAGGATGTCCAATCACTCAATCTTCCATGCTAATCAATAATAAAATGGAATTGGAAAATGTCTTAAAAATTAAAATAAAACAAAATATATATAATATTGATGATTGGATTTGTAATTAAATATGTAATCCAAAGGAATATATTTCCATGTAAATTTTACCCCACTGATATAATGCACTTTTCAAAACATAACCCATTATATAATATATAAAGATTTGCTATGTTTGTAACTATCCTTATTTCAGTTTTCTAGTAACATCTTTCTGAAATTGAAATTGCTTAATCAAGACTAAGCACACCTTTAAGACTAGCTGTCTCTCTCATTTACTTTTTTAATTTTATTTTTATTTTTTCCTAGATTGCGTCAAAACAATTTTAAATAATCTGTTTTTGACATTTTGTCATCCATCATGTTCTCTTCTTCCCTAGCCAAGATGACAGATAATATGAGTTATAAATGTGTTATCATACCATATATTTCCATGTTCATCATGTTGTGAATGAAGACACATGCTGCTTATATTGGAGAAATATTTATAGAAGAATAAAAGTAAAGAATGATATACTTCAACCAGCATTTAGACTTCATTACTTCCTTCTATGGTGATGGATAAGCTTTTTCGTCATCAGTTCCTAGGAGTTGTCCTTGGATTTTTGGATTGCTGATAATAGTTGTCATTCATAGTTGATTGTTGTATTTTACTGCAGTCACAGTGTACAATGTTCTGGTTGCACTTGATTATTCACTTTTCATCACTTCATATGTCTTTCCATGTTTTTTTTTGTGGTCAACATTTTTGGTCATTTCTTATGATACAACCATATACTACAACTTGTTCAGCCATTATCTAATTGATGGTCCTACCTTCAGTTTCTAGTTCTTTGCCACCACTCCTTTTTTATGTTTTCTTTTTCCTTTTGTTGGTTTTCATAATCAATATTATTTTCCTTAAATACATGTTTGTTCTTCTTTGTTCTTCTTTTTCTCCTGTTATCACAGAGGTTGTTATCTGTTATTAAGGTAGACTTATAAACAGATAAACTGGTAAGGATGGTGAATGCAGTCTTTAGAGCTACCAGCATGAGCCCATTCCAAGAATCTTGGATCTTGGAATGTAGAGGGAGCTGGAGGAAATTGGTTGGGTGAGGAATGGGGACTTTCTGACCTTTGGGGGAGTTGAAGGCAGCTTTTCTGAATTTTCCTACCTCGAACTGTTGTGGGAGAAGAAACCTGTAAATGACTTTTGGAGGTTCTTGTTTCACTGAAGAAAACATCATTAATAAGATCTAGCTATACCTACTGGTTTACCAACACTGCATAAGAAGAAGTTTTACCTATAAATCCTGCTTGGTGAGCTCTGAGTGTTAATTCAGAGCTATATTTAGCTATGAGTGAACTCAGTTATCTGAGTATCTTTGGAGACAACATCTAAGATAATTACTTAAACCAACAGTTGAGGATTGTAGTCAGGTAGCTTAGAAAAGGTTTGATGGGGAATTAGCTAGTCAGGAAAGAAATAGTGTAGCCTAAAGACCAGAAGAATCCCTCATGAGAGGGACTTAGATTGGCTGGGAAAAGTATAGCAATTAGAGTCAGGGCATCCTTAGGTTTCAATTCTCATAGTTTACTGTTGATTTTTATAAATAAACCAAGTTACTTTTCTAGAAATCTGAGACTTGTGTGCACTGGCCTAATGAAGGAAGGAAGGTGCACTTTGCATTCCCTTCACCATAGGGAACTGAGATACTTATAGGCAGTCCATTAACTATTTAGCCCAGTTTCCTATAGTGGATAACACCATCAATCCACATTAGTTTTTCACTATGGTTACTTCTTCTCTTTTTAATTTAATCCCTCTCCATCACAACTGTGAGATTCTAGGTAAGGACATTAGAGAAATATTTATAATTACAGTATCACAGCAATCTAACCCTCAAAAGGTTACTTTCAGCTATCTTCATATTGTCTAATATGACCTGTTTGTGTTTATATCTTATCATTTTTTATACATATTACATTTATCCACATCAAACCCCTGTGAAAACATGTAATGTATATATTATTATGCATATTTGTATATGAAGAAACCAGGACATGTTCAGGGTATACAGCCAAGTAAGCAGTAGGAAAAAAAACCTGAAATATACGTCATCCAACTTTCTGCCTTACCAAGTAAATTTATTTTCATGTATTTTTGGCACTGGCTTTTATCAGCCACACACATTTTAAAACTATAATCAATGTGCCAGGACCTCTGTTAGGTACTAGGAATACACAGACAAAAATTGAAAAAAAATGTCCAAAGAGGAGCAATTATACTCTTAGACAAAAGTGGAATAAACTTTATTATATAAATGTCATTGAATACTATTTTGCCATAAGTAATGAGCAGTGTGAGAAATTCAAAGCAACATTATATGAATGAGATGAACATATAAATAAAAAACTAAGGGGACCCAGAAGATTAATTATTCCATTGTTGTAATATAAAAATAATAGAAAATGATAGCTCAATTAAAATTCTAATAATTAACCTAAGCTTGTGGTCAGAGAAAATATTATGAAGCCATATCTGCCCTCTTAGTAAGTATGTGGGAATACAAATTTTAAAATACATATATAGTCAGTCTTGTTTTATTGCATATTTTAACTTTTTAAAAATAATAGTGTTTGATGTTTAAGTATATTGATAAATAACTAACATAAAAATCATTAGTAGAACTTTAAAAAATACCAAAGTATAATCTTGAATGCTAAGATCTGATAATGAAATACTTTGCAAAAGAAGGTTGGTTACACATGGGAGACACTGTATATATTTTCAAATGTAATGTATATGTTAGCTTGCCATATTTAATTATTGTTTGTGAAAAGGAAAGGAAATAGGTGGGAACATGGCATTGTGGCAAAAGGTAATGTAAAAGACGAAAAATTGATAAGATATTTCAAAATGTGCAGAAGGGACAAGCAATGGTATAGAAGTAGATGATAAATAATATAGAACAATGCCCTGTGAGAATAGTTTTACAATTTGTCAAGTCTAGAATACCATTCAATTCAATGGACATTTATTATGACCTTGCTTTTTATAAGGAATAATATAAAGCACTGTAGATACAAAGAGAAATATAAAAGAAGGCTATGTCTCCAGAGATTATTTTCTATCTGAAATAATTTCAAATGAAGGACCAGGAATATTTAACACTTATGGGACATAGATGTGGGGTAAGTTTTTAAGGACTGATCAACCTTTGTTTTTTGGTTGACACAACAAAATGTTTAGGTTTCTTTGATTTGCACCAGAAGAAGAATAGGTGATTAATAAATACTTGTATCTTTCCTTGCTTCCTACATTCTATAAATCATCATATCATATATAGCAATATGACATTCAAACAAATAAGTAAATACAATGTTTGGTTTTTTTATTTGAAGTAGAGAATCCAACTTAAAGGAAATTTTAAGAGAGGAGCCAGTGAATACTGAAGAAAGAGGATCTGGAAGGCAAAGGATGATCTGTTATGTTTTACTGGAATGTACTGTATGGAACTGATTATGTTGAAATAAGACTAGAAATGTAGCATAGAGTGAGATGCAGATGACCATAAATATCATGTAAGGTAATTTTCATTATCTGATAGACAATAATGAACCATTGAAGGTTTTTAAACAGAGAAGGGACATGAAATATTAGGCATAGTAATTTTTGAGAGGTATGAGACATTGTGAGGCAGATGGATTTGAAAGATGAGAGACTGGAAGCAAGGCAAATAATTAGGAGACTATTATGGTAGTCAAGCTTAAAATTGATCAGAATCTAAACTACATTATGTAAAGGAGGATTAAGGAATTATTTACCAAATGGAATAGATCAGGTGTTGTTGTTGAATATACTATTGAGAAAATCTGCTGCTAGATAAATCAGTGATGGACCAGTTGATGCAACTCAGCACTTGATTTGTTCCTCCGTCACAGCTGACCAAAGAGGAAATAAATAAACTTCCCTCAACTTCCAGTAAAATAAATTCAGTTCTTTTAGATGTTATAAGTATAGATAACTTAAATTACTAAAAATGATTCTAATCTGACTGTGATTTGATGATTATAATATTGATCTAGATGATAAGAAATTATTGACCACTTGTTTGAACTTTTAAGTAGAGGAAGTTAAGCTTCAGCTGTCACCTTATCACTGAAGAATCTGGGCAGCTGATCAGGTCAGTAACAAGTTTCTCTTTTAAAATTATTTAATGAAAGTAAAATAAGGATGGGTAAAGGATGGGTTAAAATGGAAAGAGAAGAGGGATTGGAATAAATCCTGAATCCTTGTTAAACTAAATAAACTGATAATATATCTTCAGAAGATTTCATATGATGTTGAAACACTGACCCTGACAGGCTGGTTAGCTTCAGCCAAAAAACTGGGCCTAGCCAAGCTGCTAGATGGTTTAGCTCAGATCAAGTAATCTACTCTTAATAGGATTGTTCTTCTGTGGTTATCTTCTTGTTGGTAGTAAGTATTTTGTAGATTAATGATTTGGCAATAGATGTTGATATCACTGGAATGAGCCTAGATAACCATCCCTAAAGGGTATAAGTTAACCCTAGCTTGAGAAATAGCTATAAGATGATTTTGAATAGCCTACCCTCCCACTGATTCTCACAACTGAGACCCTGAGATAAGGATCCAGCTTCTATTTATAGTGTGCTCTTAACAGTCTTTTTGGTCTTATGCCAGCTCATGCCAAGTACTGACCGACAATCCAAACTAGCAACTGGCAACTGTTCTAGCCCAAGATAACTTCTTGCAAAATTATTTACAGTTATTAAATAGATATTTGAGGTATCAGTTTATTGCAGTTGGAGGTAAGGGAATGGGAAGAGTCAACAATGATGCCTAGGCTATATAGCTTCAGTGACTGATGTGGTGTTTATGTCCTCATATAAAAAGATAGTTAAGGTAGAGTAACAGATTTGAGAAGTGGGCAAAGAGAATTACTTCTATTTTGGACTCCTTGATTTTGAGATGCAAAGATAATATCCAGAATAGGTTGAAAATATAGTTTATGATGTGAGACTGAACTTAAAGAGAGAAATTAGAGGAAAAAATAGAGACGTTGAAGTTATTTGAATAAAGATCATAAGTTAACCCATTTGACAGTATAGATAATAATGGGAGTTAATACAGAGAAAAACATATTCAAGGATTTAACTTTGAAAACAGAGAATTTTAGGGATGTAGTGTCTTAGTGAAATTGAATTTAATATCACTATGCTTTTACTAAAGATGTTAATTTGTTAGAAAAAAATGTAGAAGATTCTTTCTCAGATAGAGATTATACTAGGTAGATGCTGTAGTAGTAACAGTATCAGTAGCCACAGTAGCAGAAGAAAAAGAAACAGTGGTAGTTATGTTAATACAACTACTATTCATGCTACTAATATTAGGGAGAATATTATAAAACAGTGGTCCAACTAGTATCAAAACTCTATTGTGATGTTTTGGGCCAACTTGGTGGTTCTTGAATTTCATCCTCCTTTTTAAATAGACATTTGGTTGTTCTCTCCCAAAATGGTTCAGCTTATTTTCCCATTCTATGAGTCATATATTTTTCTAGTAATAATTTTTAAATTAAAGTTTACAATAAACTTGTTTCTCTTCTGAAATATTCCTGGTCCTGGGTTAGCCATAAAAACAGGAGGAATGCTATAGCCAAAAACCTTTGGCTATATTTCCTAAAATATCTTTTTTTTCTCCACAAATAACATTTCAAACATAACTTGGTCTCAATATTATAATGGTCATACTGGCTTTGGAGGTGTACTCCTATAACTATAGGCAGCTCTTCCCATTGGGCACATTGAAAATTCCTCAGTATGATTTGAATTATTTCAAATGATTATTTCTATAAGAACACTAATTATGCAAAATGAAGAAAAATTCAAATAATACTGTGTGAAGTAATTATTTGGGGAGCTTCAATCTTACACACCCTAGCAGAAGAAACCTAGGAGTCACAAAGTCACATGGGGTATCAGAAAGTCATATTCCAGGAACTGTCTGGCTAGGGTTTTGGCTCTCTGAGCTGTCCAGGTGCTGACTTACCTTGACCCTTGACCCTTGATCTTTGACAATCTTCAATTGAAGCAATCCAGCAAAATAAAGAATCAGAACCAGTGGACTGAGATGTAATTCATTCTCTCTCTCTGTCTCTCTCTCTCTGTCTCTCTCTGTCTCTCTCACTCTCTCTCTCTCTCTCTCTCTCCACTAATAACTGCTTATAAATCGGGGATTGAGCCTCCAAAACAATTTTTATTTGTAACAATACAAACAATATACTACTAGCTATCCAGGTCAATTCAAAACTGTTAAACGAAATACACGTATTAAAATTTTACTCTATGAGATGATGTTCATTTAGGCCATCCTCAAGCAATAATTGCTCTTTTTTCATCAAAAAAGAATTATTTGTATTCCTTAGCTCATATTTCCAGTGAGCTCTTACTTAACTTTTATATCTAATTTGATACCGTATACTTTGAGCTTCAGAATGCTTAATAGTGAAAGGAATTTTTAATGCTTTAATTTGCTTAAGTTAACATAAGGGAGTCTGATAAAAAACAGTTTGAACTTATTTTTTGTATTTCATTTCTTTTTTATACATAAGGGATCTGAAATATAAAAAAAATCCTTTATGGTTTATTCTATACCTTGACTTTTAAAATTTTTTAACACTGGAAGAAAGGTACATAAAAATCATCCATATAGTTAGTCAATATCAAATTAGCCATTATAATATATATCTTCTCCAAAACAGACTTTTTGACAGATTCTGTGGAAGAAAAGTTATCTGAGCTCTAAATCAAATAGTAGGAAGATATTAAGGTACATTGCTTTTGGGAAATTATTTAATTATTTCAAAGACCCAAAGTTACTTTCTGACCCCAAAGTCTAATCAGTAATCCCCTCATATGTCTTTGAATCAAGGACTGTTATTATCTCAGAGAAATAACTTTAAAAAATATTTAAAAGGCAATGGAAAATACAGATTGATAAACAATATTTTTTTCATAACTAAAGAAAAAGACATTTCTAAAAATAAGTATAAAAAAACTAAAAGTTACATAATAAAAATGAGCAAAATGAGAATAGTACATCGGCATAAATGTTAAATTATAATTATATAATTATTAGTGGAAGATGTTGGATTTGGGTACAATTATATATGAGAATATAATAAAAAAGGAAGATATGAAGTCTTCATACAAATGAAGTTGATTTGCTTCAGTGACTGAATTTATAAAATTAGTACTCTATTTGGTTTCAAAATGTCAATTTTCTTTAGAATTTGTAAGTTACTATAGCTTGATGGATTAAATCAGTGGTTCCCAAACTTTTTTGGCCTACTGCCTCCTTTCCAGAAAAAAATATTAGCAAACCTGTCACATACTATCACCACCCCATTACAGTTATTCACTGACCCCAAATGCACCTGTGGCCATCACCGTCCCCCTGGATCACTGCACCAGGGGGTGGTGGTGCCCACTTTGGGAATCACTGGATTAGATGAAGGGCTATACTTGGAATAGGAAAGAAATGAGTTCAAATCTTACCTTCAAAAATTCACTAAATCTCTTAGTGACTGAAACAACTCTGAGTATAAGGCATGTATGAGGGTACAGTTTGCATTAGTAGAAGTAGTTTCTACACTAGGAATTCCCAAAATGAATGAAAACACAGCTCTATCTATAACAAAATTAACCACCACAAAAATTAGAAAACATTTGTTAAGTCCTCATTGTATGCCAGGTACTGTGTTAGATGTTTTATAAAAACATAATTTGATTTTCAGAACCCTAAGAGATAGGTACTATTATGTATCACATTAGAATGGAGGAAATTGAAGCAGATTTGAACTCAAGTCTTCCTTAATCTGGGCTCAATTCTCAATCACAAAGCCCCAAAATTTCCTACTTAAAATAAGCAAACACAGAATTGATAGATAGATAGATAAAAATAAAAATTAAGGAGATTCCTACACAGCAGGAATACATATCTAACTTGTACCCATATATATTGTATAATAATAATAATTTATGTATATATATACATGCATTATATATTCATTTTATTGTTTTCAAAAATGGTATTATCTTTCTTTCTGATTTTTCCCTTTCTTTCCTATTCCTTTTTCTCAGATGTTGCTAGATAGCTTAGTTTAAGCTTTCCATAGAGATGGATATTTTTTGTTCTTAATAACTTATACTTTTAAATGCATGCTTTTAAATCGAATGTTGTTGAAGGAGGCCCCATTAGAGAACTAATGGTATGGAGGATGATTTACACTATCTTTGAAGTTGAGAAAACCATCTTCTGTCATTTCTCTTTCTCTAAGCCCAGCTACTGCATCAATATCAAGAAGGAAGTTACACCATACTAATCTAATATGAGAGAATGGTTGTGCATTATTTTCCCACACTATTTTTTGTGTGTTTACTTTTGATATGTGAACCTGACTGTTTCAGGAAACATGGAAAATAACTCAAATAATTTTCTTTTATGTCACTACTTCAAGTACAATTATGGGAATTCTCTCAGGTATTTATTTCACCAACGTTGAAGTCCATCTCATAAAAATACTTTATATTCATTTAATATATTTAATATATCTCTCTTCATTTTCACAAATTTCAAAAGAATCTCATCATTTAAATGCCCGTGCTATTGTTCAAAGGTGATCCTACTGATATTCTTTCTAGAAAAATATACATTTAAAAATTAATGTCTATAAGTAAATTGCACAGCATAAAGTCAGTAGAAGTCAGTCGTTAGATTATACATGTATATGTATATATATATATGTACATATATATATATACATATATGTATGTATGTGTGTGTTTGTGTATATATATGCATATATATGGAGAGATAAATAATGAATTTGAGGGGTAGGGTTATTGGGGTCACGGTTTAACTAAAATGAGATTAGCAGAGTTGGCCTGCTCTTTCAAGTAATATAATCAAAACCACAAGTGATCTAGACTATTAAAGAATATATCTAAATTAATTAAATCACTAACATTTCTCTGTCTTGACTATAAAAAATAAAATATTGTGTCATAGAACATAGAAGAGCTATTGATCAGGGTAGTCTAACATAGGGTTTACACCAAAACATATTCAATATTTATAATATGCAAAACAAATTTTTATTAACATCAAATTAAATTTCCCTTGTATGAGAATCAAATAGGTATTTGCCATTAACATAGAAACATATAATCATAAAGCTGGAAGCATGCTTGGAATGAAAGAATAGAAAAACTGTATTATGTATTTCTAACAAATGAAGTTAAACACATGATAAATAAGGAAAACTATTATTATTTAGCAATCTCCCATTTTAATGATGGAGATAATACTTATGGACAAGTTTCCTTAAGTCAGATGGAAAGGCCCAAAGGCCCTTGTGGTGCAGATTTTCTCTAATGCCATTTATATGTGTGTATTAGTGGCCCAGATGGAAAGGGAACAGGTGGGAAAGAGCATTGCGTCAATGTCGTAACTCTCCTCTCTTATAGAGCCACTAATACTAGGGTGCTTGAAAGGGGTTTCAACCAGAAGGTAGATGACTGGGGAATGTGTGATGACCCTCAAAGGTTAGAGGGAAGGCTTCCATACAAGATGAGGTATGTGATGACCCTCCTCAATGTTGGCTAGAACCAGGGTTCACACAAGCCTCCCCCTTGATGAGTAGTTGGCACCACGGGGGGTCTGGCTCAAAGATGGATTCTGTCAGACAAAAGCAGAGAGGTCTCCTTCCCCTCTTGTCTCTCAATAATCCTGAAAAGTTATCTGACTGCTAAAAGTATTCATTAACAATATCAGGGTGATTGATAAGGGTGGTACTCAGAGGAATTTGGTTGCCCTAATGTCTAACCCAAAGTCCATCACTTTGGGGAGCGAATTCAGTCTCCTACCCAAAGCTTCATCTTCCCTTCCCACTATCTCTATCTCTATTTCTATTATCTATAATTATAATTCTGTTGAATAGGTTCTCTCTCTAAGGTGAGGGATAGGACGAGGGGCTTTGGGGATCTGCTCCCAGATTGAGTCCAGAAATCCCTAATGAACAGAATGAGATAGCCTTGGTTGTGGCAATAAGTCTGCTGACAGAGAACAATGTTTCTATATTCAAATCCAGTAGAGGAAATCCAAAGGGTGGATCAGAGCTTGCTTGCCACTTCCATCTTCCTTGAGCTACCCAAACCAAAAACCTGATCCTTAGAAATCCTTCCCAGAATTCTCTGTTGTCCTCAACTACCATTCTTGTCTCATGCTTCTCTCATGCAACATTCTGTCCTCCCAAAATTCTTTTCTTTACCCTTCATCCTTACATTTGAAAAATCATTAATTTAAGATATTGAACCATTAGACAATATCAAGGACTCTGGTGACAAGAACTCTCTTTTCTGGGTCTTTAGTACCTGTGGTTATGACATCAGTTACCAGAATCTATTTCCTGAGTGAATTAAATATCTAGGGAAACTCCAATGCAGTCCACTCCCAGAAATACTCACGTGATTGGGCTTCCTGCAGGGCAGGCCAGATTCTTGACTAGAGAAAGCACCAGAGGTCACAAAAATCATGGGAATATGACATATGGAGGATATTGACCAACTAAAGGATCTTGGGGAGAGGCTTAGACAAGGTTTGAAAAGCCATTGTGGGAAGTTCTTGGGCTCTTGGCTTCTGTCCTACACTTGTGTCCCTGGTCTTGCTCTCTATGCCATACTGAGCCCTTCTTGTGCCTCCTTATCTTGCAGTCTCTTTAAAATGGTTTTGTGGAGGAGATCCTGCCACGCTGGAATGTGGGACCTAATCTTACTTTAATTAATTAACTAATTAATTTAATTTTAATTTTTAGTATTTTCCCATAGTTACATGTTTCATGTTCTTTCCCTCTCCCCAAGCCCCCCAAACCCCTCTTATCTGATGCACAACCTTCTTCTCTCTCCATCCAGGCCTTTGGCCTGGACTAGCCTCTTCCTTTTTCTCTTTATTCCTACTTTTTACCTACCAGACTGTAAATAAACTCTTCAACCTGATGCTGACTTGGGTCTGATTTAATTACGGAATCAACCTAAATTGTTGATTCCAGGCAGTCACACATTTTAATATATATCTATATATCTATAAATACTTAAATTTTCCTTCTTACATTTGGCTGACCACTTAGGTCTCGAACTTCCTCAATCATTCTGAATTTTCTTGAATTCTTCTCTACCTTATACCTATCCCTTAAGTCAGCCTTCTCACAGCATACCTTGGAGCTTCGGTCGATATAAAGCTGCTAGACTGGTGAGATAAAAAAAAAAAAAAAAAACCGGGGCCCTGAAAATTAAGCTAGGCTGTTTCTTTGTCTTAAGGAAAGAAATAAGCCTATTAGCTGGCCTTGGCCACACCTGGGAAGGACTGCTCAGTCCTCCTAGCCAGGCCAGGAGCACACCTGAATAAGATTTAAAAGCAGCCAAATAGAAGCAGGAGGCACTAGACTTATTTAGTAGATTTAGGGAGAGTAATTTTTTTTAGGCTACAAATAGGCTTTAACTCGGTTCTATTCTATTTCAAAACCGTATTTTTAGTTTTAAACTCTTTAAAAATAGCAAAAGCCTGGTGGGGCCAGCTAGAATTTAAAAAACGCAGTGTTTTTCCCCCCCACAGTAGAAGGCACATAACTTAAAGAAAAGAGATTTTTCAGACTTTTACAATGGAATAGAGCCTCCCAGAACCAAAATTAGCTTTTGAAAGACACTCCCAAACTGCCTCAGGCAAAAAAACCCCTCTACCCTCAAAGAGCTTTATCTCTAGTACTCAGCCTCAGGCTATAGCCTTTGTCCTTGGCTAGGCAGGAACAAAAGGGAGTCTTAACCCAAAACAATACAACTATAGCCCAACCCTTAGTAAAAGGAAGACCTTACCCTCTAGTGACATCTACTGACTAGAGTAAGTTATAAGCAGATTTATCAATATCCTGGAACAGAATGTGGTGGTTTCAAACCATTACTGATACAGTAAATAATGGAGTTCAGACTTTAAAAGGCTGTATCCGGTTTGTAGTAATGACTTTTTTGTTCGGGACAGTAGTCCCACAAAATACTTTCCAAGGGATATTTCTTGCACTGTATGTAAGTGTAATAGCAGTGATTATAGGTGGAATGATTTATTTTTACTTCTCAATAAGGAAGGTGAGTAAGCTGGAGGAAAACCAAGAGCAGCTGCTGGCTTATATAAAAAGCCGGGCTAAGTATTTAAAAAAGAGGAAACAGATAAAAAAGAAATTCCAACAAAAGAGAGAATTATTCCTCCATAGTTCCTCATTCGAGGACCCCTCCCTTGAAAGCTCTCTTGACAAACCCTCCACTCA
>NC_058132.1:539724465-539744719 GCF_016433145.1 Gracilinanus agilis | reverse complement strand
ATTGATATTGATACTACCACTCCCTCTCCTCAACCCATCCCCTCCCCCCAACCCCTACTGCCTTCTCCTCAACCCGTTCCTTCCCTACAACAGATCCTGTCCCCTCCCCAACCCGTACCACTCCATCCCCAGCCTGTCCTGCCCCTGCCTCCTCAACCTGTCCAACCCACCCCTCAGCCCCTCCTACAGACAATCACAGCTACTGCTATTGCTGCAGGACCTACACTCCCTGCCATTCAAGATAGCACAACACTATTTCCTTTACAGGAAGTACCTACTTTTAATACTGAAGGAGACCTGGTATCTGAAAAACACTTTACTCCCTTCAGCCCTGATGATTTAGCTGGATTGAAAAAGAATACACCTAGTTTTGAGAAAGAAACATTTTTAGTTTTAAAAACATTAGAAAATATATTCTAAACTTATGACCCTACTTGGCAGGACGTTGAAAATGTTTTAGGAGCACTTTTGACACATGGTGAGAAAGAGAGGATCATTAATCGGGCCAATCATAATAAAAGTAAAGACACACCTAACTGGCCCCATAAAAATCCAAAATGGAATTACAACTCTCAAGCAGATATTAAAAAATTATATGATGGCAGGCAAGCATTATTAACAGCTGTAAAAGCTTGTGCTGACACAGAATACATGTGGGACAAATTCGAAAAAACTAAACAGTGTGCCGATGAAACTCCTTCCCATTTTATGGACAGACTGATTGAGGTTGCAAGGATATATATGGACCTTGACTTAACCATAGAACGGGAATTAAAACATGTTCATAGACAATTTGTAGAAAATTCCTGCAAAGTAGTCAAAGACTATTTTAAGACTAATCGCCCAAGTTGGGATAGAATGAGCCTTGAAGAATTAAGGAAGACAGCATCTTATGTTTTTAGAAGCCAAGAAGGAGAACAGGAGGATGATACTGACTCGATAGATACTTTAAAAGCAGAAAACAAAATGCTAAAAGCAAAACTAAAAAATAAAGGGGAGATTATATCCCCTCTCCAAGAATCTAACAATCAGCCCGCTTTCTGTTATTTCTGTACAAGGAAGGGCCATACAATGATGACTTGTAGGAATTTCTTAAAGTTTTTTCAGAAATAGTACCCAGTCAACAGATAACTATAGGAATAACAACAGAAACAGGAATAGCAATAATAATGATGATGATTCCAGGAATAGCAATTTTAGGCATGATAGAAATGCTAAAAATAAACCTCGGGATGATGATAGCTCATACCAAATGACCCCACAACAGTATATCTCAAGTGGAGCTTGGCCCCGAACTAATCAGGGTGCTAATGCCCCTCAGGGGGGGTGCCCATGGAGCCCAAGCATCTTTATGAAGGTGCGTGGGGGGAGGGACGGCTTTGGAATCAGAAAGGGAAACCTTTGACTTTCCCAACCATGATGTTCTAATGCCTATTATCCCTATACATTCCCCCCCAAATAGAAAGGAACCTCATGTAACCCTAAAAGTGGGTAATTCATATTATGATTGTTTGCTGGACACTGGGGCTTCAAGATCAGTACTGGTGAGCAAACCAGATGTAAACTGTAATTCTATTGGCTCTCTAAACGTAGTAGGGGTATCAGGAACACCTCAAAAGGTCCCAAAACTTTCTCCTCGTATGGTAAGCCTTGGACCTTTATCAATAGAACACTCCTTTCTTTTAATGCCGGGATCCCCCACAAATTTACTGGGAAGGGATCTATTATGTAAACTTAAAGCCACAATAATTTGCAATCCAGATGGTTCTATGTCACTGGAATTGCCAGAGGACTCTTTAAACCTTATGCCTGTACTTCTTTCAGAAGAGCAGGAAGTAAAAGAGCCTCCCACTTTTAAAATCCCAGATGATATCCCAGAGTCTCTATGGGCTACATCTTCTACTGATGTAGGCCTACTTAAATCAGCTGTACCTGTTCAGATTAGAACAAAAGGAGGACCAGCTCCCTCCATTCCTCAGTACCCCTTATCAAAAGAAGCCATTGAGGGAATTACCCCAGTGATAAATTCACTAATTGAGCAAGGAATAATAATCCCATGCAAGTCAGAATATAATACACCTATTTTACCTGTCAAGAAGCCGAAATTAGGCCCAGATGGAAAACCCCAATATAGATTTGTTCAGGATCTAAGGGCTATAAACAATCATGTTATAAAGAGACACCAAGTGGTTTCAAACCCAAACACAATTATTTCTTCTATTCCCAGCACAGCCACTTACTTTACGGTCCTGGACCTGTGCTCAGCTTTTTTCTCAATTCCTACTCATGAGAATTCCAGACATATATTTGCTTTTACCTGGAATAATTCTCAGTGGTCATGGGCCTGTCTTCCACAAGGGTATTCCGAGAGCCCGTGTATTTTTGCACAGATTTTAAGCCAAGATACAGAAAATATAATATTTAAAAATAGTAAATTGATTAAATATGTAGATGACTTGCTCCTGGCTTCACCTGATGCTGAAACATACCAGGAAGATAGTAAACATCTTCTTTTAGAGTTACATAAAAGAGGACACAAGATAGCAAAAGAGAAAGTGCAGTGGTATCTCCCCAGAGTAGAATATTTGGGGTTCATCTTGACAGCTAGTGCATGACATATATCCCCTAAGTGCATTGAGAATATTCAAAAATTGAGCAATCCTACCACTAAAAAACACCTAAGAGCAATCCTAGGAGCAACAGGTTTCTGCAGACAATGGATCCCTTGCTATGGGGAAATTACTAAACCCCTTATAGCATTAACAAAAGATTTAGTCCCTGAACCACTTAAATTAGAGCCAGAACACAAGTTAGCTCTATCGAATTTAAAACAAGCTATTCTGTCTGCTCCTGCTCTAGGCATCCCAGATTATAACAAACCATTTACTTTATATATACATGAGCGTAAAGGAGTAGCTTCAGGTGTTTTAACCCAAACTTTGTGACCATACCAGCATCCAATTGCTTATTATTCAGCTCAGCTAGACCCTATAGCTGCAGGTGCACCACCATGTCTTAGAGGTGTAGCTGCCACAGCTCTGTTAGTGACAAAAACTGTTGATCTAGTATTGGGATGCCCATTAACAATTATGTGCCCACATGAAGTGGAAGCCTTACTGCTAAGACATAGAACACAGGCATGTTCTGATCAGAGAATTACAAGGTATGAAATAACCTTGCTAAATAATGAAAATATTACTTTAAAACGTTGTACAACCCTTAACCCAGCCATCTTACTTCCAGATTTACCAGTCTCAGAATAACCCTTACATAATTGTGAAACACTAGTGTCCATGGCTGAAAAGCCTCGAGACAATCTCCTGGACACTCCTTTAGAGAATCCTGATCTAGTTTTATTTACTGATGGCTCTTCATTTATGAGGGATGCCATACGCTACACTGGAGCTGCTGTAGTCACAGAATTTAACACTGTATGGTCAGCTTCACTGCCCTCAAATCTAAGTGCTCAAGCCTCAGAACTCATAGCTCTAAAACATGCATGTATAATTGCCAAAGATAAAAAGGCTACAATTTATACGGATTCTCGATATGCATTTGGAATATGTCATGCAGTGGGTATGCTATGGCTCCAGAGGGGATTTTTAACCTCCGCTGGAAAATCTATAGCTAATGCAAAAATTATTAATGAAGTTCTTACTGCTCTCCAGCTACCTAAAGCCCTAGCTGTAGTTCACTGCTCTGCTCATACAGGTGGCACTGACCCTGTCTCTAAGGGAAATAATCGGGCAGATATTGCTGCAAAGCTAGCAGCAATAGAAGGGCCTGAATTAATTTTAACATTAACAACCACTGATGACTTAAATTTATCACTTTCCTATGATGAGAAGGAAGTAACAAAATGGAAGCAGAAATTTAAAGCCAAACAGACAAATGGAGTATGGGTGTCCTCTGAAGGAAAACCCCTGCTCCCTAGAAACTTTTATCGCCAAATTTGCCAATCTATTCATAAAAATGGTCATTTTGGTACCCAGGGCATCGTGGACTCTGTTAAGAGAGTATGGATAGCTCCTGGCATAACATCTATAGCCTCTAAAGTGTGTGCAGCTTGCCCTACTTGCCAAGCATATAACCAACACGCCTTTTGTGGCAAGGCTTTTGGTGGGCGTCCATTGGCTTACACACCTTTTGAGCACCTACAAATTGATTTCATAACAATGCCAAAGGCTGGACAATATAAATTCTGTCTGGTCATAGTGGATCAACTGACCAAGTAGCCGGAAGCATTTCCTACTGCCTGAGCCATATTAGCCTTTGTTGCCAAGGTGCTTTTAAAAGAAATCATTCCTCGTTTTGGTCTGCCTGCACGTATTGACTCGGACAGAGGGAGTCACTTTACTGATTCAGTTTTATCTGAAATATATTCATGCCTGGGGATAACTCCAAAATTCCATGTACCATATCACCCCCAGAGTTCAGGCTAAGTTGAATGGATGAACAGAGAACTTAAAACCATGATTGGCAAATTATGTACTGAGACACATCTAAAATGGCCTGAAATTCTCCCTCTAGCTCTATTTTATCTTAGAAGCAGACCTAGGGGAGATCTACACAACTCACCATATGAGATGCTTTTTGGACATCCTCCTATACAGGCTAAACCTTTTTCTCCTGCATATACATCACTATTAGGAGGAGATACTTCTATTGCTTCCTATATACAGGAATTGGAACACAGACTGCGTGAACTCCATGAATCTGGAACTGCAGTACAAGCAGGACCAATATACTTTTCACTTCACGACCTGAATCCAGGAGACAAAATATATATAAAGAACTTCCAGCACACTGGGGCAACCCAGCCTTCCTGGGATGGCCCGTTTGAAATTTTACTAACCACACCAACAGCTATAAAGATTGGGGAAAAGGACTCTTGGATTCATTGCTCACATGTAAAGAGGGCATCTTCTATTGAACCTGATTGACTGTTTCCTGTTACCTGCATTGGAGATAACAGTTCATGGACTCATGGATGCTAATTTAGAATCATTGGTTTGTCTTGATTCTTTCCCTGATTTATTTTAATTTTCTTATTGATTTCCTAATATCTTTTAATAGAATAATTGATTTTTTGTCTTTTTCTCATTTCTTGTACTTGAGTACATGTAATCACTTAATTTTTTCATTATTTTTTGCAATGCTATAATTTTAATATATATATAATTTCTGTAATATTACTGCTTACTCACAAGGTTTAGACTCCAAGAACTTGCCATACATTGTTAAATGTTATGGGACTGTGATTAATGCTTCTGTCTAATTCCAGGAGAAGGGAACACATGAGCCATTAATAATGCTAAGAAAAGTACAAGGTCATGGAGACCGACCGACCAATCCAATGGGATTGCTGAGAACATCTGCACAGTGCCAAGGAGCACAAGGTTAAAGAGATCATACATATACAGGTGGGATTGAGGTACTCCCACGCCAACACTGAGGACTTGAACTCAGAGTAAGAATCGAAGCTGCGACGCTTAACATATGTTAAGACGTAGGACTCTCCGAACTACACTGCCAGTCAGGTACCGCAGGTTGGCTATTATCTGGCTCACCCATATATTCCTGAGAGTAAAGGGAATGACAGACGCTTCCCTTGCATTTAAATCTGGTCCTTTTTTCTCTCTTATAGAATGGCAACTTCCTGTAGTCTAGCTGAAAATGGGTAAGTGCAGTATTACTGCATTATATCCTACAGACGAGTAGGATGGAAATTATAATTGATTAGACCCTAATACAAGGGCCTGTTATAATTTTATTTTGTTTTCTTCAAAAATTTTATGTACATAACTTTTGATATTTTGAATTTGATTTTAATGCCTTTCTTTTTCAAAAGCTTCAATTTTCTTCTATTTGATTTTTATATTTTTTACTTTCTTCTTTTTCTTTTGAATTTACTCATACACCCCAATGACTCAACTGTATATATTGAGCTGATCTGGGTATTTCTTTCTAAATACCCACGTCAGGGGGGATTGTATTTTTATGAAATCCAAGATTAATCGTATTTTTATTATATCCAAGATTTAATTTTTGGTTTTGTTTGAGAAAAATTCTCAGGGAAAGAAAACTTGCTGATTCCTTAATCCAGAGAATGAACTGTTTGCAGAGAGATGCCTGAAGAACCTACGTTTAATCAAGAGATCCAGAATGAACTTTGGGTTGCAATTGATTGAACTGATGGGGTTTGTTGCATCAGGTGATCGAGAATGAATTTTGGGTACTAATGAATGGACTGATGGGTTTTGAACAGCTACTTTAATTGTACATGATATGCCAATAAGGGACTGCCCCAATTGGGTTTTTTGTCAATGTGCTTAGCAAAACGTTGGTTTTGCTTTCTCTCTTTTCCATTTCCCTCTTATCTCTAACTATTGTAGTTAGAAGGACCTTTGTGGTAGAAGATGGTTGTGTAACATGATCACTTGGGGTGACTAGGCACCCAATATGATCATCAGGGGGGATTGTGTAAATAGAATTAGCTCGAGCCCATTAATAGTCAAAAATCTACTCAACCTAGGCGTGCTAATGATGTCACTCTCACCTCCCTTAGTGGGGAGGGGAGACAAGTTACCCACACGTGACAATAAGTAACAAATCAAGAATAAGGGACTGCCCTTTGGGCAGTCCAAATCAATGTAGAAACTGCCATTTGTCCATTTGAATTAGAGGTGGACCACAGGAAGTGATGAAAGACACTATCTCTTTAAGTAAGTTAGTGAACTTCCTGTGGGGGCAGTTGCCATCTCCAACTGGAAGAAGAAGCATCTCCTGAGACCACAGAACGCTTACGCTCTATATTGTCACGTGGGTAATTTAGGCTGACTTCCTTGGCCTTGCTGGGCCAATTCTAAACTCTGCCTATCTGGCTGTTGGGCCTTGTGGCTTACAGCTTCATTATTAAGCTTTATAACCTTCTTCTCTCTCCATCCAGGCCTTTGGCCTGGACTAACCTCTTCCTTTTTCTCTTTATTCCTACTTTTTACCTACCAGACTGTAAATAAACTCTTCAACCTGATGCTGACTTGGGTCTGATTTAATTACGGAATCAACCTAAATTGTTGATTCCTGGCAGCCACACATTTTAATATATATCTATATATCCATAAATACTTAAATTTTCCTTCTTACAACCCATTCTGAGTTTATCTTGGTATAGGGTGTGAGATGTTGATCTAAACCTAATCTCTCCCATGTTGTTTTCTAATTTTCCCAGCAGTTTTTGTCAAATACTGGCTTTTTGTCCCAAAAGTTGGGTTCTTTGGGTTTCTTGTAAATTATCTTGCTGAGGTCTCCTACCCCTAGTCTATTCCACTGATCCTCCTTTCTTTCTCTTAGCCGGTACCATATTGATTCTATGACTACGGCTTTATAGTACAGTTTAAGATCTGGTACTGCTAGGCCTCCTTCCTTAATATTTTTTTTCATTATTTCCCTTGATATACTTGGTATTTTGTTCTTCAAAATGAACTTTCTTATAGTTTTTTTTCTAATTCAGTAAAAGAGATTTTTGATAGTTTGATACCTATAGCACTAAATAAGTAAATTAATTTGGGTAGAATGGTTATTTTTATTATGTTAGCTCATCCTACCCATGAGAGATCACTGTTTTTCCAATTGTTTAGAACTAGTTTGAATTGTGTGGATAGGGTTTCAAAGTTGTGTTCATATTATTCCTGTGTTTGTCTTGGCAGATAGATTCCTAAGTATTTTATATTGTCTAGTGTGATTTTAAATGGAATTTATCTTTCTAGCTCTTGCTGCTGTGATGAGTTGGAAATATATAGGAATGCTGATGATTTATGTGCATTTATTTTGTATCCTGCAACTTTTCTAAAGATGGTAATTATTTCCACTAACTTTTTAGTTGGTTTTTGAGGAATTTTAAATAGACCATCATATGATTTGCAAAGAGTGATAGCTTAGTCTCATTGCCTATTTTGAAACCTTCAATTTCTTTTTCTTCTCTAATTGCTACTGCTAGTGTTTCCAGTACAATGTTAAATAATAGAGGTGACAATGGGCATCCTTGTTTCACTCCTGATCTTATTGGGAATGCTTCTAATTTATCTCCATTGCAGATGATGGTTGTTGATGGTTTTAGATACATACAATTTATTATTTTTTGGAAAGGCCCTTCTATGCCTACATTTTCTAGTGTTTTAGTAGGAATGGGAGTTGTATTTTGTCAAAGACTTTTTTAGCATCTATTGAGATAATCATGTGATTTTTGTTGGTTTCTTTGCTGATATGGTCAATTATGTGAATGATTTTCCTGATGTTGTACTATCCTTGCAATCCTGGTATAAATCCAACCTGGTCATAATGAATAATCCTCGTGATCACTTGCTGGAGCCTTTTCCCTAGTATTCAGTTTAAGATTTTTGCAGCTCTGCTCATTAAGGAGATTGGTCTGTAGTTTTCTTTCTCTGTCTTTGATCTACCTGGATTTGGGCTAAGTACCATATTTGTGTCATAAAAGGAGTTTGGTAGAACTCCTTCTTTGATTATTATGTCAAATAGTTTCTATAGTATTGGAATTAGTTGTTCTTTGTATGTTTGAGAGAATTAACTTGTTGAATCCATCTGGTCCTGGGGATTTTTTCTTAGGGAGTTTTGATGGCTTGTTCATTTTCTTTCTCTGAGATGGGATTATTTAAGCATTCTGTTTTTTTCTGCTGTTAATCTAGGCAATTGATATTTTTGTAAATCTTCATCAATATCACATAGATTGCTATATTTATTGCCATATAATTGGACAAAATAGTTTTTAAAGATTGCCTTTATTTCCTCTTCATTAGAGGTGAGGTCTCATTTTTCATCTTTGATGCTGATGATTTAGTTTTCTTCTTTCCCTTTTTAAATTAACTTAATCAATTTTATTTGTTTTTTCCAAAGTATCAGCTTCAAATCTTGTTTATTAATTCAATAGTTACTTTACTTTCAATGTTAGTGATTTCTCCTTTGATTTTTATAATCTCTAGTTTCGTCTTTAACTAGGGAATTTTAATTTGTTCCCTTTCTAGTTTTTTTGATTTGTATGCCCAGTTCATTGATCTTTGCCCTCTTTAATTTGTTAATACATGCACTCAAGGATATAAATTACCCCCTGAGTACTAGCTGAGCTGCATCCCACAGAATTTGGTAGGATGTCTCATCATTGTTATTTTTTCAATGAAATTATTTATTATTTCTCTGATTTGTTCATTAATTAACTGGTTTTGGAGAATCATATTATTTAATTTCCAATTAGTTTTTTATTTGTCTGTCCATGTGCCCTTACTAATTATTATTTTTATTGCATTATGATCTGAAAAGTTTACATTTATTATTTCTACTCTTTTGCATTTGTTTGCAATGTTTCTATGCCCTAGTACATGGTCAATCTTTGTGAATGTACCATGTGCAGCTGAAAAGGTGTATTCCTTTTTTTCCCTATTTATTTTTTCCACATATCTAGTAATTGTAATTTTTCTAGGATTTCATTCACCTCTCTTATCTCTTTCTTATTTATTTTTTAATTTTGATTTATCTAGATCTAATAGAGGAATATTTTGTTCTCCCACTATTACGGTTTTACTATCTATTTCCTTCTTGAGCTCTGCCAGTTTCTACTTTATGAATTTGGATGCTATGCCATTTGGTGCATACATATTGAGCACTGTCATTTCCTCATTGTCTATACTGCCTTTTATCAGGATGTAATAACCTTCCCTGTCTTCTTTTAATCAGATCTATTTTTACTTTGGCTTTGTTAGAAAATATAATCACCACTCCTGCCATCTTTTTCTCAATTGAAGCACAAACAATTTTGCTCCAGCCATTGACCTTAAACCTATGTATGTCGACCTGCCTCATATGTGTTCATTGTAGACAACATATGGTAGGATTTTGGTTTCTAATCCACTCTGTTATTTGCTTCCTTTTGATGGGTGTAATAATAATGAGAGCCAGTAACCAATGTTGTGATTGAAGATTTAGAGAGCGAATTTATTTAGGTGGGACTCCATTCTAGCTCTCCCCTCCTGCAGATTATACACTCTGAGACTTCGAGGGGGTGTCATCCCTAATGTGGGTGACCTGGATGGTTGTGCCACCCCACAGGAGTTGGGGACGAAGCTTCCCTATAAGATGAGTTATGGGGAACCCCAATCCAATTTTGGATGAGAATGAGGGCAGGGTTCAAACAAACCTCCCTCAGTGTCAGTTAACTTCACAGTGGGTGGTCTGGCTCCAAGAGTGAGGCAGCTAGAGAAAGCTGTGATTCCCCTCCTCCCTCTTTGTCTTTCAGGCACTCTGGAAAGTTTTCTGACTAATGAATGGCTTTTATTTTTCACAATTCAGGGATTGGGGAAAGGGGGGAAGGGCAGAGGGATTTGAGGTGCTCTCTTCTCTATTCCTATGGTACCCTTCACTTGGGTGGGAACCTTTGGGGTTCCCACTCCTAAATGTCTCCCGCTCCTTCTCTTTCTGTTATTATTTCTACCCTTTTGTATAATTGCAAAATTGCAAGACAATGTGGAAAGGGTCTCTCAGCAAGGATGGGTAATGGGAAAAGGAGTCTAAGAGATCACTCCCTAAATGGAGTCCAAACACTTAGTTGACTTTATTATTGAAATTTTGCTGGGTGAGATGCAATGGAATATTTGACCAGGGAATCAGGGTTTCAATGTACAATGAAAGATCCTGAGGAAGGCCTAAGGACTGGATCCTAGCTGGAATGTTCACCTCTTTCCTCTCCCAGTCCTCAGCCAGAAGCCCTTTCCTCCTTCCTCTTCTGGAGCCTCTCCCAGAATTCCCTCTGGTCGCAACTGTCACCAACTGTCACCAACTCCTTCTCTGATACCTTTTGTCCCATCCCCCTTGCACAAATTCCATCCTTACATGGGCGACTTCATCTCATTCACATTCAGAGTTATAATTATCAAATGTGTATTCCCCAGCACGTTGGTGCTATTAATTTCTATTAATTTCCTAGTTCTACCCCTTCTTCTTATGCTATTTCCTTTTAAACCAGTGTTTTGTTTTATTAAGTCCCTCTTGTCCCCTCCCTTGGTTTACTTACCTTTCCACACCCACCCTTATTATTCTCCTCTTTTTATTTTTAAGGCCTAATGAATTCCTTCCCTCCTCACTTCCCCTCCCTTTTTTGACCTCCCCACATCCCTGGTCCCCTTGTTTTATCCCTTCTGACTTTCTCAGTAGGGTTATATAGAATTCTATATCCTAATGGATATAGCTGCTCTTCCCTCTCAGGGTAAATTCTCCTGAGAGTAAGGTTTAAATATTACCTATTAATGCTCTCTTCTTCTCCTTCTTATAATAGTATTCATCACCTTCCCATGCCCTCTTTGTGTGATATAGAATATCCTATTTTTCTAATTCATTCAAGTTTCTCTTGGTGCCATCTACTATTCACCTCTCTCTTCCCCCCCCCATATCATCTTAGACCATTGAGTGCTCTAACCTCTCCCTATGAATAATTCTTCTAATTACTATAATAGTGAATTAAGTTTTTGAAAATTACACATAACATTTCTCCTTACAGGAATACAAATAATTTGATCTTATTAAAGCCCTTAAAGAGGCAAGTTTAAAAATAAGAATTTTCTTTCTTTCTCTTCTGTTTCTTATTTAACTTTTCATGTTTATCTTGGTTTTTGTGGTTGAATATCAAACTTTCCATTTAGTCCTGGTCTTCTCTGTGCAAATACTTGGAAATCTTCTATCTTGATGAATGCCAAAACTTTCCCCTGGAAGTATACAGCCAGTTTTAATGGGTAGGTTATATTTAGTTGTAGGCCCATTTCTCTTGCCTTTCTGAATATCATATTCCAAGCCTTGTGGTCTTATACTGTGGAGGTTGTCAGATCCCATGTGATCTTGATCGGTGCTCCTTGATATCTGAATTGTCTCTTTCTGTCTTCTTATAATTTTTTTTTCTTTTCCTTAGAAGCTCTTGAATTTGGCTATTATATTGCTGGGGGTTGCCTTTTCAGGGTTTAGTGTAGAGGGTGATCTATGGATCCTTTCACTATCTATTTTGCCCTCTTGTTGAAGAATATTAGGGCAGTTTACTTGGATAATATCTTGTAGTATGTCATCCAAATTTCTATTAATTGCGGCTTTTTCAGGAGGACCAATGATTCTCATATTGTCTCTTCTGGACCTATTTTCTTGATCTGTCAATTTCTCATTGAGATATTTCATGTTTCCTTCTAATTTATCTCTTTTGCTTTTGCTTTTTCTGTTCTTGCTCTCTTGAGAGAACATTGGTTTCTACTTGTCCAATTCTGGTCATTAGAGACTGGTTTTCTGCTATAATTTTTTGATTTTCCTTTTTGATTTGGTCTATTCTCTTTTTCATGGTTTCCTGCTTTTTAATATGAGTCTCCAATTTGCTCATCATTTCATTTGACCTTGGGGCATCTTTCTCCATGTGAGAGTTTCTGCCTTTTAACCTGTTAATTTCCTTTAGAGCTATTTCCTACTTTTCTTGCCAAATTTCTTCCATCTTTATTATGATCTCAAATTTGAACTCTTCAAGAGCTTGTGACCAATTTTTATTTTTTTGAGAAGGTTTAGATGTGATTACTTGTTTGTTCTCCTCTGCTGTCTGCTCTGTTGTCTGGATTTTTCTGTGTAAAAGTTATTAAGTGTTAAAGCTTTCTTCTTGATCTTTCTCTTTGGAGGTTCCTGTGCATGACTTGACATTATTATTATGCTGTTTTTCTTTCTCAGTCAGAAATTTGGGTGAAATGGGCAGGCTCTCTTTCTACTGAGCTGTGGAGCAGATTTTGCCTGAGTCACAGCACTGTGTAGCCCCTCTCAGCTTTATCCTCTTGCCCAATGTCTGTGCTCTTTAGGGTCCTGGGGTCTCAAGTCTAGCTGTTCTCTGGGTCAAGCCTCCTGGTAGTCCCTTTGCTTGCTCCTCTGCCCAAGGCTTCTTTAAAAGACTCAGGGTGCTGCTTTCACATTCATGCACCTGTCCACACTGGTTCCCCACCCAAGATCCATGCCTGAGCTTGAAGTCTTTGTTCAAAGTCAACATTCTTTAGCCTCTTGGAGTCTTAAGTCTTGCTGTTCTCATGACCAGGCCCTGATGATCCCAGGTAGTTGGAAAGAACTTAATGATTGCCCCAAACTTGCTTTAACTCTTGTGCACTGGCTTTGGGACTGTAGGTGGTGTGTTTGGGGAGGGGTGTTGCACAACTCACATTTTAGTGAGTGCTATTTCATCCCCTTATAGACTGGAAATGCCCAAATCACAAATACCTTCAATGCTGCACCCTATTGTGGGGTCCCTTTGTTCAAGTGGATTTGTTTTTCTGTCCTTTTGAGGAGTCATGTATATGTGGGTTAGGAGGGATTAAGCACCCTGCTTCTACTCTGCAGCCATCTTACCCCAGATGTCTTTAGTTTAGAAAGGTTAGAAATCTTGTTTCTTTCTTTCTCTTTACTAATAAATGCTTATAAATTTTGTATAAAGTCTAAGTTTATTTTTTTTTATTTATAACCTTTCACAGGGGATAAATGCAGTGATTGGATTGGAAACAGTACAATTCCAAATGGTCTTGGTCTCAACATTTTAACTATAACCTTCAGTATATGAGGCACATTAGAGGTTGACATGGAAATGATGGTTTGAATTGTCTAAAATATACTGTCTCCATTTCTGCCTCCGTATTCCTTGATGTTTCAGTTAATCTTGCTTGGAGATCATCACCTTGAGTCTGCTAATTTTATAAATGAGTAAAATAAAGTGCAGAGGCATCAACCTCAACCAGGATGAGATGGGCAATTTCTATCAGAGCAATATCAGTCTGCCTCACATTGTTTTTTTGAATTCTTGAAGAATTAATTCTAATTTTTAATATGGTCCTATGAAAATAGAATTAGAAAGATTCCTTCAAAATACACAATTCATTTAGAAGTCAAACAGAAGATGATTAAACACTTGAAGAGCTACTGTGGCGAAGGAAGAAATAATTTTTTGTTATTTTGCTACAACTTATTTAAATAAAATAAATGGATATAAGATTTAGAATGGTAGACTAATTATAAGAAAGAGCTTACAAAAACAGAGTTAAAGAGTACGTGAATTTAATATAAATTGTATTCTTTATTCCTTTTGAAAACCCATTTAGTTGATATAATCCCCATCCTATGACTGGGAATTGCATGCATAGGAGGACCTCGAACGTCTGTAGATTGCTTGGCTTCCTAGAAGAGGCTGGCCCCTAGTTCTACATGATTCCTGACAACAATAAGACTATGCTCTGACAAAGAATGATATCAATTGCAAAGAGAGACTCAGGAGGAGTGATATCCCAGGGGGTTTTAAGAGAGAGGTGAGAGAATATGTATCTCTTATAAGAGGGAAAACTTAGATTTTATAAATATATATATATATATATATATACATATATATGTATATATATATTAAGGTTTGGTCAGCAGAAGTCAATAATTCAGATTGATTACATAATTAAAATAGACCCAAGTCAGGATGGGTTTTATGGTAGTTTATTTACAATTTGGGAAGGTAAAAGTTAGGGAAATAGAGAGAGGGAGAGGCTGGCCCAGACCAGCAGAGGTTTGGACCGAGAAAGGGTTAAAAGGCTAATTAAACTAGGCTACTAGTCACAAGGCCTTAGCAATTAGAGAGGCAAAGAAGCCTTATTGAGGTAAAGACTCTAGAAATGCCAAGGTAGGTGAAAGGGAGCCAGCTTAACTTATTTACCCACATGGCAATTCAGAGGGGAAGCTGCCTGAGGTCTCAGCAGAGATCCTTTAGCACCAACTTCAAAGCCCGAACTACCACAGAAGGAAGTTACAATCATATTTGAAGGACAGCAGCTTTCGACTTTCTGGAGGTCCACCTATAATTCAAGTAGACAAATAACAGCCTCAACACTATTTTGGACTGCCCAAAAGGCAGTCCCTTGTTCTTAATTTGTTACTTATTTTCAGGTGTGGGTAACTCATCTCCCCTCCCCATTAAGGGGGCGGTATGGATCACATTATCTCTGTTGGCTAGAACTTTAACTATGAATGGGGGATGAGCTAATTCCATTTACACACTCCTGGGCTGGGGACTCTTTCCAATGATTTATGTGGATTAATTTTAAAATCCTACTAGACTGCTAAAATTATTGAATGTTTCAATCAACTTTTTAGCAGAAACTCAAAAATTTTCCACATATGCTATAATTTGCAAAGATAGGTAGTCTTATTACATCTTTGTTCATTCTGACGTTTTCAATTTGTTTGTCTTCTCATTACTATTGCTAGCATTTCTAATGTTGTGTTAAAATTATTGGTGATAATGGGAATCCTTGTTTCACTCCTGATTCTATTGGGATTCTTTTCATTATATATAATATTTATAATTTTAGGCAGATGTTACATATCATTTTAAGAAAACAAATCCCTTTATACATATGCTTTTATGGGTTTTAATAAGAACGGGTCTTGTATTTTTCAAAGGCATTTTCTACATCCATTGACATAATCATATGGTCTCTATTACTTTGTTTTTGATATTAACAATTATATTGATGGATTTCCTCATATTAAATCCTCTTTCTGTTTATGATATGAAGCCTATTTGGTCCCAATATATTACCTTTTTGGTATATTATTGTAGTCTCCTATCTAGTATTTCATTTAGAATTCTTGCAAATGTATTGATTAATGAGATTAGAGTATAATTTTATTTTTCTGTTTTTTCTCTTCCTCTTTTAGATATCAGGACTATATGTAGTTGCAAAAAGATTTGGGTGAATCTCCTTAACCTGTTATTTCAATAATTTAGTTAATATATTGGGATGGCTTGATCCTTAAATGTTTAGTAGAATTCACTTGTAAATCCATCTGGCTTGACTTTTATTTCTCAAGAAGTTCATTTATGGCCTGTTCAATTTCTTTTGCAAAAATAAGTTTATAGAGATATTATGTTTCCTGCTTTTATAGTCTAGGTCTAGACAGCTTATTTTTTAACCCATATTCTACAATATTTAATTTACCAAATATTCTATTCATCTCCTTGTCTTGTTATTTATTTGTTGTTAGATTTATCTAGATTTGAAAGGGATATTTAAAGTTTCCTACTAACATTGTTTTGCTATCTATTTCCATCTGTAACTCATTTACTTTTTAAATATATTATATAAAATTTGGTTCATATTCATTTAATATTGATGATTCCATTCATCATCTATGGTATCTTTTAATATAATATAGTTTCTCTGTTTATCTATTTTCATTATATCTCTTTGGATTTTAGCTTTAAAAAGAGATCATGATTGCTACCTGTTCTTTCTTTGTCTCAGTTTTTAAGTATTTTTTTGTAAACAAAATACTGTTGGATTTTGGTTTTTGATCCATTTTGTTATCCTTCTTCATGACAGAATTCATGCTATTCATATTCAGTGTCATAATTAATATTTGTATATCTCTATTCTGTTTTTCCTCACTTTGTCTTTTTATTCCTTTCTTTTTGCCATATCTCTCCTCAGCTGTCTTTTTCTTCTGTCCATTATGTCTCTAATTTGACCCTACTTAGAAACCTTCCCTTATCATCTCCCCTTGCCATCCTACTTTCAAATTGGCTCACCTTTCTAAAAGTTCTTTCCTTCTCCCTTCCCTTTTAATTTTATTCTATTTGCCTTTCCAAAAATCCCTTTCTTATTCCCAGAGCTGTGGCCTTCTATTTATTGACATGAATTTTAATATAAAAATATGCTATAATTTCCATAAAACTTATTTCCCTAATTTATGAAAAAATTAATTTACTGATGGAAAAAAATTAGTTATTAACATCACCATAACAATAATTTTAAAAAAGTAATAGTAGACTCTTTATCTGATAATTAAATTTTCTAAAGGGTTAACATTAAAATATCTTGCCAAGATAAATAAAGCTGGGTTCCAGGTTAAGATGGTGACAGAGTAAAAAGCAGTTGATCAACCTCTCCTAACTGAAGCATAAAGGACACCTCAAGGGGACATAAAAACAAATCCAGAAGAATGAAGGGTCCCCACAACAGGGCACAGCATATAAGGTATGTGGAATCAGGCCATTTCCAATCTATAAAGGCGTGAAACAGCTCTCACTAGAGCGTGAGCTAAGGAAGCCCCTCCCCCACCCCCACACCACCTACAGTGCCAAGGACAATGCACAAGAGTTAAAGCAGGTTTGGGGCACCCATTAAGTCATTGGCAGCTCCAGGACCTGTTCCTGAGAGCAGCAAGACATAGAACCCCAAGAGGCTAAAGAATGAGTGTGGACGTTGAACACAAACCTTCACCCCAGGCAAGGGAAAAGGCATTGCTGTAGGCGAGGACAAGGATCTTGAGTGCAAGGTTGGACCTCTAGTGGGGACCCTTTGCAGATGGGAGCACCTCTGCGGAAGCATTTCCCTGAGATTATTGAAGAAGCCTCAGGCAGAGGGGCAGACCAGGTACAACCAGGAGGCTCGAACCCGAGAACAAAAAGACCTGAGACCTCAGGAGTCTAGAGAGCTCAGACAGACCCTGAGTATGAGGATAAAGCAGAGAAGGCTCAGGGCTAATAACAATGGCAAACCAAAATCAGAAACACCAGAAGAGAAAGATCATTAAGAAGAAATCTGTAACACTCGCCAAATTTTACACAGAGAAAATCCAGACAACAGAGCAAACAGCAGAGGAGAACAAACAAGTAATCATATCAAAACCTTCCCAAAATAAAGAAAACTGGTCACAAGCTATTGAAGAATTCAAATCTGAGATGATGAGGAAGATGGAAGAGATCTGGTAAGAAAATAACAGCTTAAAAGGCAGAATTTTGCAATTGTTAAGTGAGGCTCAGAAATCAAATGTACTGATAAGCAAATTGAACACCAGAATTTACCAGCTGGAAGCCTTGAAGAACCAAACAGATCAGATTGAAAAAGAAAACCAAAAGATTATAGCTGAAAACCAGTCCCTAAAGGCTAGAATTGAGCTATTAGAAGCTAATGATTTTTCAAGACAGCAAGAACGAATAAAACAAAGTAAAAAAAAACTGATTAAATAGAGGGAAACATGAAATATCTCAATGGGAAAGTGACAGCCCAAGAAAACAGGGCTAGAAGAGACAATCTGAGAATCACTGGTCTTCCTGAAAAAGCAGAAATTAATAGAAATTCTGACTCCACACTAAAAGAAATTATTAAGCAAAATTGCCTTGAAGTTCTACAACAAGAGGGCAATATAGACATTGAAAGGATCCATAGATCACCCTCTACACTAGACCCTGAAAAGACAACCCCCAGGAATATAATAGCCACATTCAAGAGCTTCCAAGTAAAAGAAAAAATCTTACAAGAAGCCAGAAAGAGACAATTCAAATATCAAGGAGTACCAATCAGGAACACATACAGGATCTGGCAGCATCCAGACTAAAAGACCTCCAGGCTTGGAATACGATATTAAGAAAGGCAAGAGAACTGGTTCTTCAACCATGGATCACCTACACATCCAAACTAACTATATATTTCCAGGAGAAAGTTTGGGCATTGAACAAGATAGAAGATTTCCAAGTATTTGCACAGAAAAGACCAGGACTAAATGGAAAGTTCGATATCCAACCACAAAAATCAAGAGAAACATGAAAAGGTAAATAGGAAACAAAGGGGAAATAAAGAAAACTTATATATATATATATATATATATATATATATATATATATATATATATTTTTTTTTTTTTTTAAATTTGCCTCTTTAAGGGCTCCAATAAGACCTAATTATCTGTATTCCTATGTGGAGAAATGCCATGTTTAATTCTCTGTAATGAACTCCATTCACTATTATAGTAACCAGAAGAATATTTCAAAGGGAGAGTTTGGAACTCTAAATGGTCTAAGATGATGTGGGAGGTGGAAAAGAGGGGGGTGAATAGTACGGGACACCAAGAGAAACTTGAATGAATAAGAAAAATAGGATATTCTATTACACACAAAGAGGACATGGGAAGGGGAGGGGACAAATATGATTATAATAAAGAGAGGAAAAGAGCATTAAGAGGTAATATTTAAAACTTATTCTCAATGTAATTAACTGAGTAGCTATATACATTGGTATATAAAACTCTATCTAACTCTACTGGGAAATCCAGAAATGATAAATCAAGGGGAACAAGGGAGTGGGGAAGTCAAAAAAGGGAAAGGAGAAGAAAGGGGAGGGAATTCATTAAGCCTTTTAAAATAAAAAGAGGGGAAAAATAAGGGAGGAGGTAGAAAGGGAAGTTAATCAAGGGAGGGGATAAGGGTTACCAGCTTAAAGCAAACCATTGGTTTAAAAGGAAAGAGTGTAAGAAGAAAGGGTAGAATTAGGAAAGAATACCAAAATGTTGGTGAATACAAAACTGATAATTATAACTCTGAATGTGAAAGGGATGAACTCGCTAATAAAATGGAAGCAAAGAGCAGAGTGGATTAGAAACCAAAATACTACCATATGTTGTCTACAAGAAACACATATGAGTCTGATGGACATACACCAGTTTAAGTTATAGGGCTTGAGCAAAATCTTTTGGGCATCAAATGAGAAAAAAAAGGCAGGGGTGGCTATTATGATTCCTGACAAAGCAAAAATAAAATTAGATATGATTAAAAAAGACAAGGAATGTCATTACATCCTGATTAAAGGAAGTATAGACAATGAGGAAATAACAGTGTTCAATATGTATGCACCAAGTGGCATAGAACCCAAATTCATAAAATAGAAACTGGCAGAGCTCAATAAGGAAATAGATAGAAAAACCATACTAGTGGGAGATCTAAATATTCCTCTTTCAGATCTAGATAAATCAAACCAAAAAATAAACAAGAAATAGGTAAGAGAGGTGAATGAAGTCCTAGAAAAATTAGATTCAAATGATATGTGGAGAAAAATAAATAGGGACAAAAAGGAATACACCTTCTTTTCAGGTGCACATGGTACATTCACAAAGATTGACAATCTAATAGAAAATAGAAACATTGCAAACAAATACAAAAGAGCAGAAATAATGATTGTAACCTTCTCATATCTTAATGCAATAAAAATAATAATTAGTAAGGGCACCTGCACAGGCAAATCAAAAACTAATTGGAAATTAAATAATATGATTCTTCAAAACCAATTTGTCAAAGAAGGAATCATAGAAACAATCAACAATTTCATTGAAGAAAATGACAATGATGAGACATCCTACCAAACTCTGTGGGATG
>NC_058132.1:539712559-539721784 GCF_016433145.1 Gracilinanus agilis | reverse complement strand
AATTTAGTTAGATTCCATTTCTCATTGGAAACTGTCTTCTACTAGTATTTAGGCAGTTTAAAGAGAATGCAAATATAACCTTAGTTTTGGTAGTCTTACCTAACCATTAAAAAAGAAATGAAACTACCAATATACTTTAAATAAGGATATATATTTCTCCATTATTTCATGTTGGTATTATAATATTGATATATTTTGAGAGTGTTTGGATGGTAAAGGGAAACAGACTTTTGTGTGAATGTCTCTCTCTTCTCTCTCTCTCTCTCTCTCTCTCTCTCTCTCTCTCTCTCTCTCTATATATATATATATATATATATATATATATATATATATATAATAGATCAGTATTACTGGGATGAAGAGGGAAATTCTCTGTAAAGATTGCTTATCAGAGAATGAGCAAGCACTGGTAGCTTGAGAGGGGTCTTTACTAGTGGGTAATGTTGGTAGTACCCCTGGCTGGGTAAGTCCAGATCCTTTTCAGGAAAAAGCCTCACTCCCTGGGTAAAAAATGGCACAACAAGTGGTCCTACAGTTCACTTGAGCCGTGTTATAATAAAACTACTAGATGTAGTAGATGTTGTATAGATGGAGAGGGAGAGGATGATATGACACCTCCCTCCTTTATGACAGTGCCCAGGCAGGATCCTGCAGGTCAAAGGATGATATCCCTTCAGGTCCCACCTGGGGTTGATTGATATTATATAATGGACTCTTTATCTTGGTAATGGTTGGTATCTGACTGTGTATCTCCCTTCCCAAAGAAGCTATGATTAACCACTTCAGGAAGGTACTTTAAAAGCTTTGACTGAATTTAAACAAAGAGGGGATAATGGGATTGGATAGAGGTATTAGGAAACCCTAATTAAATTTGGTAATGATAAATCCTTAAACTGTAGGCAAGTAATGAATCAGGATGGTTAATCCCTCTCTGGTCCAGCCTGGCCATAGCCACACCAGAGTAGGTAAATTGCTGCTTGATGTTTCAGCTTCTTCTCCTTTGCTAGATGATATGCCTATTCAGTCTTTGGGATATCCACCCTTTCCACCCTCTTCTTCTTCTCCTGCCCACTTCCCAGATCCTTCCCAGGCCCTGGGAAACCTAGATACGTAAGATGATTGATTTCCTAATATCTAGGGACAGTAGAATCAGAGATGATTGTCTGGGTACAGGTTGATGATGTTAACAGGAATAAACAGGAAGATATTGCAAGGTTCAGCCTGCAAGTCTCAATGCTCAAAAGACTAGGATCCACAGATCTCAGGTCTCAGGGAAAGAAAGGACCCTTGCCAGGGCTGCCAGGGTGTTTTATACCCCCCTGGGCCAACTGCTCTCTCCTGTGTCCTCACGGCCCTCTGGGAACATTCCAACATCCAAAGGATCCACCTGTCAATCAACAGTGTGGATTCCTGGCTCCCTGAGATTCAATATAACAGCAGCTAGCCTCTCAGAACCCTTGGTCCTGCTATGTCCCCTGAATAAATCTTCTTTATCTGAATATGAATTAATTTTTATTATAGTAGATTAAGTTAACTGAAGGTGGGGAGAGGATGGAGGTATTCAGGAATCCCTAAATTATAATCCCACAAAGTCCTTCTCCCTGGCTAGCCAAAATGGCTGAAACCAGAAATTCACTTTCCCTTACCCTAATTCTTATTCTATCTAAAATCTTTATTACTAGAAATATAATAGAGTCTTTTATGTAAGGCAGGTAAGGGTTAAGAATCTTCAGGGTGCACTCCAGGCCTCCCACAGTCCACAGACCACTCAGGAAAAAAGAGACCTCAATCTCTTTAGGTTGATAGTGGAAGCTGACAAGAATCACCATCCTTGGGGTATGGTTGTCCAAAGAAACCCTTTGAGCTGGCTTTCTATTGGTATGGGTCAGGCAAGCCTTCCTCTCTCCCCGAGATCCTCAGTTCAGGTTCTTCTTTCCCTTGATGCCTTGATCCCCTTCAACTGTCAGTCTGTGTCACTCAAGTTCAGCTTCTCAGCATTCTATGCTCCACTTAACCCATTTCACTCTTGCAGTATATTTCACTTTGACATAACACTACTTGCCAATGTGTGATAATGTAATTTTACCATTAAATCTATCATTATCATAAACATAGGGTTTTAGTTAAAAGAGAATTGGCATTTGTCATTTTTTAGAATAATTCCTAATTTTCCCCTGTAGTCATTTATTCTAATATTAGTGTTTTATTATGCCTATATCTCCACAACTCCTTTAGCATTGGCTATACTTACTTTCATCATAATTTCCGGTTTCCAGCTGTGAGGTGAAACATCAGCTTTTTAAAAATACATTTATCATATTTGTAATTTAGAACATTTTGCATATGGTTGGTAATAGTGTATAATACTTTTGAGAACTTTACATTTGTATCATCCAATCCCTTATTCAATCTGGAATTGTTCTTTGTTTTACTAATTTTTTTAGTCTGAGGTATCTAAACCTCAACAAAGATATTTCTTGAAAATATTCACCCCCTCCCTAAGTTATAACTTTCCTTCTTATTCATATTTTATGTGAGACTTGTGATCAGTGGAATCATAATAGAAAAGAAGCTCCACTGAGGCACAAAAGTAAAGAAGGGAAACAAATATATAATTTGAAATAAAAATCTGATCTAGATTAGCAACAGTTTTCTTTAAGATTACTAAGACATGGAAAGTAAAGGAAAACCAATAGATATGATTTTGACAGAGAACATTAAAGTGAAACAATTCCCCTCTAGCTATGCCTTATTAGAGTTCAACTGAAAGCAATACTGTAAGTTAACAAAACTATGTCATTAGAAAGGCAAATTTCTTTCTATTAGCTATTTTCTTTATGATCTTATATCATCTTGAAAATTTCCCTTGAACCATATATATATTTATATATATTTATATATTTCTTTGTTTCTTTCTTTCTCTATTTGTTTATCTCTTGGACATGGAGGCCCTGTATAATGGTACAGTAGTTGGCAACCATATTTTGTGGGGCTCAATAGAGCCAGATTTTGCCTCAAATTATCTGAGAAACTGGAGTCAAAGAGATAAAATACTGAGAAGTCTCTTAAATTTTACTAGAGCCCTAAATGTCAGGTGAGAGCTCTTTGTTATTAGAGTAAAAACTGATAGTAACTTCTCAAGTGTGTAAATAAACACAAACACACACACAGGGGTTCTTCTGGGGGAAAAGGTATGAAGGATGAAGAGGTAAAACTATCTTAAAGAAATACAAAAGGGCTGTGACAATGTGAGTGATTGGCAGTCCCAACTGCCACTTAGACTGAATTATCCAGGGATACCTTATTTCTACAGGGAGAGAAACAACAGGAAGTTAAAAAAAACAACTTTTAATAGCTAATTTAAGGGTAGAAGATGTTGGAAAGGTCTCACTACTCTAAATGATCTCTGGGATCAATTCAGGGTTAAAGGTTAAAGGGATTTCCCTACATTAACACTATGCAGGCAGCCAGGATATAAGGGATTAATGGGATCTCACATAGATGTTCTGATGGTTTTGATCAGTACCTCAAAATATATTAGTCCAAGTATATATATTCCAAGAGCACAGATTCCAGCAAAATAAATCTTCAGAGAATTCAAGGAGAGTGTTCTTGTTTGTCCATCAAAGAAGATCAGCTATTCTCAACCTGATCTCCTTGATCTTGCTAGATAAGAAGTTCCAGATGTTGCTCAAAGATACCCCCAAATCCAGGGGCTCTCAGGTCAGTGGTTCTCCAACTTCTTCAAAACCCCAACTACACTTAGAGTCCTCTGTGTTCAGTCCCTTGCTGTGTTCCAGGTTGGAATCTCAGCTCCTACCAGCCTGCCTGGCTAAACTTCCAAATCTGCTTTTAAAACCTATTTCCCTCTTAAACTTCTCAGTGATTTAATATTTATTGATCACTAGCTTTGTATTCCTGTTTGTTTTAAACCATTGGATGACCAAGTCTATCTATGCAATAGACTACTGCATGTATCAATTATAAAAAAATCTTTCATGCGAAGTCCCAAATCCTATTTAGACCTGATGGAGAACCATGTTTCTCTGATTTGGAAGCCATGGGAATGGCATGGGGGTAGATAATTGATTAGTGTATAAAGGGCCTGGCTAGAGACAGTAGGTCTTAGGTTCAAATATTACCTCAGACATTTCCTTGCTCTGTGACCCTGGACAAGTAAATTAATCCCAATTGCCTAGCCCTTACTGTTTTTCTGCCTTGGAACCAAAATTTAGTATTATTTCAAAAACAGAAAGTAAGGTTTTAAATATACATGTACATATATAGATATGTATATATAAATATATGTATACGATAAATATGCATATATATATTATGTATGTATATGTATTGGGGCTATAAAAAGGAAAATTAATATTCTTCTCTAAAGACAATTTTCTAATATCTTATTTGTTTATTTTTACACAGAGCTAGTGTCTTTTCTACCACTTACATATATTATAATCTAAAAAGCAAATCTTAACCACAACAAGAATATGTCTCTGAGATTTTTAGGATATTCTAGGTCAATGATTCCCAGAACTCCTTTATGATTCTCAGTTCCTATATATAATTTGGCTAGAATTTATAGCACCTATTTCAGTCTATCTCCTACAAAAAGTAATTTAAGTATCTCATTTGTATCAATATATATGAAGTTGAAAATTTGGCCAATGGAAGAGTGAGAAATCTATTTAGATGGTAGATGCTATTTGATTAGGAAATGTCACTTTCAATTTGTGTTATTTTGTTCTGATGCCTGAGGACATGATTCCTTGCTCATAACTGACCCTTGTTATGTAGATTTCTGCTTACTTGAACTAATGATTTTTTAAATGGTTATATCACACCCCCTTGCTGGGGGACAACTTTAATTGGAGAGGTGAAGATATGTTCCAGTGTATGATATTCATTATCTCTAAATTAAATAATAAATATTATTAACATATGTCCAAAGTACTAAGTTAATTTTAAAAATCACATATACAGAATTTTTATTATTTACAAGGTAACCATTCCCTGATCTTATTAAACTCACTTTCTGATAGGGAGAGATCATGCAAACAACTATTTCAATAAGGTATGGTAAAGTAATGTGTTGATATAGTGCCTACTATATTTCAGGCAAAGTTACACAGTGGAGAGGGTACTGAGGTTCAAAGCAAGGAGATTCATCTTTCTGAGTTCAAATATGGCCTTAGATTCTTTCCTAGCTCAGTGACCCTGGCCAGTCACAACCCTATTTGCCTTTACTCCTCATCTATAAAATGAGCTGGAGAAAGAAACATCAAAGCACTACAGTATCTAATGGTATCATGAAAAATTGGATATGACTGAAAAGACTGAACAACATAGGTCAGGTACTGTATTGAGCACTTGAAAAATGTTATCTCTTTTGATCTTGACAAAAATCCTTCAAGGTAGATGGTGCTCTTATTTCCATTTTACAGATGAGTCAGCTGAGGCAAACAGAGGTAAAGTGAATTGTCCAGTGTGACCCTTTTAGTAAGTATTTCAGGTTGCATTTGAACTCATGTCTTCTTGACTCTATGCCTAGCACTGCATATACTATACCATATAGCTGTTTCAAATATATACTCAGAATAACTTCATGAGAGAGATGTCTATAGTGCAAGAAGATAACTGTATTCTGATGGCAAGTGGTTTTTCTGGTTTTAAATGATTTAAAAAATTTCACCATTATCAAATTTAATTTCTAGAGTATTCCAGATATTTCACAAAAGACCATATTGTCAGAGTATCTGATATATGAAAAGAGGGCTGTAGACACAGACCAGTAGGCAGTAGTTATCTGTCTACTAGGAGCAAGGGGCAAAGCCTGGACTCCAATTTGCTTGAAGTAGATCCAGACAGCTGTACAATCAAAAATACATTTCTATTAAACAAGATGACAAAGAAATAGAGTTTGTGCAAAACAGCATGATGCATGTTAGACTCAAAATGGAGTCAGCAGGTGGGCATTACAGGTTGGACACCCTCCTCCCCACATGAACCCATGTAGCAGCCAGTGACCCTGACCAAGTCATGTCCCTGCTTTGGCTCTCATTTCATTGTTTGTATAATGAGAGTTGGACCATATTCAATTCAATCCACCAACCACTGATTAAGTGACTATTATATATACAGTGCTGTGATAGTTTCTGGGGATACAAAGACAAAAATAAAGCAATCATTTTCCTCAAAGGCTTTACTTTTTTTCTGGAGGTTGGAGAGGAATCCAAAAGGCACAACATTAAGTAAATATGAAACAATTTTTCATGGGAGAGAGTACACCAAATAAAGAGGATCAAGAAAGACCTTATATAAGAGAAGATTCCTAAGCCAACCCCTTAAGGAATATAACAGTTCCTAGGGATTAAAATGAAGATGAAGAACACTGTAGGCCAGACATACCAAATAAAAGCTAAGAGACATTCTAACTAGAACTCTGCATTGTTCTGTGATATCCTCCACTGTAGGTATGTATCTGGAGTCACTATTATTTTGTCATACCCAATAACACCTGCTTTACTTGGCTATTGAAATAGTATAAGAATAGATGGGATATTTAAGCAAAGTACCAGGTTCATGTAAATTCTGATACTGAAGGAGGATATAAAAAACATTCTCGAGGAAACTTCACTTACACGCTTTTTGATTGATTTTGATACAGCTCTACTCTGTCAGACAGAAAAACAAGGCTTTATTCTTTTTTCTTTCACTGACTATATTATTGATCCAACTGATCTCCCAGTAGCTGTTCTTATACTCAGCACGTCTGATTTGTGAAAACTTGAACATGAGTATATTATTTTCTTTGTGTATTTTTCACTGATAAGCTTCTCAGGATCTCTGTATCAGGAATGGAATAACTTCGATTCCAGTAAAATGGTTACTCGCTTGAATTGATAGCTTCCCCTGAATGTCTACAGTTTCCCAAATCTTTTCCTCCATCTTGATTCTCTTTATATAATTCATATTTTATAGCTCTCTTATTCAGAAAAAAGTTTATTTAGAAGTCAATTGGTAAATAAGAAGAAAATATATAGAATATATAGGATATAGAATATAAAGGAAAAGGATTAATTTAAGCAATCATGTGACCTTTGCCAAATATCTAAAGTGTTAACATAGTATCTTAGACTAGAATTCAACTTGCACACATGCCCACTGCAGTCCCTAACGTTGTACAGCCAATATTCACTTAGGATGGATTATCTCTAAAAATAACTGTAGGTGTCTACATAATTTAAGCATGGGCTTTCTCTAGGAACATTGCTGATCTTCTTCAAAATGAGGACTCCTTAGTGAAGTATGACAGAACAATCCTGGCCATGTTTTATAAAAAAGGGAAAAAATAGAGAGATGGTAGGGCCTGATATTTTGTGACCAAAGTCTCATTTGCTAAATTTTTAACTTTATTTTGTTATTACTGTTTTACTTTATGCTTTTCCTGATTTATCTTAAATTGATATGTGGATCACATGATGTTTAAATCCTATGATGATTAGCAATAATATGTAGATTTGAAATCTTTTTCAAGAGAAAAAGTATAAATTGAAAGTGTTATGATTAAAATTCTCGGGAGACTACATCTTAATTCATTAAATAATAAAAAGCAGACCCCCCAAAAAAGTACCAGCTACATGGGGGCAGTGATTTCCTTAGCAGCATCTTCAATGAGCCAGCTGGACCAGCTCCTGAGCCAGATCTTTGGTGTGCCAGTACACTCTTAGCCAACTCCTCTGTAGGTGATTTCAAGACAGAAGCCCCTACTTCCTTCCCTTACTCAAATTTATGTTCTTCTTGATAATACTTTCCCAAGGCCCTCTTATTTCCATGACTTTCCTCATTCCAGACAAAAGGCAGGACTAGGAGTCACTATGTGTCTTTAGAATGGATGCACAAAGTCCATGGCTGACACCCAAGGTTTTACCTTTAGCCTGCTTGCTATTTATTTTACATTTCTTTTCTACCCCATAAATTACTCATAACAAGCCACTCCTATTGTGGTAGAGGGCACTGACTCAAAGAGATAAGGTTCAAGGTTTCAGGAGTAAGATTCTTTGCTTTAAAATAAAAAAAAATGTTTCAGGAAACCAAAAAGCGGGGTACAGGCTAGTGTTAAATTTCTACAATGGGATGAGTTGCCATTTACGTCACATTTTGTGATTAGGACAACATTCCATAGAACACAACATGTAAATAAGTGTTTTATTTTTTAACTAAATGATCCATTAGGAAAGAAATATTAAAATAGGAGGAAATATTTTTCTGAGTGAATTTGTTAGAAGATAAAAAGAATTAGAGGGCACCACATGTACACAAAGAGAGGTACACACACAGACTAGATGACCTCTGATATCTCTTTCAGCTCTAAATCTGTAAGTTAATTTGATCTATAATACTTTATCTGAACAGGATCAATCAGTATGGAGAGATATGGTTAAATGATAACTATGGTAAATAGAAATGCTGCAGATAAAATAATAATTAGATATACAAAGAAATATACATGATCTCAGGACATGGGGCAAGATATTCCCAATATTTACCTAATCTCTTCTTTTATTTATTTATTCTATGGAATAACAATAATGTACATTTCTCTTCTACTTTATGATTTACATATTATTTTCTAATATAAGTCATATTATCTAGATTTTATAAATGATAAAACTTAACTTCAGAGATTTGAAGTGAATTTTCTAGAGCGACATAGCTATTAAGAATTAGAACCTGGATTCATACTCAGGCTTCTTGATTCCATGTATACTACTTTCCCAATCCAATCCATTTGGAGCAGGGTATAATTTAGATGAATAGTTTCTGGAAAAGTCAGGTTAATATTTTGAAATTTAATCTGATTACCATTCCATAGATAAGTAGCATTATCATTAGAACCAAGTCAGGCTTATATATCTATAATGAAGAAAATATATGAATATTTTGGGGATGATATGATATGTTGGGATATGATAGGTTGGGAAGTCCAAATGTTATTAAAAGACATTTGATAAGCCTAAAGTTTCCTCATTCTGGAAACCACACTGACACTTTACATCACTAAACAAAAAGGCTTATAAAAAAAGAAGTCAAAACAGTATGTTTTAGTCCACTTAGCAGTCTCTTGTATTTTTTTTTGAACAGTCACTGGCTTTGTCTTTAGTTACTCTCTCTCTCTCTCTCTCTCTCTCTCTCTCTCTCTCTCTCTCTCTCTCTCTC
>NC_058132.1:539461426-539709775 GCF_016433145.1 Gracilinanus agilis | reverse complement strand
TGTGTGTGTGTGTGGTCATTAATGTCATCAAATTACTTTTTTCTGAGTTTTAATTTTTGACCATAAAAGCATAAAATAGGTACTGAAACTATATCATTATTATAATGCTAACTCTCCTTAACCACAGTTTTCTCCTTTTCCTAAGCCTGGTACAATCTGTGGGATTTTTTTGTTTGTTGGTTGTTTTTTTTCTGACTGTGGATCGTAGAGAAAATGCTGATGTAGGGCTAAGTGACTACATAAGGGCAGCAATGAAATGGACTATGTCCTCAAGGATCTTAAAGTGCATTAGATAAGGTTTCAGATATATACATATATGTTGTATATACACAAATGTATTTATAAACACACATATATATGTATTTTTATGTATGTTTATAAGGATCAATGATCAATACGAGGTAATTTTTTGGAAGGGGGAAACTTAACAATTGGAGGAAGAGTGTAGAAGTGGTTTTTGAGCTGAATTTTAAAGGAAAGTAAGCTTTATCTTAAGTAGAAGTGAGGAGGCATGAGTATTCTACCAAAATAAATGTACAAGTACAAAGAAAAAAAGATGAAAGACAGATGTCATGCTGTTCTAAGGAGAGAAAGCACAATGACAATTTAGATGAAGTTAAGAATATAGGATGGGAATAATGTATAATGATTCCAGAAAGGTAACTTGGAGTCAGGTTGTGAAGGGATTTTAAATTCCATATAGAGATTTTGTGCCTTAGAGGTAATATGGATCCTCAGAAGCATATTCAGCAAGAGAGTAATACAGTAAAACTTCTGTTTTTGGATTTTACTTGGTAGTTTTGGATACAATATATATCCCAAATGATTATCTGATCATTAGGTAGCTATCTAACTTGCTCATTAGAAAGATCTAAAATCACTTGTTAGAGAAGAATTCATGGACAGAAAGTCAGGAAAACATCTTTATACAGATTTCAGTGAACTAAAGGCACAAAGGGTGGGAAGGAATATTCCTGCAAGATATCCATGAAGATTCCATGGAGATATCTTTTTGCTTTATCACCTCAAAAGTATAATGTCTTTTAGAAAAATATACAGAGACTTAAATTGTTTTGTATGAAAAGGTTGTATTTAATAGCTCCATTAAACCATAAAATGTGAATTTATTGTCAGTCTAAATCCTTAGTTCCAAATAAAATCAAAAGGTAATAAAAATATTAATTAGTGAAATGCTATACTAGGAAAGTTATCTACTAAATAGTATGCTTATTTTTCCTTATTAGACATACAAATAAGCCTCTTAGATGCTGGTAATCTTATCTTTAGAGGAAAATTATATTAAATAATTTTAATTGTTTATTGTATAGGAGATATATTATCAGTATAAAATCTATATCAGGAGCTATTTCTTAAGGATTGAATTTATGAAACTCATTTATTACTAAAAATGCACTCTGTAAAACAGTGCCCAATGGAAAGGATTAGAGATGACTCTTATTAAGGAAGACAAAAAAAGAACCAATAATGAAGAAGTAACATAAACTAAGTAAAAAAGAAAGAGAGAAAATAGCCAATTATTTTCCAAACAGATTGAAAAATGAAGGATATCCATGCTGCTGAATGCTTTTTATGAAGAGATACAAATAATAGCAATGATGGCATGAAGAGGGAGTTGTGCTTACCACACTGCTTTACACATATAAATATGCATATGCAAAAAGACATATATGAATAGTTTGATTATATATTTATTATAATGCATATGTTCTTCAACATTTAGGGTTAAGTGTTTAAATAATACAAAAACATTAATTTGAGAAAGGAAGTGCCATTGGACTTTAATGTACATAAAAGGGAGGAAAGTACTATGTGAAGTTTAGAGGGCTAGATTATATACTTGCTGAGTCCCTGTCTACATAGCCAACTCTATTGATGAAAGGAGGCAATTATATAAATAGCTCAGATAAGCAAACTTTCAATTAAAGATCAAGTGCAGTTTTCCTCCTCTCTAAATTAATTAAAATCGCTGGATAATTGTTTAACTGTCTATTTCACTTTGCTAGTGTAGACACAATCTAAGAATTGGTTACCTCACCAAGGGAGGTGAATTGACTTTGACAGAGAATGGAGAAGAGAATCTCTCTGGAGTAGATTGCAAATCTACTGCACTTAATCATTCATGAGATAAAAACTCTTAGTTCTCTCTATCTTTTATTATGGTGTTATGCAATTCTTCCATCTTTTTTATTTGTGCTGTTCACACTTAACATAGTATTTTCTTCCATCAAAAGTCCTTACTATTCATTCTGAGAAGTTTTCTTCATTGAAATGTAATAGGATTTATTTAGCCCATGCCAGCTGACTAAAGGAATTAATTATTCTTTTAGATCTTATCAATCTTTCCACTATTTAATTTCCACTTGGCAAACTTAGGGACTTGGTGCTAAGTAGATAAACTTGTTAGTATCAAGCAATTTTGATGATGGGGAGCATAGTGGCATTTGGATGGACATTTTTTATAATATAATAATTATTTTTTTCTATTCCTTTTGGGCATGATGTACTTGTCAAAAAATAAACAGCCTTTATGGCTTCATTGCTTTTAATATGAATAATCTTCATATTGTCATGAAATCCAATATTGTCTTTGCAGGTCAAAGTCCAGAAAGTTCCACTACAGACCTGTCCTTTAGTGGAACTTCTCTTTTTTTAGTGGCAGATTGTTATTATACTATCAATCAGAAATAAAAGTGAGACATGCCCTATCAATTAATTTTGGAGAATTCTAAAACTGTTGATCAGATTCTTGTTAAGGAAGTTTTAAAAGAGTTACTGTGAGTGAGTTTGACCAACAAGAAAAAGAAAGAGTATCTTTTTAAATACCCTTAAGCCAGTGGAAAATTATTTTCCTTTAAACTAACATCTTAAAACTACTAAGACTACTCAGCATCATAGAACAAACTTTCTACAAGAGATATCTTTTAGATATATTTTCTGTCATCAAGAAACATTACATTTCTTTTTAGTCTCATATTTATTTTTTCAAATATTAAATTGTTATGATTTTTTTAAATTTTGAATTTTTTAAATGAATGTGTTAGCATTATTAGCCTCAGACTATGGATTTTAATGGAAAGTCATCCATTTTCTTCTATGTGACCCATAGATAATGTAAGTGCTTTCTATACTTTTTTTAAACACTGGCCTTGTATATTAGAATCAATATTGTATATTGTTTCCACAGCAGAAGAGTAATAAGGGCTAGGCAATGGAGATTAAGTGACTGGCCGAGGATCACACAGCTAGTAAGCATCTGAGGCCAGATTTGAACCTAAGATTTTCCATATCGAGGCCTGGTTCTCAATGCACTGAGTCATCCAGCTGGCCCCCTTTATATATTTCTGAATTAATATTTTGGCCTTTCCCATTAAATCAAAGCATCTTAGCTTTTCTATGTGTATCACAGGCCCACTCACTGTCTAGTAAAGTTTATGCTTGTTAAAATAATGTTTAAAATTATAAAAAAAAGGCACAGGATTATAATGGAAACTAAATATATTGAATTACAATTATATTTTTGTAATGTTCACTGACCACTGGCTTGTAGCCACTAAAAATAACATTTAAGTTTAAAAAGGTAAGAATATCATCATTATACAGATGGAAAGCCTAGATTCCATCCCCAGTTTCTTCTTATTGATTAAAGGTGACACTGTCTTTTCAAAAGATCATAAGGTCTTAGATTTATAGTTGAAAGTAATTTAATCCATGCCCCTAATTTTAAAGATGATTAATTGAATATAACAGGCAATTGAAGAAAGGCTCTGATTTGAACTGTTATAATCTGTTCATAAATTCATCATTTTTTCATCCCACCACAGTATCACAATACTATGGCTTGGTGGTGTGAGAAATGTCAAGTCCTATGAACCAGGATAGGCTTTGTTTATAGTCTAATTGTTGTATTACAACTAAATGATGTAGTTTCCAAAATTGTTGTATTACAACTAAATGATGTAGTTTCCAAAAGTCACATTGTTATTGTTATTATCATTATTATTTTCAAGGTGGCTAATGTTATCCAGAAGTAAATAAGGTAATCTGAGTGGGTCTACAAGGCAATTTGGGTGTGAGGAAGGTTAAAAGGGATATTAGGAGATCATAAGGTGATTAGAGAAAAGAAGAAAAGGGAAAGTATATAGGAGATAAAGGAAATGGGGTATTTAGGAGAGGGCAGTTCAAACAGGTTTATTCCCAGAGGCTTGAGACAGAGGATACAGGGAGGAAATTAAGGCCAGTAAGAAATGTTTAGGTTTTGGCTTGAGGGTTTCTCTTGTTAGTTTCGAAAGTCTCTTGAGGGAGGAGTTTAGAGGGCCCCTCCCTGCCAGTCAAATTGATGGCTGGAGGAAGTCTCTGGTAGGTACTTCCTGCCAGGAAGGATGCCCCCAGTTCTCTAAAGAAATAAAAAGAAAATGATTCCTTCCCACTTTAGTCCTTGCCTCAGTTTTCAATACAATGATTCACCAGAGACTTGAATAGGTAACAAAGGGATTTATTAATACCAGGGTCAGTTAGAAGGGGAGAGGGGTTTAGGATTTTCTAACTGCTGCTAGGGAGAGGGGTGATAGTGGGGGATGGGTCACAGGAGAGGTTTAGACTGAGAGAGTCTGCTCTCCCAGTCAGGAGATTCGACTGCCTTTTAAGTAAAGTCCTTATTGAATCACTAAAACTAGGGGTAACTTATTTGAGTATACTCTACTTGTCTATACAAACTAAAACCCACAATGTTCAATCACCAACCCCTACCTTCCACCCAGGGTCCAAAGGAAATTCAGGGGAAGGGAAGGGAATGTAGATGGAGAGATCAGGGAGAGGTCCAGAGAAATGAAATAGGTTTAAATTTCCCCAAGATAAGCACAGGCCAAGGCTGAAGCAAAGCCAAGCTGAAAGGCTGCTGCTAACAGGCTAAGCCAAAGCAAAAGCCTCCAGCCACAGTGAAAGCCAGAAGGCAAAGGCCCAGTCAGTTGGAACTTCACCTCTATTTATAGTTTCAAGTTCCAACTTACTTTCTGAGGATTCTAAGATGTTTAACTGACTTTTTGTGACTGTTAGAAAGTACAGAAGCAAAAGGTTTGTGTTAGCCACCTTGTATTACACTAATGTGGAAATATTTTACATGTATAATTGATACATTGCTTTTTTTTTCTCAGTGTATGGGAAAGAGTCAAGTATGGAGGGAAGTCACTTGGAACGCAAAATTTTTGTAAACGAATTTTAAAAATAAATTTAAAAAAATTAAAAATCACATTTCTAAATTAACCTAACAATTACTAACTCTTTGACCACAGCAGTCTTTCAGCATAATTTGCCAAATCAAAGAGAGTCTGATTTCTTCTGTAAAAGAAGGAAGATATAGAATAATAAGTATACATATGCTTTAAGTTTTTAATATTGATGTAAGGACTCTAGGTAGGCTATATAATATAATAATTTATCTGTAATTGGTATATTTCAAATTCCTTTAAAAAATGAAACATTAGCTAGAGAAACAAAGCCAGCAGGGAAGAAGAGGTAATACACCTTCCTCATGTGTACCAAATTCACCTCTGAAAAACTTGGATAAAATGCCTTAAAAGAAATTTTATAGTAGCAAGACACACAAAACAAAGCCATGAAATAATTTTTCAACTTCAAACAACTTATAAGACTGGCAAGAAAGATCACACTATAGCATAAGTAAAGAACAAAGCAATGTTTCAAGGCAGACTCCACCTCAGCAAGTCAGCACAAGCAGCCTCAGATGGTGAAGGGGGTAAGAAAAGTGCACAAAGGGAAATTATAGGGATCCTTTTGCTGTATTTTGGTATAAGACTATTGTACTATCTATAATATATACAGAGCCAGGTAATAGTCCTGGGTCATAGTCCCAGGGCAAGGAGGAAAACTACTGCACACTAGTAATTCTGGCTACAGAAAAGGAAGGACCCTGGGCACAATTCAAAGGTGGAAAAGATTGTTTGTAGTCCCTCACAGACCACAGCATAGGTCAGGAGAGGATTAAACAAACATTTCCTTAAAGTATACAACTTTAGAAGTGAAACTTTATAAATCCCTAGAGCTAACTCTAAAGACAACTTCAAAACTGAACCTGAAGGCTGGCATAGTGCTTCCTTCAACATAGGAACTTTGTAAGTTAAAAGACAAGGAAAAGTCTGGGAAATGGCCAAATCCCAGTAAAATAAACTCAATCTAGAAAGTTTGTTGGTGACAGGAAGGACCAAAACATGAACTCAGAAGCCAATTACTTTTATATCCAAAAACTCCAAGATAAATCTGAATTAGTCTAAAGCCAAAAAAGGAATTCCTGGAGGAACTCAATATTTTTTTTAAATAAAGAGTGAGAAACAAAAGAAAAATTGGGAAAAGAAATGAAAATAGTATGAGAAGATAATGAAAAAAATGTCAAGAGCTTGGAAAAGGAGGTATGAAAGTACTTATGAAAGTAAAATTTTAAAAAAACAGAATTGTTCACTTGGAAAAAAGAGTCATTAAAATCTACTGAAAATGAGAAATTCTTAAAAGAAGAATTGGACAAATGGAAAAAAGATAAACAAAATTTAACAATATGAAAAAATTCTTAAAAGGCAGAATTGGACAAATGGAAAAGGAGGTATGAAAGTTCACACAAGAAAAAATAATATTTTAAAATAATCCCTTAAAAATTAGAAATGAGCAAGTGGAAGCTAATGATCCAACGAAACATTAAGAAACAATTTAACAAAGCCAAAGGAATGAAGCAAAAATAGAAGAAAACTTGAAATAAGCCATTGGAAAAACAACTGACCTAAAAATAGATCTAAAAGAGATAAATTAGAAATTATTGGACTACTAGAAAACCACGACTGAAAAAAAAAGACTGGGCATCATCTTTCAAGAAATTAAAAGGAAAACTATCCTGATATTCTAGAACCAGAGAATGAAAAATAAATTGAAAGAATCCATTGACTACCTCCAAAAAAATTCTTAAGAACATTATGTTCCCAGGTCAAGGAAAGAGCATTGCAAGCTGTCAAAAAGAAATAATTTAAATATCATGGAGCCATAGTCAGGATGACAAAAGATGAACAGATTTTATATTTAAGAACATGAAATATGACATTGTGGAGGGCAAAGGAACAAGGACTTCAACCAAGAATTACCTAACCAGCAAAACAGAATAATTCTTCAGGGGGGAATTCTATCTTACCCTACAGGGAAAGTGGGAGAGAAAAAACAACGGAGAATGTGAAGCAGGGAGTACCAAAAGGGAGGGAAAGGGAAGGGGGAGGGAATTTAATAGACCCTAATGAAAAATAAAAGGGGTATAAGAAGGGTGGGAAGTGAAGTAAAATAAGAGTTGTGAATAGGGGGACTAATTAAAAGCAAAACACTGGTATAGAAGGAGAAAGTGAAAGAAGAAAGGGCAGGACTAGTAGATGAAATCAAAATGATGGGGAATACTCAGGTGGTAATCATAACTATGAATGTGAATGGGATTAACTCACCCATAAAATGGAAGCAAATAGCTGAGTGGATTAGAACCAAAATCCTACCATATGTTGTCTACAAGAAACACACACAAAACAAATAGATATACTTAGGGTAAAGGTAAGAGGCTGGATCAAAATTTTGGGGGCATCAACTGAGAAAAAGGAAGGCAGGAATCACAATCATGATATGAAAAAAAGCCAAGTTCAATATAGATCTGATTAAAAGAGATAGGGAAGGTATAATTACATCATGATAAAAGACGCTATAGACAATAAGGAAATATCATTACTCAACATCTATGCACCAAATAGTGTAACATCCAAATTTTTAAAGGAGAAACTATTGGATCTTAAGGAGGAAATAAACAGTAAAACTATACTAGTGAGAGAACTGAACCTTGAAATCAATTGGAATTTAAATAATATAATTCTCCAAAATTGGTTGGTTAAAGAACAAATCATGGAAACAATTAATAATTTCACTCCATAGAATCACAATAAGGAGACATCATATCAAAATCTATGGGATGTAGCCAAAGCAATACTCAATCAACAAATCAGAGATAGAAGAGGTCATTGGGCATGCAAATTAAAAAAAAAAAAAAACTAGAAAGAGAAAAAATTTTAAAATCACCAGATAAAAACTAAATTAGAAATCCCAAAAATTAAAATAGAAATTAATAAAACTGAAAGTGAAAGCATCATTGGACTAATAAATAAGAATAGAAGCTGGTAGTTTGAAAAAAAAACAAATAAAATAGATAAAGCACTGGTTAATCAAATTAAAAAAGAGAAGAAGAAACCCAAATTAATATTGTCAAAGATGAAAAGGGCAACCTTACCTCTAATGAAGAGGAAATTAAGGTCATTATTATGAAACATTTTGCTCAATTATATGGTAACATACATGGCAATCTGGGTGATATGAATGGATATTTACAAAAAAATACAAACTGCCTAGATTAACAGAAGGGGAAATAGAATACTTAAATAATCCCAAATCAGAAATAGAAATAGAACAAACCATCAAAGAACTACCCCCCCAAAAAAAATCCCCAGGGGCAGGTGGATTCACAAGTGAACTCTATCAAATAATTTAAAGACCAACCAATACCAATAATATACAAATTATTTGACAAAATAAGCTAAGAAGGAGTTCTACTAAATTCCTTTTATGACACAAATATCGTACTGGTTTCAAAGACAGGCAGATGAAAAACAGTGAAAGAAAAACACTGATCAATCTCCTTAATGAACATAGATGCAAAAATATTAAACAGAATACTAGCAAAAAGATTCCACCAAGTGATCATGGGAATTATTCACTATGATCAGATGAGATTTATACCAGGAATGCAAGGATGGTTTAATATTAGGAAATATTAGGAAAACCTTCAAAATAATTAACTATATCAACCACCAAACCTACAAAACTCACATGATTATCTCAATAGATGCAGAAAAAGCCTTTGTCAAAATACAACACTCAATCCTATTGGAAACACTGGAAAGTATAGGAATAGATGGGCCTTTCCTAAAAATAATAAACAGCAAGCATCATCTGCAATGGGGATAAATTAGAAGTCTTCCCAATAAGATCAGGAATGAAGCAATGATGCCCATTATCACCTCTATTGTTTAACATTGTAATAGAAACAGTAGCAGTAGCAATTAGAGAAGAAAAAGAAATGAAAAGTATTAAAATAAGCCATAAGGAGACCAACCTATCATTCTTTGCAGATGATAGGATGGTCTACTTAAAGAATCCTAGTGAATCAACTAAAAAGGTAGTGTAAATAAACAACTTGAGCAAAGTTGCAGGATACAAAAATAACCACATAAATCATCAGCATTGCTATATATGTCCAATACAACTCAGCAGCAATAATTAGAAAGAGAAATTCCATTCAAAATCACCCTAGACCATATAAAATATTTAGGAATCTATTTGCTAAGACAAACACAGGAATTATATGAACACAGCTACAAAACACTTTCCACATAAATTGAAATGAGATCCAAACTATTAGAAAAACAATAATTTCTTATGGCTAGGACAAGCTAACATAATAAAAATTATAATCCTACCCCAATTAGTTTATGTATTCAGTGCCATACCTATCAAACTATCAAGAAAATTTTTACTGAGATAGAAAAATTATAACAAAGTTCATAAGATCAGGATATAAAGGGAAATAATGAAAAAAATGTGAAGGATGGAGGCATAACAATACCATATCTTACATTGTACTATAAGTTAGTGGTCATTGAAACAATTTGTTCCTGGTTGAGAGACAGAAAGGTGGCTCAATGGAATAGACTTGGGTTAAATGACCTTGACAAGATAGTGAAAGATATAGCCAAAGATTCCAAGTTTTCAACCCAAAACCCACTATTTGACAAAAACTACTGGGAAAATTGACAAGAGTATGGGAAAGATTTGGTTTGGATGCACATCTCACACCCTACACCAAGATAAATTCAGAATATTTGAATGACATATATAAAGAAGGAAACTATAAGTAAATTAGGTGAACATAGAATATTAAACCTGTCAAATATATAGAAAGGAAAGACTTCAAGACCAAGGAGATAGAGAATATTACAAAATGTAAAATTAATAATTTGGATTACATTAAATTTAAAAGTTTTCGAACAAACAAAACCAACACATCCAAATTTGGAAGGGAAGCAACAAATTGGGGAAAAATACTTTATAACAAAAACCTCTGACAATAGTCTAATTACTCAAATTTATAAAGAGCTAAATCAATTGTACAAAAAATTAAGCCATTCGCCAATTGATAAATAAATGAGGGGCATGGATAGGCAATTTTCAGATAAGGAAATCAAAACTATCAATAAGCACATGAAAAAGTGTTTTAAATCTCATAATTAGAGAAATACAAATCAAAATAACCCTGAGTTTCCACCTCACACCAAAGAGATTGGTTAATATGACATTAAAAGAATATAATAAATGTTGGAGGGAATGTGGTAAAATTGGGATATTAATGCATTACTGGTGGAGTTGTGAATTACTCCAACCATTCTAGAAGGCAATTTGGAAATATGGCCAAAGGGCTTTAAAGTACTGCATGCCCTTTAACCCATCCATACCACTCCTGGGTTTATACCCGAAAGAGATAATAAGGAAAAAGACTTGTACAAAAATATTTATAGCCACGGTCTTTTTGGTGACAAAAATTGGAAAATGAGGGGATGACCTTCAATTGGTGAATGGCTGAACAAATTGGGGTATCTATTGGTGATGGAATACTATTGTGCTAAACAAAATAAAGAACTGGAGGAATTCCACATGAGCTGGGATTTCCTACAGGAAGTGATGCAGAGGGAAATGAGCAGAACTAGGAGAACATTGTACACAGTGATAGATATACCATGGCACAATTAATTGTAATGGACTTCTCTACTAACAATAATGCAATGATCTAGGACAATTCTGAGGGACTTATGAAAAAGAAAGTTATCCGCATCCAGAGAAAGAACTGTGGAAGTAGAAACACAAAAGAAAAGTAACTGCTTGATCATAATGTTCAATGGGAATAAGATTGAGAATGTAGACTCTAAACAATTCATTTATTGAAAAATTAATAATATAGAAATAGGTCTTGATCAATGACACATGAAAATCCCAGTGGAATAGCTCATTGGCTATGGGAGGGGAATGGGAGGAAGTTTGTGAAAGAACCTGAATAATGTAACTATGGAAAAATATTCTGAATTATTTAATTAAATAAATGAACATAATAAAAAATTTCTTCAATGTGTACCAATGTTTATATAAAATTAGGTTACTCCTTATTAACCAAACAGTCTGCTTATGCCCTTCTCTTCTGATACTTCATGAAATGCTCCAGCGTATTTGGAAGGTAATTTAAGTTTACTTACCTCTCATTAATTGGCTCTAATGATATGTCTTTCATGAAGCCTTAAAATTTGTCACATTAAAATGCTTTCATCTATAAGTTTCTTATAAATTTATTTTGTGCTTCCCTAGTAAAACATTTTATTCAACATACATTAAGACTTAGAATTTTTTGATATGCATATAGATAAATTTCAATTCATGAACCAGACAGACATTCATATTTTTATAATGTGGAAAAGCCTTTTATGTAGTAGTTGCTCAATAATATTTTTTACTCCAAAATAATGCTATCCAAGAAAAGAAAACACTGAATTCAATTATTGGTATTAATCATTGGCAGATTCACTGACTAATATTCTCTAATATATTCAAAATTCTGAAGAATATAGTCCATATTGAGAATACAACATTCATATTTCAGTCCATAAATTTCAATAAAAGCTGACTAATTTGTTCTTCTGAAATTATACTAAACAAATTTGCTCCATAAAGAATGGTTCCAATTTAGATTCTATAAAGCAAGGTCCCCAATATATGTTTTAATACATCAATGCTTCACTAGCTAGCTATGTGACCTCATTTTGGTGCGTATTCACTAAAATAGTCCAAATTGTAACTCATCCATGTCTTCTCATCTTATTGAATTATTTCCATGTCTTTCCAAAATACACTATATGTTACCATTAAATAACTATTCTAAATTCACCATTATGATTAACTTCCTTATAATCTAATTCTCATATAAGAAGGTAGAGGATTTCTTACTCACAATGTAAATGAATATATAAATACATCAATAATTATATATACTACATATTTATATCTATCAATATGTATATGTATATATGTATGTATGTTTGATGCTTGCTTCAAAAAATAAAAAAAATCAAATTATTTCTCAAAGATGATTTTACCCTCTCTCTTTCTCATATACAAATTCATATCAAATTCATGGTGAATTTATAATCATTTTTCAAGATAAGTATGTACTAATTGTATAACTTCTATATATCTAAAAATATTCTTTAGTCTGCAAATACAGTGTATTTTAAGGTAAACAGTTCATCTAATCTCTTTTGAATTTTTGAGTAACTTAGTAAATAAGTCCTATGTAATATTAAAGAATAAGGCATATATCAATATGTCATTTACAAACACTAATATTTGGAATTTGTATTAAGCATGCTACATGACAGTGATTAGTAAATTTGGTGAACCCAGAAATAAGAAGATAATTGAACAAAATTATTCCTGTAGTTGTAGCTATCAAATAACGATATATGAACTGAATATATACTTGGGGAGCCATATTTTTGGAGGGAAATCTTTTGGCATTTTTATTACTTATTTTATATATGTGAATGTATGCACTTGTGTGTCTACATGTTTATGTTAAGATCAACAAAGAATAAATGTAGACATATTTTTATTCATTATAGCTTTGAATTAGCCTGTATGGTATGAGTTATCTCTTCAGAGCCTTATTTAGGATAGATATAATTCTGATTCCTCAAAGGTATTTTAATCAGGTTTTATGGATATTTCAACATTTACTCTCTACTGCTTTTTTTCTTATAAAACCAATGAATAGTTATCACAAGAGGTTTTTGATTTTTTGATTTTTTTTCAATAAAAGAGACTTTGGGAGGGAAAAATAACTTAAAATTAATTCAAACAAACAAACAAAACTCCAAAATGAATAATGCTGGACATAGGTTTCAAATGATAATACATGTATAACCCAGTGAAATAGCTTTTCAGCTCCAGAAGCAGGGAGAAAAGAGTGGAGGAAAAGAACACAAATCATGTAACCATGGAAAAAATACTTTAAAATAAATGAATAAAATGATATTTTTTTTACATTCCATCCTATTTATCAGAATACCTAAAATTCTATTTAAACATGAATGGAAAACTGTAGTGTTTCTCTTTTAAATTATTAATTAAATCATAAGGCAGATAACACAAAAAAGTATTAGCTACAAATAATTACTTTGACTGCCATAAGGACAATAGGAATTTTTTAAAACATTGCTGTTACTCTTTTGTCTTAATTCCATTTTATTGAAAAGAAAAGGCAAATTGCTTGAGGATTTTTAGTTTCCTAAAATTATCACATTATTTTCCAAATATATTCCATTACCTCTCTATTGCTTCTAGGGTAAAATCTTAACTCTTCATTTTGAAAATGAAAGACACTCCTATCTTGGTCCCACATGTCTTTTTAACCTTATGTTTTCTATATCATTGCCTTTTCATTCTAGACAAATAAACCTGTTTCCTGTTCCTCACACATGATACTCCTTCCCTTTTGTCTATGCCTCAGCATTCCATTTCAGCATGCATTCATTGTTCACCTTTGCCCTTATAATGCTTTTTTCCTTCAAAAAGTAGAATAATCATAAACTTCTATATAAAAATTTCTTTATTCATCAGCTCCTAGACTTATCCCTTTCAATATTACTATATATGCTTGCATATTTACAAATAAATTTACTTTTATTTATATGTTATATCTACCATTAGAATGCAAACTCCTTAAGAATAGGGACTACTTCAATTTTACGTTCACATTCTTTGTGCCTAGAACATTATCTGGCACATAAAAGATACTTAACATATACTCATTTATTAATTAATTGATAATTCTTGTAAAATCAATTACAAAAACTTGATTAGTTACATACGAGGCATTAGAAGTCTTGATCACAATTTATTTCTGGCTATTTCTTTTGAGGTGATATAGAAGATTGTGAAATATTTCCATGAATATATTTTAGCAAGAGAATGTACTTATTTACTAAGTCCAAATTAAGTATTGAAAATTTTATTTTTTAATAGGACTACAAAAAAAGGAAATGTTTTTTCCAGTGGTGGCTTCTTTGTATATATTAGCAATCAAGAAATGTGTTTCTTTAGGCTTTATCAACCATATGTTTATTATTCAGATCAACATATTGCTTTAACTATTCTTCCCATTGTTATTACATCAATAGAGACAAAACAAGCACAATAACAGTTAGCAACTATAAAATAATAGTCATCCTGACACATTACAGATATAGATATGGCACTTTAACACTTCTGCCACGTTTGCAGTTTGTTTCTAGAAATGAACAAGTAACCATATTTGTTTTCAAGCCAGAAGTTTACACAAATGAACATGTCTCATTTCATAATCCCTTAGGAATTCTGTAGAACCCTCTTAGAAGGAAAATTTCCCCTTTGCAAACTATTAAGTCAAGAGTAATTTAGATAAATATTAATCATCCTCCCTTTGCAATTCTTTGAAAAAGAGATACAGAGAAAAAACAAACTAGTATTGTTATCTTTTGAGTCATGTCCAACCCTTCATGAGCTCATTTGGAGTTTTATTGGAAAAGATACTAATTACTTTGCCATTTCCTTCTTTAGGTCACTTTATAGATGAGGAACTGAAGCAAACAGAATTGAATGATCTGCCCAGGATCATACAATTGGTAAGGTTTTATGGTCACATTTAAATTAAAGAACATGAGTTATTCTGAATTTATGTCTAGTACTCTACTCACTGAATCTTCTAGGTTCCCCATTAGAAACTTCTAATGCAAAAGCATGGTCTTTTATGTCAGTAATCAACCTTTCAGCCAAAAGATAATTTTTAGTAAGAACCAAGCAGGATTAACTATATTACAACATTGATTGAAAAGAAAAGGCAAAAGCAATGATTTTTAAGGGGAGAGGAGTGAGAGAGGGATGTGACCATGTCTACTAATACATTATTTGTTTATTATTAGATGTATGTTACATGTCAATGCATACTATTCTTAGCTATATCCTGGCTTTATCTAATAAATAAATCCTTGAGAAGAACATTAAATATGGTGGCTGGAACCAATAAATGCACCACAAATGTTTCTATGGCTCTCAAGTTAAATATACACAAGGATGTATTTTAGTAATGGTTTTTAATTTTAGTTTAATATTTGAATGGGTAAAGCAAATTTTGAAAGGAAATGAAAATAGTTTTTAAAATGACACTGTAAATAAATGTCTAGTTTTCTCTCCATTCATGTAAAATATATATTTACCATATTACATAATGTATTACTAAGGGAAAGGAAAACATCACAAAATGTCTCTAGTATTCGATCCCAGCTTGAACTACTTCCAGATTAGATGCAAGTTAAAACTGCTGATTCATACTACATTTTGTTTGATATCTTTAAATACCGTAATTGATAATAAGGCATCTGTAATAGAATTTCATTCAACCTGATCTCCTGTGTCATTAAAAATTGACAAACTTGACAATACTTTGAGATGTTAGCAAGATAAACCGTTTATGAATTGATGGTCTCTGTATTCACCCATGAAGAGAGTCTAATTGTATATATTGGATATGAAACTATATTTAATGATCCATAATGTAAAGGCATGCTATGTATAGTAAATTTTCTAAGGCAGTCCATAGTACTTCAAGCATACATTTCTATGCTTGAAAACTTTTTCTATTAAAAGTCAAATGTAGCACACATTGATCTAGAGTATGTCTACAGCCTTTACCATTTTCCCAAGTTGAGCCTTAACTTGCATATATATATGCACTCTATATGAATATGGATATATATTGAAAACACATTTATACATTTTATGTTTAAAATATAAACTTTCATGTTTATGCATCTATTATATTTACAATTTTGTTAACATTATCTCCAAATTCTACATTTATATCTTCCATTTGCATCATGGATGTTATGGAAATTTCACATTAGTCTGTACATTTTTCAGGAATTCCAAGATAACTTTTGGATTTTAAAGAAAAGAGTTTGATTATAAGGTTGAAGCTATATGCTTCTTTCCTACCCCTTTGCTGGAAAAGGGTGGAAACAAAGGTTCTTGCTTACCTGAAAAAAAAAAAGGTTCTTAAAGTGTGGCAGAGAAAAGTGCACATGCCCACTCTTTTGCATTCTAAAGGTCACTTTGTTCCCAGAGGACTCAGGTCTGTTCCCCTGTTCTGCTGTTTGTTGCCTCAGGCCCTTTGGCTGGGAAGGGCTTTCCAGTGACCTCAGATCAGATGGAAATGGAGCTGGCTTCATTTGAGTTGCTCCTACTCAAATGCTTTGTGTTGTTCCCTCCTCTGTCATTTTGTTACCTTAAGCCAAGTGGAAGTGTGTAGGGCTGATACTGGGTTTTATCCAACTCCACCATTCCATTCTCAGCTCTGAAAGCTCTTTGAGTTAGTCTGAGGCTTCCCCATTGCCTTCATGTGTGCTGCACTTGCTGAGCTACTCTTCCTTCTCACCATAGTGAGATGTATCTCTATTGTTTCATTTATTTTTAGGGCTTCATATTGCATTTTTCTTTTTATTTCTTTGGAGAATTTGGGTGAGTAGAGTTTTCCTGATGCTGTCATATTAGTCCCTGGCATATAAATCTGCAAATTTAGTCATAATTGATTCAATTCAATTGATACAAAACTTTTCTCACCTGGTTAAAACACTAGAGAGAAAATGAGACAGTCTGAATTTTACTCTGTACCCTTACAAGAAGTTCCTCAATTTGTAAAGTAAATAATTTTTTATAAGTAAAGAATTGGAGTAAGGGGGAAGAAAGGATTAAAGCACAAAAAAACTGGAAGAATATAAATTTTAGGAATTGAAATACTCAAGAAGATGTAGTAAAAAGTAACTGAGATTGATTTGATCTAAAGGAAGATAATATATTTTTTCTTCTAACTTTTATAAAACCAATTGAAACAGTTATTTCCATATACAAAGAGAAAGATGATATTATATGAATAAAAAACAAATCAGTTATGTGTTTTGCTCACTTATCTTCATATTGGTATAAAAGATTCCATCTACAAATTTTCTAAAACCTCTTAACCCTCCACACATGACAGAAGCTTTCATCTTGGTTACAAAATGAAGAATTTCATGTTTTCATTTTTCCGTTCACTCTATGGAGATAATATTAACAAATGATTTTTTCCAGTATTTTATATATAGCTGTGTATAAAATCCGCTTGGTTCTATTCATTTCAGTGATACTTATCTTTTGTAGTTCCTTCCAATTTTTTTTTAAAATTAGCTTGTGTATTGCTTCTTATGGTGGAGTAATATTACATCTCAATCAAAGAACACGATGTTTTTAGCCATTCCCCAATAATTGACAGCCTCATAGTTTCCAATCTTTACTACCCGAAAGAGAAATATTATAGAAATTTGGGAGTTTATGGATTCTTTTCATTTTTCCTTGAAACATTTAACCATTGAAAACTACAATGGGCACAAGGAACAAAGCAGAGAACCAAAAGGGCATGGTGAGTCCCAGGAAACCAGATGCAAAACTTCCCAAAAAAACAGAAATTGGTCTCAGGCTCAGAAAAAACTCAAAAAGGAATTGAAAAATCAAATATTACAGGTTAAAGAAAACGAGGAAAGGAATGAAAATAATTCAAAAAGGAAATAACAAGTTAAAAAGCAAAATTGTTCAAATGAAAAAAGAGGCATAAAAATCCAACAAAGAAAGAATTGTTTAATAAACAGAATTCACACACTGGAAAAAGAGGCAAAAAAATCCAATGAAAAGAAGAGTGTCATGAAAAGGAGAATTAACCAAATGAAAAAAGAGGGTCTAAAGATCATGGAAGAAATTTAGTTTTTAAAAATTAGAATTGGGGGGGGGAAGCTGGGTGGCTCAGTGGATTGAGAGCCAGGCCTAGAGACAGGAGGTCCTAGGTTCAAATCTGGCCTCAGACACTTCCCAGCTGTGTGACCCTGGGCAAGTCACTTGACCCCCATTGCCCACCCTTACCACTTTTCTGCCTTGGAGCCAATACACAGTATTGACTCAAAGACAGAAGGTAAGGGGTTAAAAAATTAGAATTGGGAAAATAGAAGCTAATGATTCCATGATATATCAAGAAACAATAAAACAACATCAAAAGAATAAAAAAATATAATTTAATATGTAATATCTCACTAAAAAAAACAACTGACCTGGAAAATAAAAGCAGGAGAGATAATTTAAGAATTATTAGACTACCTAAACGTCATCAACAAATCCCAAAATGACAACTCCCAGAAATGTTATAGCCAATTTCAAGATCTCCAAGGCCAAGAAGAAAATAGTGCAAACAGCCAGAAAGAAACAAGCCAAATATCATGGAGCCCCAGTACAGATTACACTGTATCTTGCAGGTTCTGCATTGAAGGACCAGAATGCTTGGAATATGACAATCCAGAAGGCAAGGGGACCAATTTATAAAAAGGTATCACTTACCCATCAAAATTAAAGATATTTTTTCAGAGGGGAAGTCATTTATTAAAAGAGAAGATTTCTAAGAATTCCTGAAGAAAAGACCAGATTTAAACAGAAAATTTTATGTCCACATACAAAATGCAAGTGAAGTGTAAAAAGGTAAATAAGAAGGAGAAAAACTTTAAGGGCTTCAATAAGGTCAAATTATATTCCTCTATGGAAAGATGATATCTGTAACTTATAAAAATCATTATCATTATCAAAGTAGTTATGAGTATTATATGACCTCGGAAGGAATAGTAGTAAGTGATCTGGGATGATCTAAGATGTAAATAAAATGACTGAAAATGAGGATTATACTAAGAGAAATGGGAAGAGAGAAGTAAAATGGGGTCAATTATATTACATAAAGAGGCATGGGAGGATGAAATATTTTAGTGGAGGGGAGGATAAGGGTGGTGATGGGAAATACTTAAACTAATCTCATTGTTTGCTCAGAGAAGGAAGAACAAGTAGATTCATTGGAGTAGAGAATCCTATCTTACCCTGAGAAGTTGATTAAAAGACCCTATATAGAAAAAGGAGGGCAATAATAAGAGGGGTGGTTGAAAGGGAATTCATATAAGGGAGAAGGAAGGAGAGGAGTGATTAAAAACCAAACACTGGTGTGAAGGAAAAGATTGAAAGGAAAAAGAAGAAAATTAAAAGAGGAAACCAAGATGGAGGAGAATGCACAAATGGTAATCATAACTTAAATATAAATGGGACTAACTCACTCATAAAATGAAAAGAGATAAGAGAGGGGATTAGAAACCTCAATTCTGCCATATTTTGTATACAAGAAATATATCTAGGGCAGGTAGACAAAAAGTGAGTAAAATAACAGTCTAGAGCAAAATCTATTGGGCTTCAAGTGAGACAAAAAAAAAAAGCAGGCGTAACAGTCATGATCTCAGATAAAGCAAAAGCAAAAAATAAATCTCTTAGGTAAAGAGAAAAGACAAGAATTACATCTTGATAAAAGGAAGTATAGACAATGAAGAGATATCAGTATTGAACATATATGCACCAAATGGTAGACCATCCAGATTATTGAAGGATAAATGAAAGGAATTTAAGGAGAAAATAAATATTAAAACTATACTAGAGGGGGACCTCATACTTCCCTTATCATAATTAGATTAATATAATAAAAAATAAGTAATAATGGAGTAAGGGAAATGAATGAACTTTTAAAAAAGATACTTAATAGATAGAAGAAAAAAACTGAAGGAAGTAAAGTAGGCAATAAGTAAACTAAACTATCACTCTTTGCAGACATATGATGGCATTCTTGGGGAATCCTAAAAAAAATCAACTAAAAAACTAGCTGAAATAATTAATAACTTTAGCAAAGTTGCAAGTTACAAAATGAACCAACATAAATTCTCTGCATTTTTACACATTTCCAATAAAACTCAGTAACAAGAGATAGAAAGAGAAACTCCATTTAAAATCACTCTAGACATTAATATTTGCTATGACAAATATAGGAATTTTATGAACACAATTGCTAAAACAATTTTTACACAAATAAAATTAGATCTAAACAATTGGGAAAACATTGATTGCTCATTGGTAGTCTGACCTAATATAATAAAAATGACAGTCTTATCTAAATTAATTTACTTATTCAAGGTCATATCTATCAAACTACCAAAAAAACTATTTTATAGAATTAGAAAAACAATAATGACAGAATTAATCTGGAAGAAAAAATGATCAAGAATATCAGGGGAACTAATTAAAAAGAAAAACAAAACTATTAAGGATGGTAGCCTAGTGGTATCAAATCTTAAACTTACTCTAAAAGAGTAATCCTCAAAACAATTTGATATTGACTAAAAAATAGAAGAATATTTCGAAGGAATAGACTGGAGATAAATTATCTCAGCAATCTAGTTTTTGATAATTCCAAATATCTCAGCTTTAGGGATATGAACTCACTATTTGACAAAAACTACTGGGAGAATTGGAAGACATGAGTAAAAAAAAATAGCTTTAGATCAGTATCTCACACCCTGTATCAAGATTAAGTCAAAAAGGGTATATCATTTAAACATAAAGAGTGATATTTTAAGTAAATTGGGGGAACATAGAATAATTTACCTATAAGTTCTAAGAAAAAGGGAAGAATTTATGACCAAACAAGAAATAGTAAACATTACAAGATATAAAATGAATAATTTTGATTATATTAAATTAAAAACATTTTGTACAAAGGAAATCAATGCAGCTAAGCTTAGAAGAGAAACAACAACCTGAGAGGAAAATAATAACAAATTTCTCTGATAAAGGTCTCATTTCTCAAAATTATAAAGAATTAAGTAAAATTTAAAAGACTTCAAGTCATTTTCCAACTCATAAATGGTCAAAGGCTATGAATGGGGAGTTTTCAGATGAAGAAATCAAAAACAACTCTGATTGGCCCATCAGATAAAAAAATAAAATGATAAATATTAGAGAGATTTGACAAAATTGGCATATTAAATTATTTTTAGTCATACAGAAAACTTTAGAAATCACTAATGCAAATTAAAACAACTTGGAAGCACCACATCACACCCATTTGACTGTCTAATGTAAGGGGAAAAAGGGGTTTTATGGATTCAATATATTAAAAGATGGTCACCAAAGGATTGAATTATTATCAATCCTCAATTAAGAATAATCTCAAGTCAAAATTGACTTTTATGGAAGTTTTGTTGATTAAATCTAAAGATGGGCAGTGTAGACTTAATCCAATTATCATACTAATATGACCAAAAATGAAAATTCTAAATGTTGGCTAGTATGTTAAAAAGTTTGGAAACTAATATACTGCTAGTAGAGCTGTGAACTGATACAACCTTTCTGGACAACAATCTTAAAAGATGTTCAAAGATCCATAATACTGTGTGTACCTTTTGAGCTTATAATAAGTTTGCAAACAGAATTCGGAGGCCAAAGTATAGGACTATATTCTTGAGGAATGTCAAAGTAATGAGTTCAAAGACCCAGTTTATGGGGTCTTCTAATAATAGAAACTCCTTCCCTCCCCACTTCACTTTCTTTGTTCTATCCAGAAGCTTTTTTAATATCTTTAAATGAGGAGTGAATTAATCTTCTTTGATATCGTTAAAAGATTTAAAAGTTACTGAGTTATAATCTTATTTGACTTCTTTAAAAGATAAGTGAGTTAACTACTCCACCCCTCCAGGCCTTTGAAATTTGAAATGGACAGGCCATTGGTTTTGTTTTTATAGAAAATGGGTGTTCTAAAAGGAAGAAGGGAAAATATTAACTTTATCTAGGTTCTTAAAAATATTGGGGTGAAACACTTCTTATGAGAGAGATACAGATTTTATCCCACTCAAACCAGAAATACAACTATTAGGTCTGTATCCAAAAGATATTAAAGTTATTCAAAATATTTATAGTATTTATTTTAATTGTAGCAAAGAACTGGAAACAGCATGAATGTTCATCTATTAAGGAATGGAGGAACCATTTTTGGTATATGATTGTACTGGTATATTATTGTAACATAAAAAAATGACAAACAAAATGACCACACAGAAAAAAGAAACAGAATATACCTATATCTCACACTCTAAACTAAGGTAAAAATGGATACTTGATCTAGAAATAAAGGTAATATCATAAATCAATTAAAAGAACATGCAAAAGTTTTTCTGTTAAATTTATGGATAAGTGGAGAATTTATTACCAAACAAAATATAGAGGCCATGATTAAAAATTAAATGGATACATTTGATTACATTAAATTAAAGTGTTGTTTTTTTTCAAGTAAATTGACACAAAAAAGATTAGAAGGTGTGAAAGGAAATTTCTTCATCTTAAAATCAATCAAGTATTTAGAGAGCTCTACCCTTTTTAACTTAATCACTCACTCAGAAATTTGTGAATCTTTCTAATAAGAGTTTATACCCTCAAAGGATAAGAGGTGGATCCCAAAGATACTGTCCCCCTGGGCAGTGCTAGGCAATTTTGAAGAAATGATTGGTTCCTGTGAAGTGGGGGAGAGACAGGAAGTGATGTGGAAAAATGACTATAAAAGATCATGTCTTACTGGATTTGGCTCTTTTCAGGCTTAGAGAGGTTTGTTGGGTGAGTGACTGGAGCTGAAGGAAGAGGCTTGTCTTGGTGAAACCCTTGATGAAGATACTACTGGGACTTCTGGCTGAGGACTACTGGGAAATACATGTGGAGATCGGGACTTGAGGAAGTCCTTGTTGGGGGTTGAGCTGGACTTCTCCAGAGAAGGATTTAAGGGTGGTGGACTTGTTAAGGCTCTGACTCTTTTCTACATTTCCCACTTCCATACTTTTTCTACCTTGTTGTAAATAAAAGCTGCTAACAGTTATTTTGACTTAGGGGCTAATATTTTATAAATGTTGATCACTTTTGTAACTCCAATATTGATTCAAAAACCTAATTTGAATCTTACAAAGGGAAACAACAGATGTAGGGTGGAGGGGGATTATAGCAATTGCCTCTTACAAAAGCATAATTTCTTAAATAGGTAGAAAATTGAGTCAAATTGGGAAGAATATTAAACATTCCCCAATTGATTCATACTTCAGTTCTCAGATGAATGAATTAAAACTATAGCCATTTAAAAAATGTCCCAAATCATCATTGTTTAGAAAAATACTAATTAAAAGATACTGAAATACCACTTCAAACCTATCTGATGGGCTAATAAAATAAAAGTATAAATGCTTTAGTTGATTGTGGGAGAATTAGAACACTAAAACACTTTTGGTGGAACTGTCAACTGATACAAATCATTCCTGAGAGCAATATTTAAACACATCAAAAGACCCAAAGAATTATGTATGGCTTTTGAACCAACAATACCATTACTGATTATCTTAAGGAGATCAGACATAGGGGAAAGGACCTACTTGTAGAAAAATAAGCAAAAAATTTCACAGCTCTTTTTATATTTGTAAAGAATAAGAAACTGAGATGGTGTCCATCAATTGAGGAATGGCTGAATGAGTTGAGGTATGCAGTTGTACTGGAATACTATTGCACCATAACAAATGATGAATAGGATGAGATCCAAAAAACCTGGAACGATTTAAATGAACTGATGTAAATTGCATGGAACAAAGCCATTAGAACTCTATATCCAATAACAGAAATATTGTACAATAATCAACTGTGAAAAAATGTTATTAGCAAATGAAGGTTCCAAGATAATCTTGAAGGACTTGATAAAAAATGTTATCTACAGTCAAAGAAGGAAATTTTGGAATATGAATGAAGATAAAAGCATAGCTTCACTAAATTTACTTTATTTCCTTCATGCATTTTTTTATCTCACATGTAAAATGGCTTCACAGCATGGGGAATATGGAAATATGTATTACATGAAAACACCAATATAACTTTTAATACTCTAAACATTAAGCAGGGAAGAAGAGAGGAGAGATTCTGATTTGAAAAATGTCAGGAAAAAATTGTCAACAATTCTTTCTGTGTGTAATTGGAAATAATTTTAGAAATTAAAAAATATGAATAGGGCTCTTATATCTCCCTAAGTTAATCAAAGCTATTTTGAGTAAAATTGATTTGTTGCATTTTGTATAAGAGTAGAAAGTTGTCTAAGAATGAGGCACATTTGTGGGGATGGAAAAAGTATGGAGAATTTGGAAAAAAAATATGGCATTTCTATTATACATTTGAAGAACAAATAGAAGACACAATTTTAACACAAAACATGGAGGATAATTGGCTCTTTCATCACCTCATAGAAGACTAATTGTGAAGGAAGTCCTGGGAAATGCTTAAGTCTCTAAATTCTATGCTTCATCCTTATCTATCCATAGGCAATATAATATAATCTTCTGTTTTGTTATTCATATGTTTCCATTAAATTTAATTTTACTACACCCTAAAGAGGTCAAAAGTTAACTAGAGATCATTATAAATGTAAATTTATACAGAGTTTAAAAATTTCTAACTAAGTGATAAGAATTTTCTTGATGAGAGGCTGGAAGTGATTGTGACTGAACTTAAATGTTCATTTAAAGTAGATTATGTTGAGAACTGATGAAAACAAACTGAATAATGATATTTTTCCATATGATGAAATTGAAGCAAAAGCAATGTTCCCTGTCAATGATGATATTAATGAACTCACCTCTAGTCATCCACAGTCCAGTTATGAGGTTTTGCATGAGTTTCCTGATGGGTTGGTGGAAAATCCTGGTCATGTGTGCCCCTAGGATCATGAAATGAGCAAGTAAAAATTTGAGAGTGATCTAAGGAATGAATAATCAATGATAATTCTGGGAGTAGCTTCTGATTACAAGTATTTTAATTATCTGTACATATATAACATGCCTGAAAACATGAAGAACTATTTGAATGGCCACATGAACTCTGAAGATATTGCTATGAATTTCTTGGTGGGCAATGTTATAGAGAAATCTCTTATTAAAGTAACACCATGTTAAAAAAATCAATTGTCCTGGGTTAAAGTCCATTAATTGGTTTTCCCTGGACCTGATACACATGATAGAAAGATCTAAACTCATTAACAGATTTGCCTCCCTCTTTGTGTCCATGCTTCTCAATGTAGTAAAGCACCAAGCTGCCCAAATCACATAAACAATTCCTTTTCTGAAAAATTGAATAACTTCCTCAAAATTTGGTAGCTTATAAGACATGCTACTATTGGAGTGCCAGGTATGAAAAAGAATCAGTGGTACAAAATTCCATAGAGTTTTGATACCTACATTAGGGTTATAGATATAGATACCTACATAAAGGGTTATTATATCTGATATCTTTCCAATTTGGGGTTATAGTAACCATCATTCTTCCCTTTCCAAAAACAAAGTCCTCACAAACTCACAGGAGATAGGCCTGTGAGTATAAATTGTATGTTTTCTAAGCTAACATGCACTGTGGTCTGTGGTAAACAAATTTTAAAATGCAAAATGAAAGTTCATAGCATTTGTATTTGCCTATATTAAAATTGAATAAGATTTTTTCTTATGTGTTGTGACTACTATCTGTTCTAGTCTTGACATATTAAATATGTTACCAGCCTACAGTTTTTTTTAGTTTAAGGATGGAGTAAAGCATTCCCATCTAACTTTTACTTTTTAAAGTCAGTAGATGCTTTGGGGCAAAAACCTTGATTTGGGTTAAAATACCAAAGAACATCTCATGGTTCTTAGTTGACACATTGGCTTTAACTTGGAGTTCTAGGACTTGGCTCAGGAAGAGGAACTTGAAGTCTCTTGTGTACTGGTAATATCATTCCTTAGCCTGACTTATAAAAATATAATTGTTTTATTTTTTTTAATTTTGAAAATGAAATAAACTGTAAAGTCAGAGAGAAGGGAATGAAATGAACTCCAGGATCCCCTGGGCTTAAAATGAGCTAATTATAGTAACAGTGATAATCTTTTCTTCTTTGAGGTTGATTCTCTGCCTTTCCATTTTACCTTATATTTTCTATATCAGTCTTTTCAATTATTCCTAAGTTTCTCTGAAGATTCTCCTCTCCAGATGCAAGTTCGAGACTTTTTCTCTATTCCAAATCAATGCTTTTCCATCAAAAGAAATTGTGTTCATTATGTATTGTCCTTTTTTTCTGCTTAGAGTTTTCTATTGGTTTCTCTACCATCTATTCAGTAGTTGGAGAGAGAATCCCTCTATGAGGACCAATCAAATGAGGACCCAGTTCACAAGAGAATGACCCAAAATAAATATCCAGTTGTATAATTTGCCATGAGGAAATTGGAGGTGAGTTATTATGCCTTTCCAGTTGCTGCATTATCAGATTCTGTGTTTGGAGCACCCTTAATTTAGTATTACAATATCTAGGGGAATATAAACCCGACATGTTATTAACCAGATGTTCATTGGATGAGCATAAAATAAAAAACATGGAACAATGTATTGAGTGCAATATTTGTCCCCATGTATGTTGTAGAAATGACATCCCTTTATTGCTGTCAAATACCCTTTCATGTGAATTATTATATTCTTCCCTTGGATTATTATAAGTAGGCATTGACAAATTATGACAACTTTCATTCAGATTTCTAAGGATAACATGATAAGATTTAGAAATAGAAGGATTATAAAAGGACATCTGCTTTGGTCCTCATTTTACAAATGAGAAATCAGAGACACATTCCTTAACAACTATTTCCTTACTTAGATCACAACTGATTTTGGCCTTAGTTTCATTTTAATTTTTGTTTCTGTCTTATAGAAGTTTGGTGTTCAGACACTCTATCTCATTAACAATCCATTTGTACATCTCTTGGGTGAATTCTTTGTTCTTCTAGCCACACTAATTCATTTTATATTGATTTCATTAAGTTCAGTTTCAGAGGGTAAGTTTTTTCCCTTCTAGTTCTGGGGGTATACTTATTCAGAACTCCTCTATATACTGACTATAATGGCCTCTCTGGACTTATAGCTGTTTGGAGAAATAATTGCTTAGTTCAGAGTTGATACATATTTCTGTCTATCAGAATACAAATATGCCTCTATTTTAGGATATTATAGAGGCTGTTCTTAGTAGGAGTAAAAAATAAACTGGATAATAATGGGATTCAATTTCTGTACTCATTGAAGACTTCAACAATTTCCCAAGATCATCTAAAGCATCTTTCAGGACTGAGAATTATTGAATACAGAGAGGATTTATTTGCTAAAGTGGAAACATTAAAAAAATCCATTCAGACCTGTAATTATGCAACATAAGGAGGAATGATATATCATTCTCATTCAAAGGGGGATGATCAAAATGAACAGAGAGAGGAACTCTTGTTGTATTCTTCATCTATTTAAAAGAATCTTTGGAATCTATGTCATCACTTAAAGTTATATTCTTTTTCAAAAGCCATGTATGTGATTATCAAGGACACAAAGTGAATTTCTTACCTTTGGCATCATTTTGAGCATGCCAAATGATTTGTTAAAAATCGCTGAATCATAGAAGAAATGGAAGGTAATTATAAATTCTTCCTCATGTATCTCAGAAAAAAAAGGCAGGGAAATGATAGAAATGAATTGTATTATTGGCTGTGAAAACTGGCTGTAGGTTTGATCTAGGAATTTGGTGGGAAGAGGTAAAGTGTGGTATATTTTTTAATGATTGGATGTTTTACAATAAAATAATGAACCCATAGTGACCATGGTAGAATGCTTTTGCCTAGTAAATTACCTAGAGCAGTGATGGGTGAACTACAGCCTCTGGGCCAGATGTGGCCCCCTGAAATGTTCTATCTGACCCTGAAACATTATTCCTAATATGATGAATACAATGAGTAGGATACAATACCATGAAACTTCAAAAGAGTTGCCTTAGAAACATACTGACAAATGAGCATTTCCTTTCCTTTGACTCCCTCTTTAAAAAGTTATCCCATCACTGACCTAAAGTATATTTTGAGAGCTCGATCTCATTAATTTATTTTGTTTATTTTTAATCATGTTTATAATCCTTGCCTTATTAAGACAAGAATTTCAAATTGTATGGTACTGTCAGACACATCCATTGGAATAGATTGGCTGGTGATCTAGAAACTCTGAGTGATTGACTCCAAATTTTTAAAGATATTTTATATTCCTGATTACATGTAATAATTTTCTACATATGTTTTCTGAAATTATAAGACCCAAATTGTCTCCCTTGCTCCTTTCCCCTCTATAGTCCCTGAGACCAATTTGATCAAGGTTATATATATATTTTCATGCAAAACCTATCTCCATAGTGTTCATAAGTGTAAGAGAGTATTAATATAAAACTAAAACCCCCAAACAAAAACATAAATAAAGTGAAAAATATTATGCTTTCATTTGCATTCAACTCAAAAGTACTCTCTGTAGGTCAATACAGTTATTTATCTGAAATCTTTCAGTATTGCCCTGAGTCAGTGTATTACTGAGAGTAGCTAAGTCTTTCACAGAAAATCATTGTATGATGATATTGCTGTTATTGTATACAATGTTCTCCAGATTCTGCTTATTTCACTCAGCATCATGTTATGAAGGCCTTTCCAGATATTTCAGAAATCATCCTATTCATCATTTCTTATAGCACAATAATATTCCTGAAGTGGGGTACTTCATAACGTGAGTCCAGACACCCAGAAATTCAATAATTGGAACAATTATTTAGTGATTAAAAAAAGAAAAAGAAATCTACCAGCTGGGACAGCAGCTGGGACAGCCTTCCCTAGTGGAAGCTGTGTAGATTAACATTACAATGCAGTTTATATAGGTTTACAAGATACAAGACTATTCCCTTTCGCATCCAGGTTCTTACTTGTCAAGACAAAACTCATCACAAAACATTGGTAGTCAGGCCTAGAGACAGGAGGTCCTAGGTTCAAACCCGGCCTCAGCCACTTCCCAGCTGTGTGACCCTGGGCAAGTCACTTGACCCCCATTGCCCACCCTTACCAATCTTCCACCTATGAGACAATACACCGAAGTACAAGGGTTTAAAAAAAAAGTTAAAAAAAAACATTGGTAGTGATAAGTGGGTAATATTTGGGATATTTACTCTTCACATATACCTAAACACTCAACCTTAGTTAGCTATATGCTTACCCTACATTCTATCCTGACCCATTTGTTTGTACTGGTGTCCTTGTGATATCTGCAGGGGCAATTAGGACTCTGACTCTTCCCTTGCCTAAATTGTTTGCCCAACTGGAAGGCCTAGGTGAGTTTTTTTAAATAATGCAGGAATTGATTAATCTACTTCAATTCTACTTTATTCTTTAACCTATTTAGTCTACTTCATTCCATCACCGACATATAACACAAATTGTTCAGCCATTCCCCAATGGACAACCCCTCAATTTCCAATTCTTTGCCACCACAAAAAGCTATTATAATATTTTTGTATCAGTAGGTCTTTCCCCCATTTTTAAAATATCTTTAGTATACATACCTTATAACACTATTACTAAATTAAAGCATATGCAGTTATATAGCCTTCTAAACATAATTCCAAATTGCCGTTTAGAATGTTTGTATCATTTTACAACTTTATTAATAATGCATTAGTGTCCAAATTTTGCCATATCTCCTCCAACATTTACCATTTTCTTTTACTGCTATGATAGCGAATCTGATAAATGTAAGGTGGTATCTCAGAATTTCTTTAATGTATTTTTCTAAAGAAGAGTGATTTAGAACATTTTCTCATATGGTTATTTAAAGCTTTGATTTCTTCATCAGAAAACTGTTTGTTCACATCCTTTGGCCATTTGTCAATTGGGGATTGGTTTATATTTGTATGATTTGGCAGATGTCTTTATATGTATTGTTAGGGTTTGAAATCGTAGACCCCAAGAATGGAGACCCAGAGACAATGCAAGTTCACATGAGATACTAGGGCTGCTCCAAACAAGGAGCCATACCTGGAGGGAGGATTACAGTAGTTATATATACCCTCTGGAATGTTTGCTTAAGCTGCTAAATTAGATAACAGGGTATCTAAGCTGGGGAGTTGCAGCTCATTCTAGGAAGGGGCCCAGAGTGGTTGTGGTTCACTAACTGCCATAAATCCAAATTCCTTACATTATGAGAAATGAGAACCTGATCAAACAAATTTGTCATAATTTTCCCCAGTTTTTTGTTTCCCTTCTAATCTTGCTTACATTGCTTTTATTTATATAGAAAAATTAATTTAATATAAGATGGTGTAGCAATACCAAAATTATAAAGCAGAAATCATCCAAACAAATTCTATGTTAGTAATTCAAAAGTATTCATTTTATAACTTATAATGTTCTCTATTTCTTATTTAGTCATATATCTTCCCTTCTCCCTAGGTCTGACAGGAAAATTATTCTATGTTCCCCTAATTTAATTATGGTATTACCCTTCACGTCTAAATAATATACTCATATTAACATTATTTTTGTATAGAGTATGAGATATTGGTCTAAACCTTGTTCCTGCCATACTGCTTTCCAGTTTTCCCAGCAGTTTTTGTGAAATAGTGGTTTCAAAAAGAGCAGTTTATGAAAAACTAGATTGTTAAGGTCATTTACCCTTGTACACTGTATATTTAATCTATTCCATTGAGCCACCATTTTATTTCTCATCCAATACTAGATTGTTTTAATCTTTTATAGCAGTGATGGGCAAACATTTTTTTTTTTTAAAGAGAGAGCCAAAGAAAAGGAAATACTCATCTGTCAGTCTGTTTCCATGGCAACTCTTTTGAAGTTTAATTGTATTGTATCCTACTCATTGTATTCATAAGATTAGGAATAATACCCCATGGCTAGATAGAACGTTTCAGGCCTCCCCCCATTACCCCATCTGGACCGTGGGCTGTAGTTTGCCCATCACTGCTTTATGGTATAGGTTGAGATCAGTTACTGCTTCAAATTTTTTTCACCATTAATTCCCTTGATATTCTTGATATTTTATTCTTCCAGATGAATTTTTTTAGATTTTCTTTAATATAAAATAATTTTCAATTGTTTGTTTAATATGAAATTGAATAAGACAAATAATTTAGATAGAATCGTTATTTTTATTATATAAGCTCAACCTATCCATGAGCAATTAATATTCTTCCAATTGTTTAGATCTGACTTTATTTGTTGGAAAAATGTTTTGTAATTGTGTTCATATAATTTCTATGTTTGTCTTGGCAAGTAGATTCTCAAGAATTTTATATTGTCTAGAGTTAGCATTTCTACATGTCCAACAGCAAGACATAGAAAAATACATTCCATTTTAAATGGAACATGTAGAAATGCTAATGATTAATCGGTGCTTATTTTGTATCCTGCAACTTTGCTAAAATTTAATTATTTTAATATTAATTTAATTAATTAAAATAAATAAATAAATGATAAATAATTATGATAAATCAATTGATTTAATATTAAAGTTAATTATTTTAACTATTTTTATTTGATTCTCTAGAATTCTGTTATTATCAATTTATATATTATCATATATATTAAATATATAAATTATATATACATATTATATATTGTATATATTACATATATTATCAATTATATTTTTTCAAATACTAATAATTAAATTTCTTTATTACCTATTTTAAAGCTCCAATTTCTTTTTCTTCTCTTATTACTAAAGCTAGGATTTCTAGTACAATAAAAAATAAGAGTGATAATAATGGACATCTTTGCTTCACTCCTGAACTTTTCATGAAGGCTTCTAGCTTATTCCCATTTGAGGTGATAAATCCTGATGGTGATGGTTTTAGATAGATTATACTTATTATTTTAAGGAAAGGCATTTTTTTCCTATTTTTTTTAGTGTTTCTATTAGGAATGAATGTTGTATTTGCTCAAAGACTTTTTCTACTTTTATTAAGATAATAATGTAATTTCTGTTAGTTTTTTTATTGATATGATCAATCACGCTGATAATTTTCCTAATATTAAACCAGATTTGCTTTTCTAATATAAATCCCACCTTGTCTTAGTGAATGATCCTTGTGGTATATTGCTCTATTCTCTTTTCTATTCTTTCTCTTTTCTTTGGGTGGCTACTAAACATAAATGAAGCAGGAGTACAGAGAAAGCCTTTGAGTCTAAGGTTAAACCTATGAAAACAATCTCTCATAATTCAATTATAGCTCTATATCAAATAGTCTAATTTGTTTGTCATGCTTTTTCCTTGTAGCTGTATCCCTTCTCAGATGTCCAATTTATTCTGTCCACTAATTTTATAATTCTTACCCTTCTTAGAAACTTTCCTTTAGCTTCTTCCCTTGACCTATCACTTCCAAATTGGGTCAACTGAAGGCTCCTCTCTTTTCCCTTTCCCCTTATCTGTTAATTCTTTTTTTTCTTCTTTTCCAAAAGTCTCTAAATTATACCCTTGCCACAACCTTCTATTTCTCAATATTAGTACAATTCTAAAAATTCCACTATCATCTTGACCAAATAATTTTTCCCTTGTATCATCACTTTATCCCCCTATTTTTGATATATACTCCCTTCTATGTATCTATCCCTTTTCTTATTCCTTTTCCCTCCTTTCTCTTAATTTACTCTACCCTCAGTCCCTTAAGGAAATTCTTAATCCCTCCATTATCCTATCCTCTTCTTTCCTGTTTCTATGTATATTAAAAAAGACCTTTACTCTCCTCGATATATATATATATAATATATATATTTTCCCTCTCTCTTTAACCTAGATCTAATGAGAATAGGTTTCTACTACTATAAGACTTCTACTCCATCTTCTCCTTTCATTTTCTCTTTTCCTAGTCTATTCTTTTTAATCATTCCATTATAGTCACCTCAACCTCATCTTTTATTTAAATATGTCTTTTCAAAATATCCTGATAATGATGTCATTCTTAGGATTTATAGATGTCCTCTTCCCATACAAAAATTAAATAATTTGAGCCTTTCAATTATTAATTACTCAGTTATTAATGATCATTAATAATTGTCTTATATTTCTTGTACATCATATTTTCTGCTGAGTTCTGAGTTTATCACAAAGAATAAATAAAACCTCTTTAGTTATTCAATGTCCATCTTTTATATATTGTACAGCTAACCTTACTGTTTCTGAGTTTGTTATTCTTGTTTGTGAATGCAGTTCTTTTGCTCTTCAAAATTTTGTTTTCTATATCTTTTGTTTTACTAATGTTGGGGATGACAAATCTTTTCTTATTCTGACTATAACTCCACAGTATTAATTTTTTCTTATTGCTTTTAATATTTTCTCCTTACTCTGGGAAATATAGAACTTAACAATGATGTTCCTGTCAATTTTCATCATTGGGTCCCTAAAAAAACACAAACCAAAAAACTGAACAAAGTACTCTCTTAGTAAAGTCTAAATTTCTAATAATTAGAGAAATGTAAATCAAAACAACATTGAGGTATCACCTCACAACTAGCAGATTGGCTAAAATAATAGCAGGGGAGAGTAATGAATGTTGAAGGGGATGTGACAAAATTGGGATGTTAATGCCCTGCTGGTGGAGTTGTGTACTGATCCAACCATTATGGATGGCAATTTGGAATTATGCCCAAAGAGTGATAAAAGAATGCCTGCCCTTTGATCCAGCCATACCATTGCTGGGTTTCTACCCCAAAGAGATCATAGATAAACAGACTTGTACAAAAATATTTATATCTCACTCTTTGTGTTGGCAAAAAACTGGAAAGCGAGGTTATGCCCTTCTATTGGGGAATGGCTGAACAAATTGTGGTATATGTTGGTGATGGAATACTACTTTGCTCAAAGGAATAATAAACTGGAGGAATTCCATGCGAACTGGAAAGACCTCCAGGAATTGATACAGAGCAAAAGGAGCAGAGCCAGAAGAACATTGTACACAGAGACTGATACACTGTGGCAAAATTGAATGCAATGGATGTCTGTACTAGCAGCAATGAAATGACCCAAGACAATTCTGAAGGATTTATGAAAAATAACAATACCCACATTCAGAGGAAGAACTACAGGAGAGGAAACACAGAAGAAAAACAACTGTTTGCACACTTGAGTTGATGAGGACATGATTGGGGATGTAGACCTGAAAGGACCACACCAATGCAACTATCAATAATATGTAAATAAGTCTTTACTGACCACACATGTTAAAACCAGTGGAAATCCGAGTTAGCTATGGGGAGGTGTGAGTTTGAGGGGGTGAAGGGTAAAGTAAAAATATGAATTATGTAACCATGGAAATTTTTTCTAAAAATAAAAAAAAATTAATTAAAAAATAAAAATAAAATTTATGCACATTACAAAAAAAATAGTAAAGTCTGATAATTTGGTGGGCAAGGCAAAGAGAAGTCTGAGGTTGGCACATATTGTAGTTGAATCTAAGGCACCTGATTATCAACTTTGACAAATTTCTAAAGACAAAAAGAGGAAGCTATACAGTAGGAGGAAGACTTACAGGAGCCATTTATTGCATAAATAACAGGAAATTACTGGTCTTGGAAAAACCAGGACATTTTAATCTAGGCTTCTTACATATCATTCATAATTTAATTCATTCCAACCACCATTTCTGAGAATTATCCATCCTTTATTCAGGGCTTGCTACCTTCCCACATAAATCAATTTGATATATACTGAAATATATTGTAGTATTATCACACATAATTAATGTAGTAACACACTTTTGTTAATACATACTTAAAACTATTATGGGTCCTGTCACCATGTCCTGCAACTTGTTGATTCTGAATGGTTTGCCCAAAGCTGTCTATGTTATTCAGTAGCACTGAGGCCAGGGATTTCAGGGCCCTTCCACACTTGTCTCTGACGATATAGCTTCATTCCTGACTACTTTCTCTTTTTACCACTTTTAGTATTGATTCTGTGGAGTTATTTTTTATTGTTTGTGGGAGGTATTTGGATGATGAGGAAGCCTCATGACCTACTCCACCTTCCATAATTTAAATTTTAGATACTATTTACATTAGAGATTCAACTTTTGGGGGGTCTTTGAATTCTTTGCTTGTCTGATGAAGGCAATGAACAAATATTTTGATAATAATTCAGTGCATAATTAAGAATATATAATATTTAAGAACAATCTAATTATATAGAAATTCACTTATCATTAAGAAAAGCAAAACAGATTCCAGGTAATGGATCTCTGAAATATATTATTAAAATTGGTTGCAAATATTTTAAATATATAAATCCTATTCTCTAGTTATAAGAAATTGTGCTTAGTAATTACTGAGTAAGAAAGTTTCAGAAAGCTATTCTGTTTCATAGGGTAATATCATATATTTTCTACATTAGATTCCCATTTAGCACATTATGGAATTCAATAGGACCATTAGTCATGCTTGCTGATTCTGTGTTTTTAAAACAAGAAAATTTAATTTGAGTAACAACACACTGTATTTAGTGGATTCATCCTTTGCACTATGTATGTGTGTTTGTGTGTGTGTGTGTGTGTGTGTGTGTGTGTGTGTGTGTCTAGTCCAATTAAGGGGGAAAATGTAATGGGAAACATTTTAATTAAATGGTTAATCATATATTTTTGTAACTATTATATGTGGAAGCAGAAAATACGTTTGTTTTGTTATTTATTTATGAAGAAAAAGATTTCAGAAGGGATTTGAATAGTATGAGACAGAAAACTAACAATGATTTAAATGTAAATTCCAAAATCAACTTGTAAAGGATGCTAACTCATATAGATATGAAGAATTCATGAGTTTGATTTAATAGGAGCATAGACAGAATTTTTATTTATAAAGAAAGTTCAAAAGCATGAGTATAAAGAAACAGTATCAAAACATTTACTATCTAACAATGTAAATATGTATGTGTGTATATATAGATCTGTGTGTGTATACACACATATACATATGTATTTGTTAATTAGCTATTATTCACTATGCCTCAAAGTATCTGGAATTTTAATTACTATTTTCATTTTGAGACAGTGTGTCAGAGGTTGGACTAAAGCTAAGGTAATCATTTTAAGTGATGAACATGTTATTTTTCTTACCAATCTACTTTTTAATTTATCTTCCCTAGGTCTTAGCAATTTCTAATCATAAAATTTTTAGAATAAAATTATTTTTAGCATTGTTCTCATTATGGTACAACTGAACAAAAGACTAATGAATATCTCTCTACTTTTTAGTTTGCATCTATTTCTATTATTATGAGAAATCTATTGCTTAATTGATACAACATGGTTCAGATTTGGGGGAAAACATTTTTTGTTGTTTTGTTGATAGAAATGGTTCTATTGCAGCATGGTAGTGTCCCAATTTTCCCATATTCTTCTAACATTTATCATTTTCCTTTTAGGTCATATTATCCTATCTGATGGTGTGGTCTCAGAGTTGTTTTTATTTGCATTTGTCTATCAATAGTGATTTGGAGCACTTTTTCATGGGTCTATGGATAGTTTATTTTCTTCCTCTGAAAACTGTCTTTTCATATCCTTTTACCATTTTTCAATTAGGGAAAGCTTTGTATTATAATGTTACACAGTTCTATCTCTCTATATAAGAAATTACACTAATGTCCAAAAATACTTGCTATAATCCCTCCCTACCCTCATTTGCTGTTTCCTTTCTAATCTTTGTTGCGTTGGTTTTGTTTTTACAAAATCTTTTCAATTTAATGTAATCAAATTTTTCAGTTTCATCTTTTTCAATATTTTCTATGTCTGATTTTATCATGTTTTCCTTTGTTCATATTTCAAACAAGTAAACTTTTTTATGTTCCCCTAATTCAGTCATAATGCCACCCTTTCTCTCTCTGTCACTATGTCAAGTATCTAATTTGACTTTATTCTGGTGGATGATGTAAGATACTGGGTTATGCTTAGTTTTTGCCCTACTATTTTTTTAATTTTCATGGCAGTTTTTGTCAAATCCCACAAAACTTGGATTCTTGACATTTTTTGAGGATATCAAGGCAGTTTCCTTTCACGATTGCATGTAATATTAGGTCTAAGCTATTTTATTATTGGGTCTTTCAAGTTTTAGACCATTTTAAGATTATCTCTCCTGGATATATTTTTATGTCAGTCACTTATCAAGTAAGGCATTTTATTATTATTATTATTATTATTATTATTATTATTATTAATTTATTTATTGTGTCTTATTGTTTCCTGATGATTTATAGAGTCATTAGGTTCTTTTTACTCTCATTCTGACATTGAGAAGAGTAATTTTCTCCTTGAGTTTTTGTGTTTCTTTTCCCATTTGGCCAGTCCTGTTTAAAGAGTTTTCTTCAGTTCTTTTTGCTTCCCTTTCTATTTGACCCATTCTAGTCTATAGGTTGTTGTTTTCTTCTGTCTTTATGTGTGTGTGTGTGTGTGTGTGTGTGTGTGTGTGTGTGTGTGTGTGTGTGTTTCTATTATCTTTTTGTCCTATTCTTGTTTCTGGGGAATTGACTTCTTCACTGATTTTTTTCTCAACTGTTGAGTTTTTCTGTCAATTCTCTTATTTGTTTTTTAAATGTTTTTTTTGAGTTCTTCCAGTTGTTTTGGGGACTGATATCCTTTCACACTTTTATCTGATGCTTCACATGTTTCCTTTTGTTGTCCTCTCCTGAGTTCATATTTTGTTTTCCCTATCACTAAATAATTTTCTAAGTTCAGAATTCTTTTTTATCTTTTGCTCATTTTTCTAGTTTTTTCCCCTTATTATTTCATTATCTATCTGTTGATATTCTAATTTGTTCCTGGGGTAGATGAAGTGCTGCTCCAAGTTTATAGAGTATTCTTCTCTGGTGCATACAGTAGGCCTGGCTGCTTTTGTTTCCCGTGGTATATCTATTGTGGGTGTAGTACTACTGGATTTCTCTTATAGCTCTTTTGTCCAACAAGAATCAAAACCACATGTTACCAGTTCCCCTGTTATTATCTGTACTGATCTGGTCTCTACTCTTTTATTTCCCTGCCCTTGCTCAGTGTCTTGAGTTAGGTAGGTCTCCTACTCTGGACTCTGCTGCCTTGTGGGAATGAACAGATTTCTTGTTCTTTCTCTGGCTTTGATATCATTACTGAGTAGTATAGAGTGGATCATTCTTCCATTCTGCTTTTTTGCTGCCTCAGAAGATCTACTGCAATGTAAAGATTCCTGCCCTCTACCTTGAGAGACTTTGTCAAGAGTTTTAGACTGAGCTTGTTACCCTCTTTGCCATTTTTCTGGGCTCTGCTGCCTCAGGCACTCTGCTGCCATATGGGAGTAAATAAGTTCCTGATGTTTTCCGTTTCCCCATTCTGCTCCCTTAATACCTCAGGTACCCTGCTGCCACATGAGAACTCTTAGGCTTTCTTCTCTTTCCAAGTTCACTGACATTGTCTAGTTATTTAGGCTAGACCAATCCTCTCCCTTTTTCTCTCTGCCTTTTATGTTCAGGGATTTAAGCTGGTCTTGTACCCATTCTGCAGCTTCAATGCCTCCGGTGGAGTTGTAGCATGTTGGGTTGGTCTAAGTTTTGTGTTGCCTGGGATACTTTCTCTTCTTACCTCAGTATGTGTAATTACTTCTTATGATTTTCCTTTATTTTGAGGTGATTTACTTATCTATTTTATTTTTGTACATATGGAGCAATTGGAAGAGCAGAATATCTTTGACTCTGCCATTTTACTTCCTAAAATCACCATGATTTAGATTTCTTTATAATTTATTATGAGAAATACATCTGACAAAATGCTGAGATTTTTAGCTGATACAGTACTCGGTAAATAGTTACCCAAAGTGGATACAGGGAAATTTAGAATAGGGTCATACTAAAATAGTAAGAACCTACATGTAATTCTATTTTGACTTCAAAATTTGGTAAGTCTCTAAACCATGAGGAGCAAAAGGGAAGAGAGACTAAGTAGAGGGAAACAAAAACAAGATTATATATGATATTCTGTAAAAGAATAGAGAAATAATAAAACAAAAGGGAAGTAAAAAACTACATTAATTCTATCTTAAATTTAGAATGAATTGAAGAATGATCAGAGATTTCAAGCTGGAGGGCAATTATCAAAGTCATCTAGTCAAATGTCATCATTTTATAGATAATGAAAATAAGACCTAAAAATCTTAAGTGATTCTTCCAATGTCTTATTTTGAATAAGTTGCTAAAACCATGTCCTTTGATTCCAAAACCGCATTGTGCTATCGAACAGCAAATATATGTAAAAAGTCAAAACATTTTGATTTTTTATGCACAGATAATGTGAATAATGATTTGCTTAGTTTTAATTATTACTGTCATTAACAGAGAAAAAAATCAGGTACTCCTGTTAAAATTTGAACATCGATATATTCCTGCCTATTAACTTCTGTAAGGTGAACATAGGCAAATTCTAAAGATTAACTTGAAGATTTCAGCATCTAAAAAACTGACCTTATTCTCATACCAAAAGATAACTTAATTTTGAAAATATATAGAATTATGGTATCTCAAAATAGTAAAGTAAGGATGGAAATAGAAGTTCATGGCATGAGAAGAAAAAATAATTGAAGTCAAATGGAGATGTAGAAACAATTTTACAGAACCACTATCTATTGAGAAAACAACTAGAAAAGGGATTTAAGAAACAGATTAGAAATGTGTGACAAAAGCAACAATACCTAAAGTGTCTGAATATCTGTAAACACATTTTGCCCAAAGTCAAGGAGCTGAAAATTTTTATCTGATCTTATTAATAATTATATTTTTTAAATATTTTTGGAAAGTGTCAAGAGAAGTTGATATTATGGACTCAATTAACAATAGTGATAATTGATTCCTAATGTAGAATTCTGATAATAAGTGTTTACTCTAATTAGAATTTATGATGAAGAAGGATGTTTGCAGGAATTTAGGAGACCTTGATCACAAGGATAGAATCTAAACTCTGGTGCTCCCTGGGGTCAGTGGGAAATCCAGCAATTAAGGTGGATGACAGTGAGTCAGAAGTAATGTTCCCTGGACAACACTAGTGAAGAACGAGGGTTAACAGTTGGCCCAAAAGCATGAATGAATGGACAGGTAAAAAGTTAGAAAAATGTAGGCTGGAGCTGATTTCACACTCTTAACTTCCTCAGTAAAGAAGTAAGACTTAAGCTGCAGCTATTGAGATAAGACTATATAGACCTGTTCCAGTCAAATGGAGAATAAATCCTAATTAGGTTAATCTTTCCTTAAGGGAAATACACAGACATCTCTTCTGTCTTTTGTCTCTCATTCTTCCTTTTATAAATAAAAGCTTGAAATTCTGGCCAGACCTCTTTTTTATTCTTAACAGGGAGAAAGAATGGAGTACTTTAGTACACATCATTTCTTAAAGAAGAGTATATATTTCTTGTCTTTTTCTTCTTAATTAATAAATATATGTAGATTTCCATGGTCTATAATTTTGACAGGGATGTCAACTCTAGTGGAATGGGAAGCTCTCAAAAAGTGAAATACAGTTGTTATAATCACTAAGAATTTAAATAAGGAAAAGAAAAAAGAGTCTTTTGAATGTGGTGTAGCTAATCATTTTATGATATGCTTTCTAGGTCTTTCACCACTTTATTCAACTTTCCATGATGTCTCTCTGTTTGCCAATGTCCTTACTATGGTAAGTATGAGTATTTAACCCTAAAGAAATTAATATGATTATAAAAGACACAGACAACTTGAAATTAATAAATTTTTAAAGTGAAAATACATCATTAGTCAATTTTTAAAAGCTCATAGGTGTTTACATAATTAGATAATAACAAATGAAATACTTTGAGACTGACTAAAAAAAAATCAAACATGAAGTGGAATCAAGATGGAATAGAGGCACAAAAAGCTCAAATTTCTATGAGAATCCTTTCCAACCAAACTTAAAATACTGCTTCAAAATAAATAGTGAAGGGGAAGAACAACAGAGGGAGGAGGAAAAGCAATCTTACTGTAGAAAACAAATTGGAAGTTAGGCAGAAAGGGTCTTTTTCACCATTGAAAGAGGAGAATGTAGCCAACAACAAGTTATGCCCATCCCATTCATACTGCTCAATGTTTTGAAACTGGGTTCAAGCAATCATCTAGATCCTGAGACCTTTGTAAAACCAACAGCACAATACTTCCAAATTAAACCCTTGAAGCTACAAGTACTAGCACAAACCTTAAGAGAGACCCCAACCCATAGCACAGGGTGGTCCACTTTAAAAAGACAGATAGTCAAATGGAAAAAGGAGAAAAATTCAATGCAGAAAAGATTTTCTTATGAATTACAATAGACCAAATGAAAAAGGAGGTCGAATCGCTCAGTGAAGAAATTAATGCTTTTTAATTAGAATTGGAAAAGTGGAAGCTAATGAATTAATGAGGTTCAAGAAACAGTAAAACAATATCAGAAGAATGAAAAAAAGAAAGAACATATGAAATAATTCATTGAGGAAAAATAGATCCAAAAAGATGACTTGGACTACTGGAAGATATGATTTTGTTTAAAGACATCATATTATAAAAATAAAAGACAGCTTTCCTGAATCTTGAATAATAGGGTAAAATATAAATTGAAAGAACCATTAACCATCTCCTGAAATAAGTCCCCAAATGACTACTAACAGGAGTATTATTTAAAAAATCAAACAGATAACTGTCTTATTTATTTCCAGATTGCATGTATATGTAATTATTATTAACCATTTTTCTGGAATTTCATGATCCATATTGTCACTTTCCCTTCCACTTTTCTCCTTTGCCCAAGATAGCATGTAATATGATACAGATGCTACATATGTTCTCATACGATTTTTACATATTACTGTATTGATCATGTTGGAAAAGAAGACACACATTGCTTACATTAGAGAAAAAATTCATATAGGAGTTTAAGTGCAGGATGGTACTCTTCAATCTGCATTTTGTCTCCATCAGATCCTTTATAAAAATTGATAGTCTTTTCCATAATGAGCCCCTTGAAGACCTTAAATTACTGATAATAGTTGTCATTCACAGTTTATCTTTATTACCTTAGTAAAGTGCACTTTTAAACATTTATTAATATTTATATTTTAGAAAAGTTAACACGGTTACATAATTCATGCTTTTACTTTCCCCTTCACCCCCCCGAGCTCCCCTCCCCATAGATAATGTGTACTTCCACTGGTTTTAACATGTGTCATTCATCAAGACCTATTTCCAAATTGTTGGTAGTTGCATTGGTGTGGTAGTTTTCAGTCTACATCCTCAATCATGTCCGCCTCAACCCATGTGTTCAACCAGTTGTTTTTCTTCTGTTTGCACTCCCGCAGTTCTTCCTCTGAATGAGGGTAGCGTTCTTTTCCAAAAGTCTCAGAATTGTCCTGGATCATTGCATTGCTCCTAGTACAGAAGTCCATTACATTCTATTTCACCATAGTAAATTGGTCTCTGTGTACAATGTTCTTCTGGCTCTTCTCCTTTTGCTCTGCATCAATTCCTAGAGGTCATTCCAGTTCACATGGAATTCCTGTAGTTTATTATTCCTTTGAGCACAATAGAATTCCATCACCAGCATATACCACAATTTGTTCAGCCATTCCCAATTGAAGTACATACCCTCATTTTCCAGTTTTTTGCCACCACAAAAAGCACAGCTATAAATACTTTCATAGAAGTCTATTTATCTATGATCTCTTTGGGGTACAAACCCAACAATGATATAGCTGGATCAAAGGGCAGGCATTCTTTTATAGCCCTTTGAGCATAGTTCCAAATTGCCATCCATAGGGGTTGGATCAGTTCACAACTCCACCATCAATGCATTAATGTCCCAGTTTTGCTACGTCCCCTCCAGCATTCATCACTTGCCCCTTCTTTCATTTTAGCCAATCTGCTAGGTGTGAGGTGACTCCTCAGAGTTGTTTTGATGTGCATTTTTCTAATTATTAGAGATTTAGAACACTTTCTCATGTGCTTATTGATACTTTAGATTTCTTTATCTAAAAATTGCCTATTCATGTCTCTTGCCCATTTATCAATTGGGGAATGGCTTGATTTTTTTATACAATTGTTTTAACTTCTTGTATATTTGAGTAATTAGACCCCTGTCAGAGTTTTTTGTTATAAAGATCTTTTCCCAATTTGTTGATTCCATTCAAATTTTGACTGCATTGTTTTTGTTTGTACAAAAGATTTTTATTTTGATATAATCAAAATCATTAATTTTATATTTTGTAATTTTCTCTAAATCTTGCTTGGTTTAAAAATCTTTCCTTTCCCAGAGATCTGACAAGTAAACTATTCTATGTTCACTTAACTTATTTATAGTTTCTCTTTTATATTCAAGTCTTTCACCCATTCTGAATTCATCTTGATGTAAAGTGTGAGATGTTGATCTAAGTCTAATCTCTCCCATATTGTTTTCCAAATTTCCCAACAGTTTTTGTCAAATAGTGAATTTTTGTCCCAAAAGTTGGGCTCTCTGGGTTTATCATACACTGTCTTGCTTATGTCACTTACCCCAAGTCTATTTCACTGATACTCCCTTCTTTCTCTTAGCCAGTACCATACCGTTTTGATGACTACTGCTTTATAGTACAATTTAATATCAGATACTGCTAGGCCCCCTTCCTTCAAATTTTTTTTCATTATTTCCCTTTATATTCTTGATCTTTTGTTATTCCAGATGAACTTTGTTATAGTTTTTCCTGATCCAGTAAAAAAAAGGTTTTTGGTAGTTTGATAGGTATGGCGTTAAATATGTAAATTAATTTGGGTAGAATGGTCATTTTTATTATGTTAGCTCATCCTACCCAGGAGCAATCAATGTTATTCCCATTGTTTATACCTAGTTTTAATTGTTTGGAAAGTGTTTTGTAATTGTTTTTGTATAATTGCTGTGTTTGTTTTGGTAGATAGATTCCTAAGTATTTTACATTGTCTAGTATGATTTTAAATGGTGTTTCTCTTTCTACCTCTTGCTGCTCTAATGTGTTGGAAATGCTAATGATTTATGTGCATTTATTTTGTATCCTGCAACTTTGCTAAAGTTGTTGATTATTTCTACAAACTTCTTAGTTGATTCTCTAGGATTTTTTAAGTATTCCATCATATCATCTGCAAAGAATGATAGCTTAGTCTCCTCATTGCCTATTTTGATACCTTCAATTTCTTTTTCTTCTCTAATTGATACTGCTAGTGTTTCTAGTACAATGTTAAATAATAGAGGTGATATTGGGCATCCTTGTTTCACTCCTGATGTTACTGGGAAGGCTTCTTATTTATCCCCATTGCTTATGATGCTTGTTGATGGTTTTCGGTATATACTGTTTATTATTTTTAAGAAAGGTCCTTCTATTCCTGTACTTTCCAGGGTTTTTAATAGGAATGTGCGCTATATTTTTTCAAAGGCTTTTTCAGCATCTATTGAGATAATCATGTGTTTTTTTGTTTGTTAGATAGTTGATATGGTCAATTATGTGGATGTTTTTCCTAATGTTGAACCATTCCTGGTATAAATCCCACCTGATCATGGTGGATGATCCTCTTGATCATTTGCTGGAGTCTCTTTGCTAGTATTCTATTTAAAATTTTTGCATCTATGTTCATTAGGGAGATTGATCTGTAGTTTTCTTTCTCTGTTTTTGATCTCCCTGGCTTTGGAATCAGTAGCATATTTGTGTCATAAAAGAAATTTGGTAGGACTCCTTCTTTGCTTATTATATCAAATAATTTGTATAGTTTTGGGATTAGTTGCTCCTTGGATATCTAACAGAATTCACTTGTGAATCCATCAGGCCCCTGGTGATTTTTTCTTAGGGAGTACTTTGATGGCTTGTTCAATTTCTATTTCTATTCTGATATGGGATTATTTAGGTATTCTATTTCTTCTGCAGTACTTTGTCTGTTTTTTCAAAATACCAGCTTCTAGACTTATTCATTAATTCAATACTTCTTTTACTTTCAATTTTATTAATTTCTCCCTTGATTTTTAGTATTTCTAAATTAGTTTTAATCTGGGGATTTTTAATTTGCTCCCTTTCTAATTTTTTAAGTTGTATTCCCAATTCATTAATCTCTGCCCTCCCTAATTTGTTAACATATGCACTCAAGGATATCAATTTCCCCCTGAGTACTGCCTTGGCTGCATTCCACAGAGTTTGGTAGAATGTCTCATCATTGTCATTCTCTTCAATGAAATTGTTGATTGTTTCTATGATTTCTTCTTTGACTAGCTGGTTTTGGAGAATCATATTATTTAATTTCCAATTATTTTTGATTTGCCTGTCCAGGTGCCCTTATTAATTATTATTTTTATTGTATTATGATCTGAGAAGGTTACATTTATTATTTCTGCTCTTTTGCATTCCTTTGCAATGTTTCTATGCCCCATTACATGATCAATCGTTGTCAATGTACCTTGTGCAGCTGAAAAGAAGGTGTATTCCTTTTTGCCCCTATTTATTTTTTTCCACATATCAATTAGATCTATTTTTTCTAGGACTTCATTCACCTCTCTTACCTCTTTCTTATTTATTTTTTGGTTTGATTTATCTAGATCTGACAGAGGAATATTTAGATCTCCCACTAGTATGGTTTTACTATCTATTTCCTTCTTGAGCTCTGCCAGTTTCTCCTTTATGAATTTGGATGCTATGCCCTTGGTGCATACATATTGAGCTGTGTTATTTCCTCATTGTTTATACTGCCTTTAATTAGGATGTAATGACCTTCCCTGCCTTTTAAAATCATATCTATTTTTACTTTGGCTTTGTCAGAAATCATAATAGCCACTCCTGCCTTCTTTTTCTCATTTGACGACCAAAAGATTTTGCTCAAGCCCTGAACCTTAAACTTGTGTATGTCCACCTGTCTCATATGTGTTTCTTGTAGACAGCATATGGTTGGATTTTGGTTTCTAATCCACTCTGATATTTGCTTCCGTTTTATGAGTGAGTTCATCCCATTCACATTCAGAGTTATAATCATCAGTTGTGCATTCTCTGACATTTTCTTATCCTCCCCTATTCCTACCCCTGCTTCTTAAACTATTTCCTTTTAAACCAGTGGTTTGCTTTAAGCCTGTATCCCTTATCCCCATCTTTGAATAACTTCCCTTTCTACCCCCTCCCTTATGATTCCCCTCTTTTTTTTAAAGGCTGAATGAATTCCCTCCCCCTTCTTCTCCCCTCCATTTTTGACCTCCACAGTCCCCTGCTCCCCTTCGTTTATCCCTTCTAACTTTGTCAGTAGGGTTAGATATAGTTTTATATCTCAATGGATAATATAGGTACTCTTCCCTCTCTGGGTTGATTACATGGAGTGTAAGGTTTAAATATTACCTCTTAGTTCTCTCTTCCTCTCCTTCTTATAATAGTATTTGTCCCCTCCCTTTCCCATGCCTTCTTTGTGTGTAATAGAATATCATATTTTTCTTATTCTCTCAAGTTTCTCTTGGTGTCCCCTACTATTCACCCCCCTCTTTCCCACCTCCCCATGTCATCTTAGACTATTTAGTATTCCACCCTCTCCCTTGACTTCTGGGTTAAGATGGAGGCAGAGTTAAAAGCAGCTCTTAACCTCTCCTAACCAAAACATACAGGACGCCTCAAGGGGACATAAAAACAAATCCAGAAGAACGGAGGGACCCCTCAACAGGGTGCAGCATGTAAGGTATGTGGAATCGGGGCATTTCCATGCTATAAAGGGGTGAAACGGCTCTCACTAAATCTAAGACTGAGCAAATCCCCCCACACACACACCACCTAAAATGCCAAAGCCAGCTCAAAAGAAATAGAGCAAGCTTGGGGCACCCATTGAGTCATTGCAGCTCCAGGGCCTGTTCCTGAGAGCAGCAAGACTTAGGAACCCAAAAGGCTAAAGAACACACACGGACTTTGAGCATGAAAATGGAGTTCAGGCCTGGGGGGAGGTGGGAGCAGGCGCAAGTGAAGGATCTGAAACCCTGAGTGGGGAACCAGTGCAGACCAGTATATGACTTTAGAAGCAGATCCCAGAGACCTGTAAACGAACCTCCAGCAGAGGATCAAGCAAGGTGGACCACCAGGAGGCTTGACTTTGAGAACAACCAGACCTGAGACCTCAGGAACCTAAAGAGCTAAGACAGACCCTGAGCGTGAGGATAAAGCTGAGAATAGGCTGGGCTAACAATGGCAACCCAGAATCAGGAAGGCCAAAAGAGAAAAATTAACAACAACAAGAAGAAATCTTTAACACCTGACAACTTTTACACAGAGAAAATCCAGACATCTGAGCAAACAGAAGAGGAGTAAAAACAAGCAAACATATCTGGACCCTCCCAAAATAATGAAAACTGTTCACAAGCTCTTGAAGAGTTCATATCTGAGATGACAAGAAAGTTGGAAAAGATTTGGTTAGAGAAATTGGAAATAGCTCAAAAGGAAATCAGGCAAGAAAATAACAGTTTAAAAGGCAGAATTTTGCATTTGGAAAGTGAGGCTCAGAAATCAAATGAACTGATAAGCAAATTGAACACCAGAAATGACCAGAATGAAAAGGAAAACCAGTCCCTAAAGGCTAGAATTTAGCAATTAGAAGCCAATGATCTCTCAAGACAGCAAGAACAAGTAAAACAAAGTCAAAAGACTGAAAAAATAGAAGGAAATATGAAATATCTCAATGAGAAAGTGACAGACCAAGAAAACCTGTCTGGAAGAGACAATTTGAAAACCATTGGTCTCCCTGAAAAAGCAGAAATTAATAGAAATTTGGACTCCATACTAAAAGAAATTATTCAGCAACATTGCCCAGAAGTTCTACAACAATAGGGCAAAATAGACATTGAAAGGATCCATAGATCACCCTCTACACCAGACCCAGAAAAGACAACGCCCAGGAATATAATATCCAAATTCAAGAGCTTCCAAGTAAAAGAAAAAATCTTACAAGAAGCCAGAGACAATTCAAATATCAAGAATCACCAATCAGGATCACACAGGATCTAGCAGCCTCCAAGCTAAAAGACCGCAAGGCTTGGAATATGATATTCAGAAAGGCAAGAGAGCTGGGTCTTCAACCACGGATCAACTACCCATCAAAATTGACTATATACTTACAGGGGAAAGTATGGGCATTTGAAAAAAATTGAAGATTTCCAAGTATTTGCACAGAAAAGACCAGGACTAAATTGAAAGTGTGTTATCCAACCACAAAAATCAAGAGAAACATGAAAAGTTAAATAAGAAACAGAGGGGAAAGAAAGAAAACTCATAATTTTTAAATTTGCCTTTTTAAGGTCCTCAGTAAGGTCTAATTATCTGCATTCATATGTGGAGAAATGCTATATATAATTCTTTGTAGTGAACTCTATTCACTATAATAGTATTCACTATTATAGTAATCAGATAAATATTACTTCTTAATTTCCTCTTCCTCTCCTTCTTATAATAGTACTCTATTAATTTCTGCTTTTTCAGGAAGACCAATGATTCTCAGATTGTCTCTTTTAGACCTGCTTTCTTGGTCTGTCACTTTCTCATTGAGATATTTCATGTTTCCTTCTATTTTATCAGTTTTTTGACTTTGTTTTATTTGTTCTTGCTGTCTTGAAAGATCATTACCTTTTACTTTCTCAATTCTAGCCTTTAGCGACTGGTTTTCAGCTATAATCTTTTGGTTTTCCTTTTCAATTTGGTCATTTCTGGTCTTCAATTTACTTGCCTCACTTTTCAATTGTGAAATTCTGCCTTTTAAACTGTTATTTTCTTGCCAGATTTTGGTTTCCAATTTCCTTACCATTTTGTTTGATTTTGGGGCATCTTTCTCCAATTGGGAGTTTCTGCCTTCTAACCTGTTAATTTCCTTTTCACCTATTTCCCACTTCTCTCGCCAAATCACTTCCATCTTTCTCATCATATCAGATTTGAACTCTTCTATAGCTTGTGGCCAGTTTTCATTATTTTGGGAAGGTTTGGATGTGATTACTTGTTTGTTATCCTCTGTTGTTTGCTCTGTTGTCTGGATTTTATCTGTGTAAAAGTTGTCAAGTGTTACAGATTTCTTCTTGATGATCATTCTCTTTTGTGGTTCTTGTCTCTAGCCTGCCATTGTTAGCCCTGTGTCCTCTTAGGTTTATCCTTACAGTCAGCGTCTATCTGCGCTCTTTAGGCTCCTAAGGTCTCAGGTCTAGTTTTTCTCAGGGTCAAGCCTCCTGGTGGTCCCCTTGCTTTTTCCTCTGCCCCAGGCTCCTTTAACAGTCTCCGGGTGCTGCTTCCACAGTTGTGGACCCCTTTGGACTGGGTCCCCACTCCAGGTTCTTGCCTGCTCTCAGGATCCAAGTCATCCCCTGCGCTCAATATCCGTGTCTGCTCTTGTGTCCTCACCTGTACTGTTGCTTGATCTCAGGGTCTGTGTTCAAAGTCTGCGCATTCTTGGGGTCTTAAGTCTTGTTGCTTTCAGGAGCAGGCCCTGGTGACCCCAGGTATATGCCAAGGACTTAATGCATGCCCCAAACTTGCTCTAACTCTTGTGCGCTGGCTTTAGCACTATAGATGGTGTGAGGTGGGGGAGGGGGTTGCTCAGCTCACATTTCAGTGAGACCTGTTTCACCCCTTTATAGCATGTAAATGCCCTGATTCCACGAACTTCCAATGTTGTGCCCTGTTGGGTGGGCCCTTCATTCCTCGTGATTTGTTTTTATGTCTTCTTAAGGAGTCCTATATATTTTGGTTAGGAGAGGTTAAGCAGTTGCTTTTTACTCTGCTGCCATCTTAACCAGGAAGTTAATACAGTGCATTATTGCTATTGCTGTGTACAATATCCTCCTGAGTCTGCTGATTTAATTTTATTTCATTTGATAAAAGTTTTAGAGGTTTTTTTTTTTGGTGAGCTTTTTGTTCATCATTATTTATGGAACAATAGTATTCTATTATAGTCACATACTATAACCTATTCAGATATTCTTCATTTAATAGACAAGTTCCATTTCTTTACCACCACAGAATCCTGCTGTGAATATATTTCATATGTATATGACATAAATTTGTAAAAATAGGTCCTTTCCCCTATTTTAAATCTTTTTGACATATAGACTTTTTAGTGGTATTGCTGTGTCAAAGCACACATATAATTTCCCAGGTCCTTTAGCCATGGTTTCAAATTGCTTTCCATAATGACTGCATTGGTTTGCAGTTCCCCAGCAGTGTGTCAGTATCCCAGTTTTCCCACGTCCTCTACAAGTTCTGTCATTTTCCTTCTTTGTCATATCAGCCAGTCCAATAGATGTGAGATGGTACCTCATAGTTGTTTTAATTTCTATTTCCTAATTAAAAGTGATTTGGAGAATTTTTTTTAAATAATTAAAGATAGTTTTAATTTCTTTATCTCAGAATTGTCTGTTCATATCCTTTGACCTTTTGCCAATTAGAGAATGCTCTGCATTCTTATAAATATAACCTAATTCTCTGTAAAAATGAGAATTGAGGACTTTGAGAGAGACACTATAAGTTTTCCCAGTTTATAGTTTTATAATTTAAATATATTGGTCTTATTTATATTTTTTCTTTTTTTTAATTTAAATTTTGAATATTTTCCATAGTTACAGGTTTGATGCTCCTTCCCTCTCCCCCAAACCCCTCCACAAACCCCCAATGAAGCCAATGAACAATTCCTCTGGATTTTACATTTATCATTGATTAAGTCCTAATTCCATATTATTGATAGTTGGACTAGAGTGATCATTTAGTGTCTACAATCCCTACTTATATCCCCATCAGCTCATGTGTTCAAGCAGTTGTTTTTTCTACTGAGTTTCTACTACCACAATTCTACCTCTTAATGTGGCTAGTTTTCTTTCTCATAAGTCCCTCAGCCTTGCTCTGGATACTTGCATTGCTTCTAGTAAAGAAGTCCATTATGTTTGATTGTACCATAGTGTATAAGTCTTTGTGTACAATGTTCTCCTGGATCTGCTCCTCTCAATCTGCATTGATTCCTAGAAGTCATTCCTGTCCACATAGAATTTCTTCAGTTCATTATTCCTTTGAGCCTAATAGTATTCCATCACCAACAGGTACCACAATTTGTTCAGCCATTCCCCAATCAAAGGGCATTCCCTCATTTTCCAATTTTTGCTACCACAAAGAGCCTGGCTATAAATATTTTTGTACAAGTCTTTTTTCCTTATTATCTCTTGGGGGTATAATCCAAGCACTGCTATGGCTGGATCAAAAGGCAGATAGTCTTTTAAAGCCCTTTGGGCATAGTTCCAAATTGCCATCCAGAATGGTTGGATCAGTTCACAACTCCACCATCAGTGCATTAATGTCCTAATTTTGCCACATTGTCTCCAACATTCGGCACTTTCCTTTGCTGTCACTTTAGCTAATCTGCTAGGTGTGAGGAGGTATCTGAGAGTTGTTTTGATTTGCATTTTCTCTAATTATAATAGATATAATATACTTTTTCATGTGTTTTTTGAAAGTTTTGATTTCTTTATCTGAAAATTGCTTATTCATGTCCCTTATTCATGTCCCTTGCACATTTATCAACTGGGGAATGGCTTGATTTTTTGTATAATTGATTGAAATACTTATATATTTGAATAATTAGACCTTTGTCCCAGTTTTTTGTTATATTTTTCCCAATTTCTTGCTTCCCTTCTAATATTGGTAGCATTGGTTTTGTTTGTACAAAAATATTTTAATTTATTGTAATCAAAATTATTTATTTTATATGTTGTAATTTTTTTCTAGCTCTCGCTTGATTTAAAAATCTTTCCTTTCCCAGAGATCTGACAAGTATACTATTCTGTGCTCACCTCAATTACATATAGTTTCCTTCTTTATATTCAAGTTATTCACACATTCTGAATTTATTTCTTCATAGGCTATGAGATGTTGATTTAGACTTAATCTCTCCCATATTGTTTTCCAATTTTCCCAGTAGTTTTTGTCAAATAGTGGTTTTTTGTCCCAAAAGCTGGGTTCCTTGGGTTTATAATAGACTGTCTTACTGAGGTTGCTTACCCCAAGTTTATTCCACTGATCCTCCCTTCTGTCTCTTAGCTAGTACTATATCATTTTGATGATTACTGCTTTATAGTATAGTTTAATATCTGGTACTTCTAGGCCACCTTCCTTCATTTTTTTTCATTATTTCCCTTGATATTCTTGGTCTTTTGTTCTTCCAAATGAGCTTTGTTAAAGGTTTTTTTTCCTAATTCAGTAAAAAAGGTTTTTTTTGTTAGTTTGATAGTTATAGTACTAAATAAGTAAATTAATTTGGGTAGGATGGTCATTTTTATTATCTTAGCTTATCCTACCCATGAGCACTCAATGTTTTTCCAATTGTCTGGATCTAGTTTTAATTGTGTGGAAATTGTTTGTAGTTGTGTTCATATAAAACCTGTGTTTGTGGGGGCAGCTGGGTAGCTCAGTGGATTGAAAGCCAGGCCTAGAGACAGGAGGTGCTGGGTTCAAATCCAGCCTTAGACACTTCCCAGCCGGTGACCCTGGGCAAGTCACTTGACCCCCATTGCCCACCCTTACCACTCTTCCACCTAGGAGCCAATACACAGAAGTTAAGGGTTTAAAAAACAAACAAACCTGTGTTTGTTTTGGCAGATAAATTCTTAAGTATTTTATATTGTCTAGTGGTTATTTTAAATGGAATTTCTCTCCCCAACTCTTGCTGTTGAGATGTGTTGGAGATATATAGAAATGCTGACGATTAATATGTGTTTATTTTGTATCCTGCAACTTTCCTAAAGTTGTTTATTATATCCAGTAACTTTTTAGTTGATTCTATAGGATTTTTTTTAAGTAGACCATCATATCATCTGCAAAGAGTGATAGCTTGGTCTCCTCACTGCCTATTTTAATACCTTAAATTTCTTTTTCTTCTCTAATTGTTACTGCTAGTGTTTCTAGTACAATGTTAAACAATAGAGGTGACAATGGGCATCCTTGTTTCACTCCTGGTCTTATAGGGAATGCTTCTAATTTGTGCCCATTGCAGATGATGTTTGATGTTTGTTGATGGTTTTAGAAATATGCCATTTATTATTTTTAAGAAAGGCTCTTCTATTCCTATACTTTTTTACTGTTTTCAGTAGGAATGGGTGTTGTATTCTGCCAAAAGCTTTTTCAGCATACATTGAGATAATCATGTGATTTTTGTTGGTTTGCTTGTTGACATGGTTAATTATGTGGATGGTTTTTCAAATGTTGAACCATCCTTGCATTCCTGGTATAAACCCCACCTGATCATAATGAATAACCCTTGTGATCATTTGCTGGAGACTTTTTGCTAGTATTCTGTTTAATATTTTTGCATCTATGTTCATTACAGAAATTGGTCTGTAGTTTTCTTTCTGTTTTTATTCTACCTGGCTTTGTGATCAGTACCATATTTTTGTCATAAAAGGAGTTTAGTAGAACTTCTTTGCTCATTATTATTTTTGTAAATGTTTGTAAATATTCATCCATATCACCTAGATTGCTGTACTTATTGCCATATAATTGGGTAAAATAGTTTTTAATGATTGCCTTTATTTCCTCTTAATTAGAGGCAAGGTCTCCCTTTTCATTTTTGATAGTGATAATTTGGTTTTCTTCTTTCCTTTTTTAAATTAACTTGAGCAGTACGTCATCAATTTTATTTTTTTTCAAAGTACCAGCTTCTGGTCTTATTTATTAATTCAATAGTTCTTTTGCTTTCAATTTTATTAATTTATCCTTTAATTTTTATAATCTTTAATTTAGTTTTTACCTAGGGATTTTTAATTTGTTCCCTTTCTAGTTTTTTGATTAGCATGACAAATTTATTGATCTTTGCCTTCCCTAGTTTGTTAATATATGTACTCAAGGATTTATATTTCCCCCTGAGAACAGCTTTAGCTGCATCCCACAGATTTTGTTAGGAGGTCTCATAATTGTCATCCTCTTCAATGAAATTATTAATTGTATGATTTGTTCTCTAACTAACTGATTTTGGAGAATCATATTATTTAATTTCCAAGGAATTTTTGATTTGCATGTCCATGTGCTTTTGCTGATTATTATTTTATTACATTATGATCTGAAATGGTTACATTTATTATTTCTACCATTTTGCAATTGTTTGCCATGTTTCTATGCCCTAGAACATAAGCAATCTTTGTGAATGTACCATGTGAAGCTGAAAAGATGGTGTATTTCTTTTTTGTCCCTATTCATTTTTCTCCACATATCTATTAACTCTAATTTTTCTAGGAATTAATTTGCCTCTCTTATCCCTTATTTATTTTTTTTTGTTTGATTTATATAGATCTGTAAGAGGAAGATTTAGGCCTCCCACTAGTATAGCTTTACAATCTATTTCTTCCTTGAGCTCTGCCAATTTCTCCTTTATAAATTTGGTGCATACATATTGAATACTGTTATTTCCTCATTATCTATATTGCCTTTTATCAGTATATAATTACCTTCCCTATCTCTTTTAATTGGATCTATTTTTGTTTTGGCTTTGTCAAAAAGAAGGCAACTCCTGCCTTCTTTTTCTCAGTTGAAACCCAAAGGTTTTGCTGTAACCATTGACCATAACCCTGTGTATGTCCACGTGCCTTATGTGTGTTTCTTATAGACAACATATGGTAGGATTTTGTTTTCTAATCCAGTCTGCTATTTGCTTCTGTTTTATGAGCGAGTTCATCCCTTTCACTTTCAGAGTTATATTTATTAGCTGTGTATTCCCTCAAATTTTGATATCCTCTCCTAGTTCTACCCTTCTTCTTACACTATTTCCTTTTAAACCAGTGGCTTGTTTTTAATCAGTGCCCCTTATGCCCTCCCTTAGTTTACTTCCCTTTCCACCCCCTCATTATTTTTCCCCTCATTATTTTTAAAGTTTAAGAATTTTTTAAACCTTTATTAATATTCATTTTTAACTTGGTTACATGATTCATGCTACTACTTTCCCTTTCACCCCCCCGCACTCTCCCCACCCCTGGACAATGCACTTTTCCACTGGTTTTAACATGTGTCACTGGTCAAGACCGATTTCCAAATTGTTGTTGCATTGGTGTGGTCGTTTCAAGTCTACATCCCCAATCATGTCCACATCAACCCATGTGTTCATGCAATTGTTTTTCTTCTATGTTTCCTCTCCTGCAGTTCTTCCTCTGAATGTGGGTAGCATTCTTTACCATAAGTTCCTCAGAACTGTCCTGTGTCATTGCATTGCTGATAGTACAGAAGTCCATTACATTCGATTTTACCACAGAATATCAGTCTCTGTGTACAATGTTCTTCTGGCTCTGCTCCCTTCACTCTGCATCAATTCCTGAAGGTCTTTCCAGTTCACATGGAATTCCTCTAGTTTATTATTCCTTTGAGCACAATAGTATTTCATCACCAGCATATACCACAATTTGTTCAGCCATTCCCCAATTGAAGGACATACCTTCCTTTTCCAGTTTGTTGCCACCACAAAAAGCACAGCTATAAATATTTTTGTACAAGTCTGTTTATCTATGATCTCTTTGGGGTACAAACCCAACAGTGGTATGGCTGGATCAAAGGGCAGGCATTATTTTATAGCCCTTTGAACATAGTTCCAAATTGTAAGGCTTGAGAATTTTAAGACTTTAATATTCCAACCTCTCCCTTTGGATAATTCTTATAATTACTATAATAGTGAATACAATTTTTTAGAATTAACCCATAACATTTCTCCCTATAGGAATACAAATTATTTAATCTGATTGAAGTCCTTAAAGAAGGCAATTTAAAATTAAGAGTTTTCTTTCTTTTCTCTTTCTTATTTACCTTTTCATGTTTCTCTTGATTTTTGTGGTTGGATAGCAATCTTTCCATTTAGTTCTATTCTCTTCTTTACAAATACTTGGAAATCTTCTATCTTAGTGAATGTCCTTACTTTCCCCTGGAAGCATATAGTCAGTTTTGATGGGTAGCTGATCCTTGGTTGTAGATCCAAATCTCTTTCCTTTCTGAATATCATATCCTGTGCTCTGAGGTCTTTTAGCGTGGAGGCAGTCAGATCCTGAGTAATCTGAATGGTGTTCCTTGATACCTGAATTGTCTCTTTCTGGCATCTTGTAATATTTTTTCCTTAACTTGGAAACTCTTGAATTTGGCAATTATATTCCTGGGGATTGACTTTTGAGGGTTTGGTCTATCTTATTTTTCATGATTTCCTGCTGTTTAATTTGAGTCTCTAATTTACTTATCATTTTGTTTGATTTTGGGGCATCTTTCTCCAATTGGTAGTTTTTGGCTTTTAACCTGTTAATTTCCTTTTGAGCTATTTCCCTCTTTCTTGCCAAATTTTTTCCATTATTCTCATGATCTCAGATATGAACTCTTCAAGAGCTTGTGATGAGTTTTCATTTTGGGGGGAAGGTTTGGATGTGTATTCTTGTTTGTCCTCTTCTGCTATCTGCTCTGCTGTCTGGATTTTTCTGTGTAAATGTTATCAAGTCTTACTGCTTTCCTCTTGTTTTTTCTCTTAGTTAGTTCTTGGGCATTGCTTGCCATTTTATGGTGGTTTTTCCTCCTCAGTCAGAAGTCTGGATGAGGTGGGCAGGCTCTCTGTCTATAGAGCTATGGAGCAGTTTTTGCCTGAGTCACAGCACAGTACCATACCTCTCAGCTTTATCATCTCTCACAAGGTCCACGCACTTTGGATCCTGGGGTAGATAGATCTCAAATCTATCTGTTCTCAGGGTCAAACCTCCTAGTGGTCCCCTTGCTTGCCCCTCTGCCCAAGGGTTCTTTACCAGTCTCAGTGTGCTGCTTCCACAGTCTGTTACCCCTCTGCTTTAGGTCTGCGCCCACAATCCATGCTCAAGTTTAGAGCTCAAACTCTACATTCTTTAGCCTCTTGGTGTCTTAAGTCTTGCTGCTCTCAGGAGCAAGTCCCTGGTGATCACAGTTAACTGCCAAGAACTTAGTGAATGCCCCATGCTTGCTCTATCTAGTGTTCTGGTTCTGGCACTGTAGGAGGGTGGAGGTGGGGAGGTTCATCAGCTCGTGTTTTATTGAGAGCTATTTCACCTCCTTATAGCATGGAAATGCCCAAATCCTACATACCTTCAATGCTGCACCCTATTTTGGGGACCCTTTGTTCATCTTGATTTGATTTTTGTTTCCTTTTGAGGTACTATGTATGGGTCAGTTAGGAGAAGTAAGCACCCTGCTTCTAATCTGCAGCCATCTAAACCCAGAAGTCCTATTTTTTTTTCAAAATTAGTATAATAGAGGTTTTCTATTTTATATCTCAAAATGTTCTCTATGCCTTTGTCTGGAAATACTTTTTTCCCTTATCTATAAATCTCACACATAAAACTACTCAATTCTCCATTAATTTGTTTTTTTTGAATCACATTTTATTTCTAAATTATATATCCATTCTGACTTTATATTCGTATATGAAATGAAGTGCCTCATTTCTGTCATAATATTTTCCAGTTTTCCTAGCAGTTTATGTCAAATAGTGAGTTCTTCCAGAAGCTTGAATGTTTGGGTTTGTCAAATTTTAAATTGCTCTGGTTATTTACTACTGTTTGTTAAGTGCTAACTCTATTCCATTGGTCCAATATTTTATTCCTTACCAGTAAAAGATTATTTTTCTTGTTGATTCTTTCTTATATTTTGAGATCCAGTATAGCTAATTATACTGAATTAATGAAAAAATATGAAGAAAGTATGGAATAGTTTACCCGTCAGATTTATACTTTGTGAAAAATTTATTTCCAGACAAAGACACAGAGAGCATTATGAGATATAATATAGACAACTTCTATGATAGTCTAGGCTTACTGCTAAGTCTTTGTATAAAACACTAAATATGGAATTTTGTATTTCTATTCCAAATAAATATGGTTGTCAAAAATTTTGGTGAAGTATTTATCAGATAATATTGCCCTTTGACCCACAGGGAAGATAGTAATTTTTATTAGTCCCTCAACATCTATTCATATTATGCCTATTGTGTAACTTTTAAAAATTCAGATATGGAATTACTATCAGCATTTCTATTAGTGCCCACCACAACCAGTATCAGTGTTTCTAGAGCAGCAGTGTCTGATGGCAACATTTGTATTAGAAGCTGAAGGAATCACTAATATTTAACCAGACACACAAAGGAAAGATACCTCGGGATGCTAGAAAGGCAAAGATACTCCATAATTAGCAAAGAAATACACATCTGGCTAAAACAGAGGAGTTAATGAGAGAAAAGGAATTCTAGTAACCAGAAGTTATAAACCTACCTTTTGACCACATGTTCTTTAAGATTAGGCACACCCTTCCTAGATAATTTGAATGTGAAAGGGGGCAGTGTACAACTGGTTTGGGCCAATTGTTTTCTATCATTTTTTCTATAACTGTTTAGCAAGAATTCTTTTAAAAATTAATTAAATCTGGATGAAAAGCAATGGGACACAAAGAAATAGAGACACAGGGATAATATTACTTAAAATTCCCAACCTTAGTTTACTGCTAGAAACCTGCGGATAATAGTAGATTTATTCAGGGCTCTCAGTCTATTAGGATGAATGAGAATTTACTGTAATTTTTGAAATTATTTAATTTTATTTTTCTATCATTTTTGAAGTATACTGAAATCTCCAAATTATTATCCATATAAGTTTTTGGTATATCCATTGTTTACTTGTAATTGTTTATTAGAATCTAAATGTAAGACTTTAAATAAAAAAATAAACAAAAATCATTGAAAATTTAAAATAATCTTTTAAAATACAATTTCATTAGAATCAGTTATCATCCTAGCCTCTAACAATTACTTTTTATCTTGATTGTGTTGTGGCATGTATCATTTATCCTTCAAAGATTTCTGTCATCTTAAGATTGAATAAGTATGCTATTATAACATGACATTCTGACAATAAAAGAATTTCATCATTGAAATATTCTAGTTCTATTGGAGCTAACTCACCCTATTAGAAGTTTAGGCCTGTTTATCCTATTTCTTAATTTTTTGCTTTCTATTCAAATCATTTAATATGAAGCGTGAAATATCAGAAAGCCACTGAAAGACTCGTAAGATGTAACATTAAATAACTCTAATATGTCAATTTTGGTCATTACCGAAGTAAAATAGTAAGATATAATCCTACAGGATGAATTTGCTAACTGCTCTGCTTTTGGCCAAGAAAGCTCAAGCATATATACATGAATGGTTGAAATCTTTAAGCACAATAATTCTTTTTTTTGTATCATTTTTCCTTGTTTCCTAAACTCATTATCTACTTCCTCCTTTTGGTATCTATGGTTTATTTCCAGAACAACATTTCTTCTTTTTTTTATGTTCTATAAGACATTATTAATAGGTACTCCACTGTTTTTTTCCAACACTTGTCTCTGGATTTGTTCCTAACAATTGGTGTTTTTCATGGGTAATGACACTCTGTCCCCTTTTCTTTGAAATAAGGAAAAAATATTTTAATAGACTGTTTAGTGAACTTTACACAGATAAGGAGATATCATTTTTATTTCTTAAATACAAAGCAATTGGACAAGTAATATCTTAACTACCTATTCACTTCCTTAACCATTTTTCTTTCCAAAAACTTCTGTCTCCTATTGTAAGGAATGATTTAAAAATAGAACTTCAGCCTTGAGTTTCTTTCTCAAAACTTATTTTGTCTATCCAAACTCAGTGGGCTATTTAGAATGCTATTGATAGATGTGAAGCAAACAAAATAATTAATGCTTTTTAAGTCCACAAAGCAATTGAAACTTGATCACCCCTCCCATGAGTAGATCATTTCAAAGATGCTGCACACACAAGAGAGTGGTTCCTGCCATTCATATTAAATATACATTTACTCAAGAAAAGAAGAAAATAAAACCAAATACTACAGACATATTAACATGAATGCATATTCCCCAAGGATGTAGAAAAATTGTTGCTAATTTTACAATATTGTATAAAATAATCCAGTCAGGGAAGCTAGATGGCTTAATAGAGAGTCAAGTTTACAAATTGGAAGTCCTGGGTTCAAACCTGGCATCAGACATTTGCTATCTCTGTGCCCCTGGAAAATCATATAATCCCAATGGCCTATTCTTTTTTTAAAAGAATTATCAAATCATATGAAACTTCTATAGATATTATAGTATGAAGCCTATAGGCACTGAGGTGATATTGATCACCTCAATATCAGGAAATATTGATTATGACAACTAATATTTACCATAGATGCTTTGACTTAGGAAGCTAGTTAATTTTCAGATTAGAGTAATCTACTTAAATGGCCTAAATTACTAACAGTAGGGTCTAGTGTTACCTAATTATGTCACCAAATTAGTTGAACAGATATAGAATATTCCCTCCTTCCCTCTCCCACAGTATTTTAATACTTATTAAATCACTCCAGAGGAAGAAGATAGTCACTTTTCCTTTATATTACACTGCAAACGAAATAGTGAAGACTGGGAAGGCATTTGTTTCTTCCTAACTTTCTCCTTAAAAGACCTCTGCACACTCCCCCCCACATTTTTTCTATTGTTGGTACCTGATTACCACAAATATAATTGCTAGCTCACAGATGAGAAAAGGAAAATGATACTCAAAGCTATTCATGAATGGCAACTCAATTACATGGGATCTCTCTCAAGTAAAAGTTTATATGTAATTATATATATACATATTTATAACATTGAAATGAATGACTACCAAATATCATGTGAAGGAATCTGAAGTGGTATAATAGATGTCTTTGATGTTATTGAAATTAAATATAATCAATAACATTTTTGTCTATTTTTAGAAAATTATATGTGTATTCTAATAAATATGGAGCATGTTCACTGGGCAATCAAAGTAGTAAAGATCACCCACATGTTTTAATTTATCTGACAAATGAGACAAGATGCTTAGATAAGGAATAACTATGTGGAGAACCCTATGAAGAAGGAGGAGAGACTAAATGTCCTAATAGGTATATTTTATCTATAATTTCTTAGATTCTATGACAAATACATAATTACGATTATGTATAATTACATACTGTACAGTATAATTAAAATTATGCATAATTACAATTACATGTGCATAATTATAATTATGCATAATTACCTAATTATAATAATATTCATATCTCTAAAGACATCAGTTTAACTGAATCAGATTCTAGTTCATTTTATAAGGGAATAAAATTAAAGTAAAATCCTTCAAATGTTTCTATACTCTCCTTGAAATGGAAAAAAAAACCCTAAAGGGTAACTTTTTAGCTATTTTGAATTTTGTGGAACACTGGACATAAGAAAATCATATCTTTTCATTGTAAAATGAATGAGGTAATGATGAGAACAAGAAAAAAAGTTAAATTTATCCAATATTTTGAAGAAAGTTAAAAGATACTTCAACTCTATTCTTCTCAACTCTACTCTCAGTTCAACTCAGATTATTGGAACTGAAGTTACAGGAGATTATGGAAAATAGTTATTTATTAATTAATCTTCATTCATGGTTTGTTTAGACATTAATTTATTTATTGACTAGATTCTTTTATTTTCTTAATTTGTTTATGATTGAATTTATATCTCAATAGACTATCCAACCAGAATATAATGGGAGAAAGAGTATATTGCTACAAATTTCATGAACTTCATTTCTGTTTATTTTAGAAAAAATATTCCATGGTTACATGAAACATGTTCTTACTCTCTCCCCCCAAAACCCCTCAACCCCCAAAGCTGATGCACATTTCCACTGGTTTTAACGTGTGTCATCGATCAAGACCTATCCCATATTATTGATAGTTGTACTAGGGTGGTCGTTTAGACCTTAGTTCCCAAATCATGTGTGCATCAACCCATGTGTTTAAGCAGTTGTTTTTCTTCTGTGTTTCCACTCCTGTAGTTCTTCCTCTGAACGTTGGTAGTGTTCATTTCCATAAATCCTTCAGAGTTGTCCTGGGTCATTGCATTGCTGCTAGTACAGAAATCCATTCCATTCAATTTTACCACAATGTATCAGTCTCTGTGCACAATGTTCTCATAGTTCGGCTCCTTTCACTCTGCATCAATTCCTGGAGGTCATTCCAGTTCACATGGAATCCCTCCAGTTTATTATTCCTTTGAGTACAATAGTATTCCATCACCAACATATACCACAATTTGTTCAGCCATTCCCCAATTGAGGGGGATACCCTCATTTTCCAGTTTTTTGCCACCAAAAAGAATGTAGCTTTAAATATTTTTGTACTTGTCTTTTTCCCTATGATCTAGTGTTTCCAGTACAATGCTAAATAATAAAGGTGATGTTAAATAATAGAGGTGATAATAGGCATCCTTGTTTCACACCTGATCTTATTGGGAAGGCTTCTAATTTATCTCCATTGCATATGATGCTTGTTGATGGTTTTAGATATATACTGTTTATTATTTTTAGGAAAAGTCCATCTATTCCTATACTTTCTAGTGTTTTCAATAGGAATGGGTGTTGTATTTTGTCAAAGGATTTTTCAGTAACTATTGAAATAAGCATGTGATTTTTGTTTGTTAGCTTGTTGATATGGTCAATTATATGGATGGTTTTCCTAATGTTGAACCATCTTTCTATTCCTTGTATACATCCCACCTGATCTTGATGGATAACCCTCATGATCACTTGCTGGAATCTTTTTGCTAGTATTCTAAGGGCAAAATATCGCATATTAAACTTTTTATGTATTTATATTCTATGAAACAAATTTCTAAATTAAGGAATTTTTTTCCCTATGTAGTTCTATTAAATCCAAATTTTGCTGAAATCTGAAAGGTCCCAAACTTTCTGAACTAATCGATATTAAAGCCACTTATTTTTAAAGTGCAGCTAACATTTAAATGCTTGATTCTGCTCCATTGGCAATGAGTAGCTTAAGTGATGACCCTTGAAGAACTTTTCTCCATAAATCTGTTTGTAGCAAAATTTTCTTATGCCTTTATAATATAGTTTATTCTCCATGAAGTCATGCTCCTTAATGACTTTGGTAGTTTAAAAGATTCCTTTGTTTAGCTCTTATAGAAGGTTCAGAAAATTGCATATTTTTCTTAATTTTGTGCCCTGTGATATGCATACCTTATCTCATAAAAATAATGCCATTCCATATGAAGACTCTTCCAACAAATTGGATGAAAACTGGAAATATTAAGTCAATAAGCATTTAATAAATTCCAATTACATACTAAGCATTATATTAGGTTCTGGGCACACCTACAAAATTAAAGGAATTTCATTTCAATTGAGATGAAAAGGTAAGCCTAGAGCAAAAAAAGGGTACAAAAAAGCAAATGCAATATTTATTCAAAGTAGCTATGCAATAATTTCCAGGAGAGGTCCCACACAACTGGTGGGTTTAGGATGGTCTTTGCATAGCTGAGTACAAGTTAATGAAGTCAATAGTCGCTAAACATTTATTAAATGCCTACTATGTGCAAATCACTGTTCTAAGCACTGCGGATATAAATATGGGGAAAAAAGACAGTCCCTGATTTCAAGGAGCTTATAATCCAATGTGAGAATAGATAATACACAAAAGGAAATTTAAAATAAGACAGAAGAGGAAAAGATATCTGATATTGGTACATGGTAGAGTAGTCAGAGTCTAAAGATAATGCAGCCACATAAAAAATGATGTGATGTCTAAACTGAGTCCTTTTCTTACATGGAAGTTTGTGATTCATGCCTCCATGCTCCAATAAGTGGTGAGGTGACTAGAATAATAAAGCAGCTAGATGGAATAATAGAGTGTATCTCCTAGAGTTAGGAAAACTCATCCATATGAGTTAAAATATTTACTAATTATTTTATTCTGGGAAAATCACTTGACTCTCTTTGTCTCAGTTTCCTCATCTGTAACATGAGCTAAAGAAGGAAATGTCAAACCATTGAAGCATTTTTGCCAAGATAACTCTAGAGAGAGTCAGGAAGAGTTGGTCAGACTTAAAATAAATAAAAAAAAACAAATAAAATAGCAGCAGCAGGAACAACAGCAACAATACCAGTGTGTAAGGAAAGAATGTCATGTTTAGTTTAATGTTTTTGTTGTTTTTTTTCACTTGGGACCATAGTTCCCATCCCCCATATCCAATTATTTATTCCCACTCCTTCAACTCCTCACCCCCCAAATCCCAAAGACATTATATCCATCCCTTCCACTTTGCCCTCTGAAATGCCTTTTCCCAAGCAAAAACAAACAAAAAATTAAAAAAAAAAACTTTGCTTTCATCTTCAATGTTTTCCTTGTCAACTCCTTCCATTTTGTCTGTTACTGAGACTTGACTTCTGATAACAAAGTCTTTCTAGCCACCTTATCCTTCACTGTTCCTACTATTATTCATTCTGCTCAACTCAATTGTTAAGATGAGAGTCAGAATACTCCTTGCCCTCCATTGTCATTTCTTGCTTTTTTCTCTATCTCCATAATTAATGGAGTTCTATATAATCCATTTCTACAATCCAATTGAAATTTACAGATTTTTTCTACAGATTTCATGGACACTCATTTTCCTTTCTCTCTTCTCAATTTCCTGACCTCAAAAGTGTAATAGTACTAATTGATAATTTCTCAAATATACTAAGATCTCAATTCCTTGATTTACTCATTTCCCAAGATGTACTTATTCTGTTCTGCCTCAGCCATATGCAACTATGGTTACACTCTTAATATTACTGTGATACATAAATGTACCACCTACAAGTTAATGAACTCTGAATTTTTATTATGTAAATCTATTGATATACTATCTTTCCCTCTTCTTTCCAATGCCAAACTCTATTCTTTATCCATACAATATGAATCACAATCCCTTTGACTTCTCAGGTCTCTACTAGAACATTATCACTATACTAGTCACATTCTTTTTTTGCTATCTGGACATCTTGCTGAAACTAAAAATCTAGACAACTCTTTCAAATTACTTGCTCCCAATCATATACTTATTTTTGTCCTGACAAACTTCAGCATTAGATCACTTTCACCATCAATTCTCTTCACTTGGTTTACATGTTCCTGAACTATGATAGAAAAAAAATAGCACAACCATTCTGATTCACTCTACTATATTTATGTTACACAAGGGCAACTAAGCTCTCATTACTGCTAAGCAATCCTTTTATACTTACCTAATTAAATTACTATCACACGAATCACCATGAGTCTTCTAAACATTTTCATTGTTCCTTTTGCCTCTTTTGACTCTTCCTTCCTCACCTGAAAAATTGAGACAATATACTGAGAGATCCACTTTTCTTTCATACTCCTCATTGTATATCACTCACATACCTTCTTACATTGTATCTTCCTCCACATGAAAAGTTGGCTCCTTACCAACGCAAATATTCACCAGAAAAAGTGATCTTGTTTCATACTATATCCCTTAGCACATCATCCCTTTCTATATTTCCACTCTATTAGTTATATTCCATCTCTCCCTATCTAGTAATTCCTTCAGTATTGCCCATAGTTCTTCCCATATTTTTCCTATCTTCAAAAAATCCTCCCTTGATTGATCTATCCCCCCAAATATAATTCTATATCTTTTCTTTCTGGTGTCTATATTCCTTGGGAAGGCTTTCTATAATAGATATCTTTACTTCCTTTCCTCCCCTTCTCTTTTTAATTTTCTAAAACTTGGCTCCTAACTTCAATGTTTACCTGACATGACTCTCTCAAAAATGACCAATAATCACTTAATTTAAAATTTTAAAGGATTTTTTATCAATATTCAACCTTTCTGACCACTCTTCAACCTTTGACAGTATTGATTACCATCTTCTTGATGATCTCATCTCTCTAAGATTTCTGGACATTACTCTTCATTGGTTCTCTTCCTACCTATCTGAGTAGTCCCTAGTCTCTTTTGCTGAATATTCATCCAGATCATGTCTAGTACCCATTGGTGTCCCACTGTGCTCATTCCTGTGTCTTCTTCTATTCTTCTGTTATGCTATTGAATTTGATAATCTCATCAACTTCAACAGATTTAATCATTATTTTGATGCTGATGATTCTCATATTTAATTATCTGAACATGACTTCTCTATCAACGTCCAGCCTAATATTCCAAACTGCCTATTAGATATTTTAAACTAGAAACTTAAACTCAGCACAATCATTACTGAACTCATAATCTTTACCCAAAAATCTTCCTCTCCCATCCAAATGTCTATAGTGTATCTACTACTGTCATTGGTTAGGCAATCTTGGAGACTGTCATTGAATTTGAAGCAATTTGTGAATTTGTATACCAGGATGTAGTATAATTGTTAATAATTAGAAATCTAATTACTTATCCTATTAAGAATGTCCGAATTAGTATGTGGGTTTAAATGTGTTGTTGCTAATTGTTTCTGCAAGGTGAAACTAAATTTGATTGTATTAAGGGAAGTTCTGACCTATAGGAAGTTTCTGTCATAAAAATGCAATTTTGGGGGGAGAAGGAGAATAAAAGTTTAAAGTTTTTAAGTAAACACATATTTTGTTTATTACACAAAAAGAGGTAGAATTCAAATTGATTTAAATCTGATATCCTTTCCATTGCAGCATAATTTATATGGTATACAAATATTTTTGATGAACTTTTATGTAGTTAGCAAGGCTGGCCTCCAGACCTCAGAAAGTTATTTTCTTAGGGCAATGATCAAAGCTTTTCCAAAACAGCAGAATACGTTGATTACTATTGCTCTGCTGCAATAATACTTTTAAAAAAAAATCCTTACCTTCCATCTTAAATTAAATACTGTGTATTGGTACTAAGGCATAAGAATAGAAAGGGCTAGACAAAGGGGGTTAAGTGCTGTGCCTAGGATCACACAGCTAGAAAGTACCTGAGGCCAAATTTTAACCTACACCTGCCATCTCTAGGCCTGGATCTCAATGCACTGAACTACCTAGCTACCTACTGTAATAGTACTTTGAGAAAATAATATTCTCCTCCAAATAATAATAGGAAGCATACTACTTTATTTGTGAAGTCTCTAGTAAAATATGTTGTGTATTATAATTAAGCTTAAATTATAATATATGAGAGTTTCTTAAAGAGATCTATTCTGTTCAGAAAAATATAAAGTTTATATAAATTCTCAGGCCTTTAGGAACTTGTAAGTCTATTGAAAGCACAAACCCTAATAGAGAAAAGAAAAGGGAATGAATAAACAGTTATATAGTATCTACTATGTTCTAGGTACTGTATTAAGTATTTTTTACAAATATTTCTTTTGATCTTTATAATAATCTTGAAAGGTTAGTGCTATTATTATCATCATTTTATCATTAAGGAAATTGAGGCAAACAGAACTAAATGACTTGTTGTATCTTTGTTCCATACCATCACATATCCTCTTCTCAGCAACTCTGTAGTAATGTTGGTTACTGAATTTTATCTCCTGTGCAATTATGTTATATATATATATATATAAACATTTATTCTGTCTTCCATTCCAGTTTTCAAGAATTATGGGTGGGGAGAGGGATATGACTCGGAATTTCAACCTCATTTGTTTTTTTTGTTTTTTTTGCAAAAATCCTCATTGGCATTTCTAAAAGAAAAATATGGACTGAACACAGATTCTTGAAGAACTCAAAAAAGACTTCAAAAACCAACTAAAAGACGCAAAGGAAAAGTGGTAAAGAGAAATGAAAGTGATGCAAGCAGAAGGGAAAGTAATGCAAGAAGAAATCAAAGTAATGTGAGAAGAAATGGGCCAATTGAAAAAGGAGAACCAAAAACTGACAGAGGAAAATCAGGTCTTAAAAATCAGAATTGACCATATAGAAACTAATGATTTTATGAGAAATTAAAAAAACAATAAAGCAGAATCAAAGAAATGAAAAAGAAGGAAACATGAAATATTTTATTGAAAAATAACTGACTTACAAAATAGATCTAGGATAGATAATTTGAGAATTATTGGACAACCTGAAAGCCATGACCAAGGAAAAATCTTTAATATCATATTACAAGAAATTCTCTAAGATAACTGCCCAGAGATCCTTGAATAAGGAAATAAAATTGAAATTAATAGAATTCACAAATTACCCCCAGAAAGAAACCCTCAAATGACAAGTTCCAAGAATATAATAGCTAAATTAAAGAGCTACCATGTCAAGAAAAAAATACTTTAATCAGGCAGAAAGAAGCCATTCAAATGCTGTGGTGCTACAATCAGGATCACATATGACCTAGTGGCTTCTACATTAAAGGATCAAAAGACATGGAATATGATATTGAGGAAGGCAAAATATCTGGGTTTTTCAACCAGAGTCATATATCCAACAAAAATGATTATATTCTTTCAGTGGAAAAAATGAACATTCTATAAGAAAGAAGATTTCTAAGCATTTCTGAGGAATGAGCCAAACCTAAACCAAAAATCTTCAGTCCAAATACAAAATGCAGGGGCAGCTGGGTAGCTCAGTGGAAAGGCCTAGAGACAGGAGGTCCTAGGTTCAAACCTGGCCTCAGCCACTTCCCAGCTGTGTGACCCTGGGCAAGTCACTTGACCCCCATTGCCCACCCTTACCAATCTTCTACCTATGAGACAATACACCGAAGTACAAGGGTTTAAAAAAACCAAAAAAACAAATACAAAATGCAAAAGAAGCCCAAAACAATAAATAAGAAAGAGAAAATTTGAAGGACTCATTAATATCAAAAAAGTTTATATGTCTACATGGAAAGAAGATTTCTGTAATTCTCAAAAATTATACTTAGTAGTAGAGAAGATAGAAGGAATTTACTCAGAGAGTGAAGAAGTAAGCTGATTATGATGATACAATGTATATGTAAATGTGATGATATGGAACAATATATATGTATGATAGGATATGCATGCATATGAATGATATGTAAAAAAACAGTCAAAGGATGAAAGAGAGGGTTGCACTGACAGAAATGGGAAGAGAGATATTGAATGGGGTAAATTATATAATATAAAGAGGTGTGAAAAATCATTATAGAGAGTGGAGGATAAGGGCTGTGACAGACAAAATTTTAAATTTACTCTCATTGCAAAGGGCTGAGAGAGAATTAAACAAGTATACTCAGTGGGGTATAGAATTCTGTCTTATACTACTCATTGGAGTATAGAATTCTATCTTACTCCACAGAGAAGTAGAAGAGAAATATAGCATAAGGAAAGAGGAAAGTAATTAGAGGGAAGGGGAAGTGAGGGGAAACAAAAAGCAAACTCCTGATGAGGAGGAAAAGAGAAAAAGGGATTAGAGCAGGATTTAAAGGGGATAATATGATGGAAGGCAATGCAGCTAATAACTTAATGCTGAATGTGAATGGGAGGAATTCACCCATTAAACAGAAGCAGATGGCAGAGTGAATTAAAAAAAGAAAACAGGATTCTACTATATAATGTAGTTAGAATGATACACACAGATTCAAGATAAAAGGCTGGTACAGATTTTATTATGCATCATAAAAAGTAAAAAAAAAGGAGTAGTAAACATGATACCAGATAAAGCTAAAATAGAAATTGATCTGAATAAAAGAGATAAGGAAAGAAATTACATTCTGTTTAAAGGTACTATAAACAATGAAGTAATATCACTACTAAACATTTATGCAACAAATGACATAGCATCTAGATTTCTAAAGGAAAAAATTGAAGGAGTTCAAGGAGGAAATAGATAGTAAAATCATTTTAGTGGGTGATCTCAACATTCCCATTTCAGAACTAGATAAAAAATAAATGAGAAGTAAGGGAAGTGAATGAAATACTAGAAAAATTAGACTTAATATGTATCTGGAGAAAACTGAACAGGGATAAAAAGGAATATATCTTCTCAGCAGCACAAGATGGTAGACATGCAAAGATTGATCATGTACTAGGTCATAGTAATATTGTAAAAAATGCAGAAAAAGAGAAATAATAAATACAACTTTTTCAGATTATAATGTGATAAAAATGATAATTTAAACAGTGTCCATGGAAGGCAAATTTAAAGTTAATTGGACATCAAATAACCAAATTTTTCAAAACTTGTGAATCAAAAAAGAAATCACAGAAAGAATAATAGACTTTATTAAAGAGAATGACAATGAGGCGCCATCATATAAGAACCTATGGGATAGATCTTAGACTTACGGTTAAGATGGAGGCACAGTAAGGAGCAGCTGCTCGATCTCTCCTAACAGAAGCACACAGGACTCCTCAAGGGGTCACAAAAAAGAGTCCAGACGAATGAGGGAACCCCACAACAGGGCGCAGCATTGAAGGTACGTGGAATTGGGGCATTTCCATGCTATAAAGGGGTGAAACAGCTCTCACTAAAAAGCGAGAAGAAGAAGCCCATCCACCACACCACCACACCATGCACAGCGCCAAGGCCAATGCATGGGAATGAAAACAGGACTGGGGCAACCAGTAAATCACTAGCAGCCGTAGGGCTTGTACCTGTGAGCTGCAAGATGTGGGACCCCAATTGGCTGGGAGGCAGGTACACAAGAGTCTGCGTGGGTGAAGGCACTGCCTCGGGCATGGACAAAAGACCTCTAAGGCTGGAATGTTCCCAAGTGTCTGAGTAGGTGAAGGCATTGCCCCAGGTGCGAATAAAGAAGTATAAAGCAGGGACTTTCCCAAGCATCTATGTGGGTGAAGGCAGAGCCCCAGGCATGAATAAAGACCTGTAAAGCAGGGACTTTCCCCCAGCTTCTTGCGGGGGGATGGGGGGGGGAAGGAAGGCAGTGCTTTAGGAGCAAATAGAGAACTCCAGTGCAAGTTAGGACGTCAAGTGAGGACCCAGTGCAGACGGGAGCACAGCTGTGGAAGCAGCACTCCAAGACTGCTGAAGGAGCCTCGAGCAGAAAGGCAGAATGGGGACAACCAGGAGGCTTGACCCCAAGGACAAGGAGACCGGAGCCCTCCGGAGCTTAGAAACCACAGGCAGACCCTGAGTGTGAAGACAAAGCTGAAAAGGGGCGGGGCCAACAATGACAAGACATAGGGAAGCCCAGAAGGAAAAGACTATCAAGAAAAACTCTGGAACACTCAACAACTCCTACACAGAGAAAATCCAGACAACAGAGGAGGAAAAACAAAAATCCAAACCTTTCCAAAACAATGAAATCTGGTCACAAGCTATTGAAGAGTTCAAAAATGAGATGTTGAAAAAGATGAAAGAGATCTGGCAAGAAAATAACAGTTTAAAAGGCAGAATTTCACAATTGGAAAGTGAGGCAAGTCAACTGAAGACCAGAAATGACCAGATTGAAAAGGAAAACCAAAAGATCATAGCTGAAAAACCAAAAGATCATAGCCGAAATCCAAAAGATTATAGCAGAAAACCAGTCCTTAAAGGCTAGAATTAAACAATTAGAAGATAATGATCTCTCAAGACAATAAGAACAAATAAAACAAAGTCAAAAGACTGAAAAATAGAAGGAAACTTGAAATATCTCAATGAGAAAGTGACAGACCAAGAAAACCGGTCAAGAAGAGACAATTTGAGAATCATTGGTCTCCCTGAAAAGGGAGAAATTAATAGAACTTTGGACTCCATACTAAAAGAAATTATTCAGCAAAATTGCCCTGAAGTTTTACAACAAGAGGGCAATATAGACATTGAAAGGATCCATAGATCACCCTCTGCACTCAATCCAGATAAGACAATGCCCAGGAATATAATAGCCAAATTCAAGAGCTTCCAAGTAAAAGAAAAATCTTACAAGAAGCCAGAAAGAGATAATTCAAATATCAAGGAGCACCAATCAGGATCACACAGGATTTGGCAGCCTTCACGCTAAAAGACTGCAAGGCTTGGGACACAATATTCAGAAAGGCAAGAGAGCTGGGCCTTTACCCACGGATTAACTACCCATCGAAACTGACTATATACTTCCAGGGAAAAGTATAGGCATTCAACAAAATTGAAGAGTTCCAAGTTGTTGCACAAAAGAGACCAGGACTAAAAGGAAAGTTTGATACCCAACCACAAAAATCAAGAGAAACATGAAAAGGTAAATAAGAAACAGAGGGAAAAGAAAGAAAACTCATAATTTTTTAAACTTGACTCTTTAAGGGCTTAAATAAGATCAAATTACCTGTATTACTATGTGGAGAAATGCAATGTATAATTCTCTGTAGTGAAGTCTACTCACTATTATAATATCCACTATTATAGCAACCAGAATAATAATTCATAGGGAGAGGACAGGATAATAAATGGTCTAAGATGACATGGGGGGTGGGAAAGAGAGGGGGAATAGTAGGGGACACCAAGAAAAATCTGAGTAAATAAGAAAAATAGAATATACTATTACACACAAAGAGGGCATGGGAAGGGGAGGGGATAAATACTATTATAAGAAGGAGAGGAAGAGGGCCTTAAGAGGTAATAATCAAACCTTACTATCAGTGCAATCAACCCAGAGAGGGAAGAGGAGCTTTATTATCCATACGGATAAATAACTATCTAACCCTACTGAGAAAGTCAGAAGGGATAAACCAAGGGGAGCAGGAGGTTGGGGAGGTCAAGGGGAGGAGGGGAGAAGAAGGGAAGGGAATTCATTAGGCCATTAAAAAACAAACAAAAAAAGGGGAATAACAAGGGAGGGGGGAGAAAAGGAAGTCACTCAAGGGAGGGAATAAGGGATACCAGCTCAAAGCAAACCACTGGTTTAAAAGAAAATAGTGTAAGAAGAAGGGATGGGTCTAGGGGAGGATACAAAAATGTCAGTGAATGCAAAACTGATAATTGTAACTGAATGTGAATGGGATGAGCTCACTCATAAAACGGAAGCAAATAGCAGAGTGGATCAGAAATCAAAATCCTACCATATGTTGTCTACAAGAAACACATATGAGGCGGGTAGACACACACAAGTTTAAGGTTAAGGGCTTGAGCAAAATATTTTGGGCGTAAAATGAGAAAAAGAAGGCTGGAGTGGCAAATGTGATTTCTGACAAAGCCAAAATAAAAATAGATATGATTAAAAAAGACAGGGAAGGTCATTACATCCTAATTAAAGGCAGTATAAACAATGAGGAAATAACACTGCTCAATATATATGCACCAAGTGGTATAGCATCTAGATTCATAAAGGGGAAACTAGGAGAGCTCAAGAAGGAAATAGATAGTTAAACCATAATATTGGGAGTTCTAAATATTCCTCTTTCAGACCTAGATAAATCAATCCAAAAAATAAATAAGAAAGAGGTAAGAGAGGTGAATGAAGTCCTAGAAAATTTAGATTTAATTGATATGTGGAGAAAAATAGATAGGGACAAAAAGTAATATACATTCTTTTCAGCTGCACATGGTACATTCACAAAGATTGACCATGTAATAGGGCATAGAATCATTGAAAGCAAATGCAAAAGAGAAGATATAATAAATGTAACCTTCTCAGATCATAATGCAAAAAAATAGAAATTAGTAAGGACACATGGACAGGCAAATCAAAAACCAATTGGAAATTAAACAATATGGTTCTCCAAAACCAATTTGTCAAAGAAGAAATCAGAGAAACAATCAACAATTTCATTGAAGAGAATGACAATGATGAGACATCCTACCAAACTCTGTGGGATGAAGCCAAGGCAGTACTCAGGGGGAAATTTATATTCTTGAGTGCATATATTAACAAATTAAGGAGGGCAGAGATTAATGAATTGGGCGTGCAACTCAAAAAATTAGAAAGCGTGTAAATTAAAAACCCCCAGATGAAAACTAAGTTAGAAATACTAAAAATTAAGGGAGAAATTAATAAAATCAAAAGTAAAAGAACTATTGAATTAATAAATAAGACTAGAAGCTGGTATTTTGAAAAAACATATAAAATAGACAAAGTACCGGTCAATCTAATAAGAAAAAGGAAAGAAGAAAACCAAATTGACAGTATTAAAGATGAAAAGGGAGACCTCACCTCTAAGGAAGGGGAAATTAAGGCAATCATTAAGAACTATTTCGCCCAATTATATGGCAACAAATATAACAATTTAGGAGATATGGATGAATATTTACCAAAATATAAATTGCCTAGATTAATAGCAGAAAAAATAGAATACCTAAATAATCCATATCAGAAATAGAAATTGAACAAGCCATCAAAGAACTCCCTAAGAAAAAATCACCAGGACCTGATGGACTCAAAATTGAATTCTATCAGACATTCAAAGAGCAACTAATCCCAATACTATACAAATTATTTGATATGTTGAGCAAAGAAGGAGTCCTACAAAATTCCTTTTATGACACAAATATGGTACTGATCCCAAAGCCAGGTAGATAAAACAGAGAAAGAAAACTATAGATCAATCTCCCTAATGAAAATAGATGCAAAAAATCTTGAATAGAATATTAGCAAAGGGACTCCAGCAAGTAAATAAGAAGATCATCCACCATGATCAGGTGGTATTTATACAAGGAATGCAAGGATAGTTCAACATTAGGAAAACCATCCGCATAATTGATCATATCAACAGTCTAACAAACCAAAATCACATGATTATCTCAATAGATGCTGAAAAAGCCTTTGACAAAATACAGCATCCATTCCTATTCAAAATATTGAAAAGTATAGGAATAGAAGGACCTTTCCTAAAAATAATAAACTGTATATACCTAAAACCATCAACAAGCATTATATGCAATGGGGATAAATTAGAAGCCTTCCCAATAAGATCAGGAGTGAAACAAGGATGCCCATTATCACCTCTACTATTCAACATAGTACTAGAAACACTAGCAGTTGCAATTAGAGAAGAAAAAGAAATTGAAGGTATCAAAAAAGGCAATGAGGAGACTAAGCTATCACTCTTTGCAGATGATATGATGGTCTACTTAAAAAGTCCTAGAGAATCAACTAAGAAGCTTGTAGAAATAATCAACATCTTTAGCAAAGTTGCAGGATACAAAGTAAATGCACATAAATCATCAGCATTTCTATATATTTCGAACACATTAGAGCAGCAAGAGTTAAGAAAGAGAAACACCATTTAAAATCACCCTAGACAATATAAAATACTTGGGAATCTATCAACCAAAACAAACACAGCAATTATATGAAAACAACTACAAAACACTTTCCAAACAAATAAAACTGGATCTCAACAATTGGAAAGCCATTAATTTTTCATGGGTAGGACAAGCTAACAGAATAAAAATGAACATTCTACCCAAATTAATTTACCTATTTAGCAACATACCTATCAAATTACCAAAAAACTTCTTTACTGAATTAGGAAAAACTATAACAAATTTCATTTGGAATAACAAAAGATCAAGAATATCAAGGGAAATAGTGAAAAAAATGTGAAGGAAGGTGGCCTAGCAGTACCAGATATTAAACTATACTATAAAGCAGCAGTCATCAAATTTGACTATCTAGAAGAAATGAGTGAATATTGACAAAAATATAAATTGCCTAGTCCAGTGATGGGCAAACCATGGCCTGGCCAGGAGCCAGATGTGGCCCCCTTAAATGTTTTATCCAGTCTTGTGACTTTATTCCTAATCTGAAGAATACAATGAATAGGATACAATAAAATGAATCTTTGAAAGGGTTGCCGTAGAAACAGACTGACAGATGAGCATTTCCTTTTCTTTGGCCCCCTCTTTAAAAAGTTTGCCCATCACTGGCCTAGACTAACAAAAGAGGAAACAGAATACTTAAATAAGCCCATCTGAGAAAAATAAATTGAACAAGTCATCAAGGAACTTCCTAAGAAAAAATTCCCAAGGCAAGTTGTATTCACAAGTTAATTCTATCAAACATTTAAGGAACAACTAGTCCCAATACTATACAAATTATTTGACAAAATAAGCAAAGAAGGAGTATTATCAAATGATTTTTATGACTCAAATATGGCATTGATCCCAAAGCCAAGCAGACAAAAAACAGAGAAAGAAAACTATAGATCAATCTCCTTAATGAATATAGATGAAAAATCTTAAATAAGTTACTAACAAAAAAACTGGAGCAAGTTATCACAAAGATTATCCACTATAACCAGGTAGGATTTATAGCAGGAATGCAAGGGGGGTTAAATATTAGGAAAACAATCCACATAATTTACCCTATCAATAATCAAACCAACAGAAATCACAAGATTATCTCAAAGATGTAGAAAAAGTCTTTGAAAAATTACAGCACCCATTCCTATTGAAAATACTAGAGAGTATAGGAATAGAAGGGACTTTCCTCAAAATAATGAACGATATATATTTAATACCATCAGTAAGTATCATCTGCAATGGGGATAAGTTAGAAACTTTCCCAATAGGGTCAGAAGTGAAGAATGGATGCCCATTATCACCTCTATTATTTAATATTGTACTAGAAAAACTAGCAGTAGCAATTAGAGAAGAAAAATAAATTGAAGGAATCAAAGTAGGCAATGAGGAAACTAGACTATCACTCTTTGTAGATAATATGATGGTATACTTAAAGAATCCTAGAAAATCAACTAAAAGATGAGTGGAAATAATTAACAACTTTAGCAAAGTTTCAGGGTACAAGATAAACCCACATAAATCATCAGCATTTTTAGATATTTCCAACAAAATTCAGCAGCTGGAGTTAGAAAGTAAAACTATTTAAAATCACTCTATACAATACACAATATTTAGGAATTTATCTACCAAGACAAACACAGGAATTATATGAATACAACTACAAAACTCTTTATACACAATTAAACTAGATCTAAATGATTGGAAAAAATATTAATTGCTCATGGGTAGGATGAGTTAACATAATAAAAAAGATAATCCTACCCAAATTAATCTACTTATTTAATGCCTTACATATCAAACTACCAAAAATATTTTTGTAATTAGAAAGAAAGTACAGCAAAGTTCATCTGGAAAAACAGGAGACCAAAAATATCAAAGGAGTTAATGAAAAAAATGTTGTGGATGGGGACCTACCAGCACCAGATATTAAACTGTAATATAAAGCAGTTGTCATCAAAACAATATGGTACTGGTTAGGAAACTGAACGGAGAATCAATGGAATAGACTAGGGGTAAATAAACTGAAAGATCCCAACCTTTGGGACAAGAACTCACTATTTGACAAAAAAAACTGTTTGGAAAATTGGAAACATTATGGAAAAAATATGTTTAGATCAACATCTTACACCCAATACAAAGATAAATTCAAAATGCATAAATGACTTAAATAGAAAGAGTCAAAATCATATATAATTTTGGTGAACATAGAATAATGCACCTGTGAGATCTGTGGGAAAGGAAGGCATTTAAGACCAAGTAAAATATAAAGAACATTACAACATATAAAATGAATGACTTTAATAATATTTAATTAAAATGCTTCTGTACAATCAAATGCAATGCAATCAAAATTAAAAGGAAAGCAACAACTGGGAAAACATTTTTATAATAAAACACTCTGACAAGGTTTTATTTCCCAAATATATAGGGAACTAAGTCAAATTTACAAAAAAAAAAAATCAAGCCATTCTTCAATCACAAATAGTCAATAGACATGAATAGACCTTTCATATAATGAAATAAAAACTATCCATCAGCACATGAGAAAGTGTTCTAAATCCCTCCTGATTAGAGAAATGCAAATTAAAAGAACTCTGATGTACCACCTAACATCTACCATATTGGTCAATATGGCAACAAAGGAAATTGATAAATTTTGGAGGAGATATGGCAAAATTGTAACACTAATACACAGCTGATGGAGTTGTAAATTGGTCCAACCATTCTGGAGAGCAATTTGAAATTATTCCCAAAGAAGAATGCTTACTCTTTAACCCAGCCATACCACTTCTGGGTTTGTACCCTAAAGAGTTAATAAGTAAAAAGACTTATACAAAAATATTTATAGCCTGACTCTTTATAGTAGCAAAACAATTGGAAAATGAGGTGGCATCCAATCACTGGGGTATGACTAAACAAATTGTGGTATCTGATGGTGATTGAATATTTTTGTGCTGGAAGGAATAATGAACTGGACGAATTCCATATGAACTGGAAAGATCTGCAGGAATTGGAAAGACCTTCAGCAATTGATGCAGAACCAAAGGAGCAGAACCAGGACAACTATCTATATAGACACTGATACATTATTGCACAACTGAATATAATGGAATTTTACTAGCAGCAATGCAATGATGCAGAACAATCCTTAGGAACTTATGAGAAGGAACACTATTGACATCCAGAGAAAGAAATGTGGGAACAGAAATACAGAAAAAAAAAAACAACATAAGATCGAATACATATTGTGATAGGGATAAGATTAGGGTTTTGATGTTACAATATCACTCTACTTCAAATATGAATAACATGAAAATAGGTGTTGAATAATGATACATGTATAACCCAGTGGATTTCTTGGTCACTTCCAGGAGAGGGAAGGAAGATGGGAGGGGAAATCATATATTCTATTAAAAAAAATAAAATGTTTAGAGATATAAATTTCCCACATGTACTCATTTAACTGTGTCTTATAAATTTTCATGTCGATTATTTTAGTCATTGTCTTCAATGAAATTATAAATTATTTCTGTTTTATTTTTTAATCCACATATTCTTTAGTATTAAATTATTTATTTTCCAATTAATTTCTAATCTTTCTTTCCACAACCATTTACTGAATATAATTTTAATTGCATCATAATCTGAAAAAGATGCATGTAATAGCTTTGCTCTTCTTCATTTGTTTGTGTAGTTTTATATCCTAATACATGGTCTCTTTCTGAAATGTAATTGGGGAATTCTTTCAATTTCTATTTGTCTCCAGATTCTAGGATATCAGGGCAGTTTATTTTGATAATATCTTAAATGATGATTACCAAGTTCTTTTTTTTTATCATGAATTTCAGGTAGTTCAATAATTATTACATTTTAAACCTTTTTCTTCCATCTTAGAGTCAATGCTATATATTGATTCCAAGGAAGAATAGCAGTAAGGGCTAGGCAATAGTTGTTTACTCAGAGTCACACAACAAGGAAGTGTCTGAGGTCAAATTTGAACCTAAAACCTAACATCTATAAGATTGACTCCTAGTCCACTAAGCCACTTAGTTGCACCACCCCCAACCAACTAAATCTTAAATTATTTCTAAATAATCTATTTTCCAAGTCAGTTATTTTTCTGAGTGATTGTAATTTTATTTTTGATTTTTTATTCTTTTTAGTTTGTATAATCATTCCCTCATGTCTTTTACTGTCATTTGCTTCTATTTTTCAAATTCTAGTTTTTAAGACCTTATTTTCTTCAATGAGCTTCTATACCTTTTTGTGTATAGTAAACAATGTAATCTATGGTTATTTCAAATGTACAAATTAGAGTAAAATTATTTTAACTCATAAAATGCTTTGAATTAGTATTTTTATTTTTGTTGCTATTAATGAAATGAAAGTTCTATACTTGATATAGAAGAAAATGACTATTGATTAAATATATACATCTGTGGAGTAATTGTAACAGTCCTCTTTGGAATGGTCTCCATTCTAATAATGCTTTCCATCAAACAGTATCTCTAGAAAGTAAAATGAAACTTCAGATTTAGTCATGCAAGAGCAAAGCTTGATGAGAATATTGACCCCATTTTCCTATAAGTTCTTTCTCTTTTAGCACAACCTAAAGTCATATCATTTTTGTAATATCAAAATCACAATGCTAAACAATATTAATCCTTAAGTTCATTAAAAGTTGGAGGAAAATATATTTAAAAGATTAATAATTTAAATGAATTAGGAATATTATTGACCCTGAATCAGCATTTCTATCTAGCACTCTAATAACAACAACAAAAAGAAAAACAATAATAAGATATTTGAATCCAAATTGCAAACAAAATGTCTTAAAATCATTAAATATTAGAGAATCATCTTACCATGAAATGCCCAAGAAATAAAGATATATAGTTTTATATGTATATAGAGAAAATTAAGAAAAGTTAAACAGAACAATACCTTTTTTGAAATTTTGGGTTACAGAATTATTAAAAAATTATCACAAGAGCTAAATGCATTTCCAGATTTAGTGACATTTTGTTCACATTTCCAAATGTTTATTTCATAGAACTAAATGAATAACAGCAAAAATTAATCCTAAGAGCAATAATGAAGAAAAACAAGTATTAAAGATGATACAGAACATCAAAGCTTTAAAATATACTATACAGCAATAATGCCAAAATCTATTTACCATTTTAAAAGAAAAAATAGACTAGTGGAAAGAGACTAGATAAACAAGATCCAGAAAGAATGACTACAATAATATAAATTTTAAAAAAATATGGAAAAGAGAATAAAATATCTGCTATTTTAATGATTGATCTGAGTTCCAAATAACAGATATTGAAATTTTTTTCTTTTTTTTCTAACTAAATATGTGAGGTTCTGTGGAGACAGAATTTCATATATACTTCTTTTCTTTATCTGAAATTTGTCTTTAAAAATTTCTTTATCTGAAAGAAAAATTTCTTTATCTGAAAATTGCCTAGTCATGTCCCTTGCCCATTTATCAATTGGAGAATAGCTTGATTTTTTATGCAATTGATTTAGTCCCTTGTATATTTGAGTAATTAGACCTCTGTCATAATTTATACATGTTAAAGTAATAATAATAGCACTATTTTGTAAAATGCAAAGGATGCCCATTATAATATCTATTATTTAACATTGTACTAGAAACACTAGCAGTAGCAATTAGAGAAGAAATAGAAATATAAGGTATTAAAATAGGCAATGAAGAGAGACTAAGCTATCACTCTTTGCAGATGATATGATGGTCTACTTAAAAAATCCTAGAGAATCAACTAAGAAGCTTGTAGAAATAATCAACAACTTTAGCAAAGTTGCAGGATACAAAATAAATGCACATAAATCATCAGCACTTCTATATATTTCCAACACAGCGCAGGAACAAGAGGTAGAAAGAGAAACATCATTTAAAATCACCCTAGACAATATAAAATACTTAGGAATATATCTATCAAAAAAAACACAGGAATTATATGAACAAAACACTTTCCAAACAAATAAAACTAGATCTAAACAATGGGAAAAACATTGAATGCTCCTGGAGAGGATGAGCTAACATAATAAAAATGACCATTCTACCCAAATTAATTTACTTATTTAGTGCCATAGCTATCAAACTACCAAAAATCTTTTTTTACAGAATTAGAAAAAAACCTATAACAAAGTTCATTTGGAAGAACAAAAGATCAAGAATATCAAGGGAAATAATGAAAAAAAAGTGAAGGATGGTGGCCTAACAGTACCATATATTAAGCTATACTATGAAGCAGCAGTTATCAAAACAATACTGTACTGGATAAGAGATAGAAGGGAGGATCAGTGTAATAGACTTGGGGTAAGTGACTGTCAGCAAAACTGTATGATACACCCAAAGAACCCAACTTTGGGGACAAAAATCGACTATTTGACAAAAACTTCTGGGATAATTGGAAAACAATATGGGAGGAGATTAGGTTTAGATCAACATCTCACACCCTACACCAAGATAAATTAGTATCAATAGTTAAGCAATGAGTAAAGAAGCAGTCTCCTGAGATTAAAATACCTGAAATGACCACAAAAATTAGACTATCATCAAAAGTTGTGATTTACCATAAATACTTAAGTTTCTTTCCGTAGTATGTGCTGCTAAGAAGTTCCGGTAACTGTTTCCACTCTAAAATGTATTGATAGGAGAGTATGTTATAGTATTATTTAAGAATTGTAACATTTTATTATATACACATTTGATTTAATAAACAAATACTTCTGTTTTAGATCCATCTTTAAAAATCTAGGCTTGTCAGTATAAAAGTTTATATAAATATACCTACCATCTACATACCCAGAACCCTCATCTCTATAAAAGTAGAATAAAGCATGTTCTTATTTCTTTTCCAAGAACATGAATGGTTTTTAAGGTTTTAAAATATTACTTTAAGGTATTTAAATATTTACTTTTTTAAGGTATTAAAATATTTACTTTAAAAATTAATTAACTCTGAGCTCTTTGATTTTATAATTATTCTTTAAAAACATCCAGGAAGTATAAGCTCTTGATGGGAATACAATTTCTATTTAAGCCAGAAAAAATGTAAAATTTATCCTACACATTAGTTCATCTTACACATTAGTTGACTCAACTAGCTACTATGTTATTAACCAAAAACATAAATCAAAGCAAAAATATTTAGATTTCTCTAAGAAATCCAAGAAAGGTTAGCCAGACCATTATGACTCAATGCAGCTGAAAGGCTTCTATTATTTGTTTCTCAAATAAGAGGTGGCAGTAGAGAGCAAAAGACAATCATGAGAACCTATATTTCTATCCAATATTAGGTGGCACCAAAGGGCAATAGTTTCCCTGGAACTAATGGCTAATGAAATGTATTGTCTCTCACTGCAATTAGTAAATGAAAAAAGATGCCTTTAAATAGGCATCTGTCAGGTGTTGTTCCTGACTTACCATACTTACAAAACAACTTTTGTGAGTTTTCAGCCCCCTTGTCTTCAATTCTCCTCCATTTCATATCTCATATATTTCAACTTACTTCATATTCCTTTAATGATTTGAATTAATCTTTTGACTTTCAGTGTTCCAGTTTTCACTTGAAAGGTAACTCTTCAATTTCCCCCTAAGAAATGAATAGTCCTTTAAAAATTATATTTATTATCCTAAGGCCTATATGCTTAAAAATGCTTTACTTTTATTATCTAATTCAGATATGTATTAATTAGTTAAGGTAGTTATACACAAATGAGTCCTTGGACATGACTATTGACCATAGTCTAAAATGACCATCAATGATCTTAAAATCATAGTAATTTACACATTTTTGCCCAGTTTTTCAACAATTAATGTTCTCTCTCTTCTGACTCAGAGGATCAACCTATTAATATCCAAACAGTTTAGTTCACAGGGTGATTTGTGTCTTCATTTTTTAGCACATATACTGCTTATCATTGTTATATAATCTAGTTTTCATTTGTGGTTAAAAGTGCTCTTTTTGTCTTAGAAGATAATATTTATCTAAAACCAAGTTTTAGAATTATTTACAGTGTTGAATTATTTTAAAATTTCATAATACATATAGGATGAAATCAGTGATGAGGTTAATTACCTGCATCCTCCAAAATTATTATGTTTACTTGATTAACTTGTGATTTATTGAAATATAAATATTTCCATGCTTTTCTCTTTTTACCCCTGGGACATATAGTGCTTTGACAAATAAAAAGATAATGAATGACTTCTGATTCATTCATGTGCTGCTCATTAATTTCTTGGAGTTATCCAGTCAAAGGGAGAGTAGAGGGGTTGGAAAAGTGTAAAACAAGGCACTTGCAGTGATAAGTCTCTATTTTCTTAAAATTATAAACAGTGAATTAATTTGAGATTTATTTGGAGACTTGATTCATGAAGAAAAATTTAAATCAATCATTAGAATGGAGAATTAATTAGGAAAAATAAAAGTTGTTCAATGCAGATTTAGCACCCATTAGAGCTCTAACTAGGCTGAACATCTTGGGAGTTTTCTCTTAGGGTGGGGGAATACATCTTCGTTTCTCCATTAATCCATGTCGTATGACGTAAGTGCTGTATTCCCTCATGGAGCTCAAACTGTCATGATTGCTACATCAAATGTTTCATTACTATTATGTACTTCCCTTAGAAGAGTAAAATATAATTTCCCCATTCACTTGATATTTGATAAATGTAGAGCCCCATTAATTCCAATATGTTTTTTTTTTCCATTGTTAAAGTGGAGAATGAAGTATCCTGCTATTTGGATTCACTTTGCAATAAGGAATATGTGTCTGACTTCTTTTGGATTCTAAAATATATCTCCAGACCCCATTATACAACCACCAAAAACCACTTTTTTCTGTACTCAATAATTCTTTTTATTGCTCTAATGTCCAGTGAAAATTATATAATATGAACTTATAGTAGGTCCAATTATATAGGATGTTGAATTTTACCTTATGATCTACCTGCTATGTGACTGAGGTAGAGAAACAGAATACTTCAAGTTGAAGAACTTGGTTGTTTAAAGTTAAGCTGTATGTATATTGAAATTCTAAGAATGATTATAAAATCTGAATAAAATAAAAAGTTTATGAGGAAAATATTGAATACTGGAGAAATGAGGTATATAGATACTGGTAGAAAGGACCTAATCCAGTTAATAAAGGCAGGTAGAATAAACTTCATAGGTGCTAGTAAAGTTTTCAGCATCTAATGCTAGGGGGAGGATTAGGACATGACAGTGGAAGATGAGGTAACAATCTCACTTTCCTTGTTAATGTCATGAAAATACCGCTTCACTTTGTTGATGTCATGAAAGGAATAAATTGCCCTGTAGACAGAGGACATTCAGTCTCCTTTTGGAAGAACCAAGATTCTTGGAATGCATGAGAATCTATCTATCTATCTATCTATCTATCTATCTATCTATCTATCTATCTATCTATATCTATNTATCTATCTATCTATCTATCTATCTATCTATCTATCTATCTATCTATATCTATCTATCTATCTATCTGTCTGTCTATCTATCTCTAATATATAGCCATAGAGAGATATATAGATATGGAAAAAGAACGGAAACTAAATACTCTATTTGGGGTTGTGAAGAGGATATTAAATGAATAGGGATACAGGAGAGGGGAAAAGGTAATGGAAATTGGCATGTATAATAAAGTAAATGAGGAATGAGAGACTGGCATATATCTCAACTTGGAAATGTGGATTTTGAAGCATTGGATGGATCTCACAAGAGGAACTATCTCAGTAGTTAAATCTTATGAGGAAATAAATCATGTGAATTAATGCCAGAGCACCTAGAACTATGGGAATTTATTATGATATCTGAGATCTTAACATTTCACGTGCTCCAATGTTGGAAGATGACCTCTTCTTAGGTTGTAAGCTCCTTGAGGTCAAGGATATTGTTTTGTTTATACCTGCACCAAGAATGATGCCTTGGCACAGTAAAATGTTAATACATTCTAATTAATTACCTCATTTGAAGTTGAACATGTAGTGCTAGAATTGAGAGTGAATTCCAACTGAAAAATGCAGTGCAAAATTAGATACATATATTCACTCCTTTCATACATACACTTATATTCCATTTTGTTTGTCCTTAAGAGTAGGGAATATAAATATTTCAAACAATGACAAGTATGGAATAGGTTAGTTCTGTATATTAGAATGGAGGAACCATTTAGTTGCAAAAGTGGGCATTTGAATAGTAGGTATTTGATTAGAAAAAATTGTTATACTGGCATTTGGGGCCAAACTCTAATATCGATTGCTAAAGTTATTCAGGTAAACAGCTAAAATAAAAACTCAATGTCTCCTGGTGCTATAAATTAATATAGAAATTGCTATGACAAAGCTAAAGGCAGAGAGCTAGCTAATAAAATGTCAATCATCAACCCTTTAAATAGATATACAGAGGGTTGTTATTGTTGACTTTAATGTGGCTGCAATATTAATCCTTCTAGATATCACCATGTATGAGGTTGTTTTAATGTTGTTTTCTAATTTTAAAAAGTATTATAACTACAAATACATAACCATTGATATATGTGTAATGGTTTGTGTTGTGGTATGCCTATATATTGCTCTGCCACACAAATGTCAAAATTAATTAATGTAATTACTCTTTTTGGTTATTTTTAAAGCTATTCTAAATATCCAAAGAAACTCAAATTAATCTAACTTAAAATTTTTTAAAGGTGACTAAAATTACAATTCAACTTCTTAATTTTATTTATATATTCATAAACTTCTGGTGATAAAAAGGGAGCAAATGTTTAAGAATAAGATATATGCATTAATAATAATGACTTAAATCTCTCCATTAATTATTTATTATTCTTAAATCAATACGTAAATATGTTGATATTCTTCATTATAAATACATATTTGGTATAAAATTAATAATAAAGAAGATATAATACAATTTGAAAAAAATTATATTCCATTGTGTTATAATCTGTTAAGGAATTAATTTTAACACCAAGACTTTAGAAACATTAATAAAATAAACATTCCTCCTTCATCAGAAAAAATAGACATATTTCCATTGTTTATTAATATTTACAATCAGCAAAATCCTTACAGATTATTGATATGTCCATATTTTTAAAATATCACTCCTCAGATAGCTTTAGTTTTCATGATTTACAATACATAGAAATATTATTTTAGGAGTTTTAAGGAAGGATGCAAAATTTCATACTGTAAAAAGGAATTGCATAGAGTTTTTTTGTTGAAAAAATACACATTTCTTCTAAAAGTAGACTTTATTTTTTAAATTTGTTTTTCTTCTCACATAGGAAAACTTGTATATCCTGGAAGTGGACTATGAAGTGTACACAACACAAATATTACTTTTTTATAAACAAACTCTTATTAGCACTTATCTTAATTTTATATAGTAATGTCATTAGTGTTAGAACTCTTCTATGCTTTCAATATCAATATGCTTCTATGCTTTTGATATTAATGTTGAATCTAGGTAACATCTCACTTCATTATTGAATCATTGAAATATCCTAGTAAAACAAAATAGAGGATAGAAATTATATAAAATTGTGGGACATAGTGAAATAAAACACTAGACATGGGTTCAAATCCCATCTATAGTTTTTGCATCCTATGTAACTTAAAAAATAATTTACATTCTGTGGGACTCATTGTTCTCAATTATAAAATACAGTAAAAAACTTCTAAGATCATTTAATTTTAGAATCTTGAAAACTTAAATGGTAAATTACATAATCTCCTATGTCAATTTCACCTCTAATATGTAAACTCATTTGATTCTATTGCTTCATTAGACTATGGCTTTGTTGATTTATTGATTATTGAAAAATACACATTAAAATTCATGAAAATCTGACAATTTAAAATATTGTAGTATTAGCATAAGGTTTTGAAATTTAGCTTTATATTTTAAAGTCATATTTCTTATGTAAAGAAAAGCATTTTTTTTGCCTTTATTCTTGAGGTACAATTGGAAATATCATTATCTATAAATATGTATACAGAGACAAACATTAAAACTCATGATTATATATTAAGCAATATTACTAAAGAAATATCTTTAACATTAAAGGGCTCTGTTACTTCATTAATGGGGATATTATCAACCATAGTCATACTATGTTCCATTCATGCCTTTTCATCCTTTGTTACTCTTTTCCACATTCTTCCCAAAATCCTCCACAGAGGGCTTCTTAGTGAGCTGGGTGCCTTTATCTTAAATTTTGTCATTATGTGGGTATTAATGCCATCCATGAATCCATTGGTTATCCTTGGTGATGAAAACATTTTCAGTATACCCCTTTTCATAAAGTTGGTTCTTTGAAGAAATCTCCTGTAATATTCCTCATGCCCAGTTCTTCATTGCTAAAATGTTGCATCCACACATACAAATTAATTGTCTTTCTTTTACTCTCTTCTAAACTGTCAATTTTCATTCTTCAAAGGACTTAAAGACATCTGATTCTAAGTAGCAGCAACATGAAAGAATTTTGGTGTTAAAATAAGGTTTGATTTATAAAGATTTGATATACATTTTTAAAATTTGGAACCTTTTATTCTGAAAATTGACAAATATAAACAAATTTGAATATATCCTTGTGCAAAGAATAATAAGTAATTCTATTATGATATAATGGTTTTTTATAATATTTTTAATGATATATGAAATTTAGCACTGTACTCTTGACTCTCATTTTTCTAGTTTCAAAATATTTAATTGATAACTTTTTTCTTTCTTAATTGGTATTATGGTATTGTCACCACAATTCCTCAAAACTAAAATCTTCATGATCCTACTTTTTAAAAATAAAAGCTTTCCCTTGTAACAAGTAAAATTAAGTGGTTAAGAGTACAGAATTTCACTTCTCTTCAGTATGAGAAATATGTATGTGATTTCCTTTAAAAAGGTATAATTAGAAGGGGCAGCTAGTTGGCTCAGTATATTGAGAGAGATGACTAGAGATGGGAAGTCCTAGGTTCAAATATGGCCTCAGAAACTATCTAGCTGTGTGACCCTGGACAAGTCTCTAAACCCCTATTGCCTAGCCCTTACCACTCTTCTGTCTTAGGACCAATAGAAATTATTGGTTCTACGATGGAAATTAAGTTTTTTAAAGATATGATTAGAGATTAGAGAGAAATTTTCAGATGTAAATGTGAATGTAGATATAATGTATATTTGAGATGTAAAAGAGATAACTCTGACTAAATTAAGTTAAAAAGTTTCTGAACAAATTTCTATGTAAACTGGAAAGACCTCCAGAAGTTTATGCAGAGCAAAATGAGCAGAACCAGGAGAACATTGCACCTGGAAACTGAAACACTGTGGCATAATTAAATATAACAGACTTTTCTACTATTAACAATACAATCATCCAGGACAATCCAGAAGGACTTATGAGAAAGAATGCTATCCACATATAGAGAAAGAACTGTAGGAGTAGATACACAGAAGAAAAACATATGATTGATCACATGGTTCAATGACTATATGTTTGGTTTTAAATGATCACTTTATTGGAAATTTTGAACAATGATGCATGTATAATCTAGTGGAATTTCTTGCCAGCTCTGGGAGGGGGTAGGAAAGAGGAATGGGAAAGAACATGAATCATGAAACCATGGGAAAAATATTCTAAATAAATAAATAAAATTCCAATAAATAAATAAATAAAGTTTTAAATGTTTTCTCAAAAGGAATGCAATTAAGATTAAAAGGTAAACAATTAACTGGAAAGACATTCTTTATAGCAAGTCTCTCTGACAAGGGCTTTATTTCTGAAACGTATAAAGAATCAAGTCAAACATATAAGAATACAAAGAATTTTCCAACTGACAAATGGTCAAAAAATTTGAACAGATAAAATCAGAGGAAGAAATTAAAATTATTCCTCCACACATAAAAAATGGTCCAATTTACTATTGGTTAGAGAATTAAAAATTAAAACAACATCCATCAGGAAAATGAAATTTTTGGAGGGGATGTGGAAAAACTGAGAAACAAACAGTGCTGGTGAAACTGCAAACTGATATAACCACTTAGAAAAACAATGTGGAAGGCCCAAAGAGTGATCAATCTCTGCATGCTCTTTGATCCAGAAAATGCCACTACTACTGTATCCCAAAGAGATATAAAATAGAGGAAAAGAAACTACCTAAACAAAAATATTTATGGAAGCTCTTTTTATGGTGGCAAAGAACTAGAAACTTAAGGGCTGTCCATCAATTGAAGAATTATTGATCGAGCAGTGGCAAATGCTCATAATGGAATACTATTGTGCCATAAGTAATGACAAACAAGATGCCCACAAAAATACTTGAAAAGACATATGAAGTGATGCAAAGTGAAGTGAGAAGAATCAGAACATTAAACATAGTAACAACAATAATGTGTGATGATGAACTGTGAGTGACTCAATAAGGGAAAGGTCCAGAACCCTTGGCAAAAAAAAAAAAATCCATCACCATAGAAGATAGACTCTGAATGTAAATTGAAGTATACTATTTTTTTTTCTCTAGGAAAGTATACTATAATTTTTTTTCTCTAGGAAAAGCAAAATTCATCTTCTTTCACAACAAGATTAGCTTGGCAATATGTATTATATAATCATGTATGTACAATATATATCATATTACTTGACTTATTAGAGAGGGGTTATTGGTGAGCAGGAGAGATTGAAAAAAATTGTACTGACATGTAATCTATACAAAATTTAAAAATACTATGCAGTGAAAAAGAATAAATGTTGAAAAATGATTTACTAAATAAAATAAGTAATTAGAACTTTTATTTTATATATATACATATATTCATTATGATATCAAAATAATAACAAATTTCAAAATTCAATCATTTTGTAACACAGACTGCATTCCTTGATTCTGTTTAATGTCATGAACTTTGGAAAACTATGTCTGACACTGGTTACCAAGGTATACTACTAATGGAAGGCCACATAAAATTCTAGGCCTCTTCTGTTACAATCTGTATGACCTTGGGCCATTCCTTAATGTATCTGGGATTCAATTTCCTCATGTAAAAAGTTAGAGGTTTGAACCAAATAATAATTAAATTTTTTATACTTCTAACACTAAAAACATAAAACATATGATCATGTATTTCAAAGGAATACATTATTTAAAAGTTATATATTATCTTTCTTTTATTTGAACATAACTCATCTTCAAATCATTACTGTATTTTATTTAGTAGTGGATGTCATATCCTTAACAACAAAGAATAAAACCACATTTTGGGTCAAAGCTGTGAAAACAGAGAGCTTCCTGAGACGAATTCAGGGATAGAACTGAGGTTAAATCAATTCCACAATGAAAGAGAGAGTAAGTGTGAAAATACTATAAATATCAAGTTAGAAATAGAATAGAGGCCAATTCAGACTACTTGCAATCAATGAAATCTCATTCTTGAGTTTAAACTACTATCAACTCTTAAAAAATTAAGAAATAGGATGTTTAATGTGGAGAAGGACTTAATGGGACAGTAAGAATTCTGTATATATGAGGCAGACTTTTGTTATCAAGTTTATAATCTGTCAGCAGAATTATTTGAAAGGTTCTTATGTCTCCATATTTCCTCAATTTCAGAGAAGCACTTAGGGAGGTAAACTAATAGAGAGAAAACTGTCACCCCAAAAATATGTCTAGTAGATATATGATCTTTTCTATACACCAACAAATGACAGCCAATGTAGAGGTAAGGAAGGGGACAGAATATCCTTCTTTAAAATGTAAAGTTATGGGACACTCCTTGACCTTTTAAGATCTTCACAATCTGTCTCTAGCCTATCATTTGAGAATGATTATAGAGTCAATAAAAATATTATCCTGAGATATCATAGGTTTTTATACTATTTGTTACATTACAGATCTTATTTTTTTAAACTGACTAAATTTCTCTAATTTTTATATATTTTAGTTGACTTTTGATTTCCTAAGTTTTAAACTTTTTTATTTATACTCAATAAGTTAAATAATTTCTAATTTTTCAATGTTTTATATTCTTGAGATGATTATGGGTCAAAATTCCACTTAATTTAACAGTTTTTCCTTCTGACTGTCATCTGTAAATTTAACAAACATGTCAACAATATTATCATTGATAAAGATGTTAATCAGAAGAAGGTTAAACCTTTAAACCAATGTACTCTACCCAATAACTTCTTCCAATGTGAAATATAACTATTATTAACTCTTCTGTGTCAGAGCTTTCAATTAGTTCCAAATCCATTTATACTATAGTTTAAAAACACCTCACTCCTTAACATAAGAATGTCAGGAGAGACTCTATCAAGTGCCTTATTGAAATTTAAGAATGTACTTAAGTGTATGTGCACAAATGCACACAAACCCACACAACATATTTTTCTAGGCCAAGCACATGGATGTTTTTAAAATAGAAATGAACTGAATTTATCTCCCTTTCTGATAAAACTAGAATAGCAGGTTCACACACATATTCATACACACACACATAAAGAAAGGAATTATTAAGAATGACAAAAATATTGTTGTGATTCTTGTTTTTAATCAATTCTTCTATTTATTTCCATTCCATGGGTGAGTTCTTCTCTTTGACATTCACAGTTATTATTACCAGCTGTATATTACTCTCCATTCTCTTTTCCCTTTTTATCACCCACTCTTTCTCTTTCCCCTCTTCCTTTTTAAATGTCCATTTTGCTTCTAACTACTGTCTCCCTTAATCTACCCTCCCTTCTATCAATCTTTCCCCTTTGACTTCTTGTTGGTTAAGATAGATTTATATGCTCAACTTAGTGTATTTTTTCACTCTTTGAAACAATGACTAATTGTAATGAACTTTGCATTTGTTATAATTACTTAAGGAAATTGACAAGCCTTAGGGAATTCCAGTTTGATGACATGACTAATTAGTAAGCTGAGGCAATTCAAGAAGCATCACCTAAAGCATCATCCACAGATAGAAAAGATATCTGCCAACTGATAAAAAATATATCTAGACCACCCACAGAGAGAAACATACTTGGACCTGAAAGGAAAGATCTGATCTCTGAATAGAAGAGATGTTTTGAAGAAATAGTGAGACACATTGTATAATAAAATTTTAGAATATATAAACAAGGAAAAAATCCTCAGTGATCTTAGGTGGAAGACTTAATGAATTTTAATTGTAATAAAAGAAATGCCACTAAATCTAGAGCCAGAGACTTAGATCCATAGTAGACCAGTCACTTGTAATTTCCCTGATTCTGTTTTATTAAGTATAAAATTGATACTGTTTTACTGTTTATTGTGGAGAAACAATACTATAAGGTATAGTACACTAGATATATGGCTGTTATTATGATTTTCATACTGATTGATTTGATTCCCTGATTTGGTCCTCAGTTTCTTTTATTATAAATTAAAATATTTGAGAAAGGTATGTTTCCTAGTTCTAAATTTTATTATCTCAAACCATTGAGGGAAATAGAATTTGAGAGGTCTTTTTTTTGGTACTGTGACTTCTACTAAATTACAAACGTTTAAATAGTAAAGAATCTAAGAAATGAAATTTGATGTTTTCAAGATCATCATTGAAAGCAGGAAATAAAGCACATATTTATTAAGCATCTACCCTCCCACATTCACCAAAATGCTAGTCACTTTTTAAGTGCTTTATAATATTATCTCATTTGATTCTTACAAAACTCTATGAAGTATGTGCTTATTACATTTCAAGAAACAGAGGCAAGCAGAGTTTACTGCCTTTTCCAAGTCTAGGGTGTATGAGGTATTCAGGAAAAACTAATACTTCTAGTATGAAGGATTCTTAATCTTTCTTCAGGGCCACTTTTCCCCCTTGGTGTCCATCTGCAACCATCTGCCACCTATTATTTCAAGAAGTTTTGGTAACCACAGTGGACATACTTCAGTGGATGATTTTGGCAGTCAAATTAAAAAAGGTTAAGAGTACACGAAAGACTTTAAATGTAGCCAATAAGTCTGTATAACTTCTCAGTATGTTCCTCTTAATAAGATTTTCAGTGTTCTTCTGCTGGTGCCTGAAGTAGTGCACCATTTTATTAATGTGCTCTTGGCCCTAGAGTAGACTCACATACTCCAGAGGTTTTCTACTAGGCTGTTGTAATATACAGCATATGACTCCCCTCTAAGCTCACTTATTTATAGAATTTGGTAATAGGTCCAAATCTCTACATATATTCACCTCTGAATAATCAAGGACATTATTCAAACTGAATCATAGGAATGGACCACTATATCGTTTATTTCCTTATATTAGAACTTCAAATGGACCTTTCCCTAGAAACATGGACTCTAATCTGATTAAACATATATACGTGTGTGAAAAATCCTTAGAAAGAAATCAAGCTATGCTGCCTTTTTTCAAACTTTGAAAAATAACTGGAATTTCCAAATGATTAATTGAAAAATTTTAACTACTTAATATGAATGTTCATGTTTTATAATCATATTGTAAATACACTGCTTTTATATATAATAGATTAAAATTGACAATAAAAAAGAACCCAATTCTCTGAATTGTATAGAGAACTGTAATTGCATAAAAGACAGGCCTCTAAAAGTAGCCATAGCTAACATATAAATATATATATATATATACACACATATATATATACACATACATATACATATGTATATAGTGCTTTTAACTTTATAAAAAGTTTTCTTCATAATAATATTGTAGTTGTGTAAGTATTATGTAGAACCCCATATTAAAAATAAGGAAACTGAATCTTAAGGAGGTAAAATAAGACATAAAGTCACACACATCTGCCAGTCAATAAGCATTTAAGATGTGCCAGAGACTGTGATAAATTGAAGTTGTAGAGATAAAGTTCTAATACAACTATGACTCCAAAATCAGAACTGTTGCTGCTAAAACATTACATGCTCTATTTGAGGAGAAGGCACACAAGGATTCAAGTCAACATGTATTTAATAAGCTCTTGTTTTGTGTTCTGTACTGTGGGATTAAGTGAAAAAGAAGAGAAAACAACTTTGCCCTCAAAGGATAGCATCCTTGCTAACATTTTGAGAGACAGAATATCACCTCTGTATTTTATCCCTTTTCTGTTAATTAGCCTTACATTGAAAGAATCATGTGTCATAGAGTTTGAGGAAAAGGTAGCATTTGGTTCTAACTTTTACCTTTGTGAAAATAATTGCTATTATTATTCGTTTACAGAGCAAGGAACCCCAAACCCATTATTTGATATGGAAAACTTCACAAGCTGGCAAGTTCAATATCCAAATAAATAAATTCATTGAAACTGCAAATATCAGGAAGCTAACTCATACAATGATTAAATATTGCCCTGGAGTTTGGAAGACGTATGTCATAAAGACAAGTATGTCCTTAGACAATGCTAGCTCTGCAACCATGGCCAGTTGGTTGATTTGTGTTATTATTGTCTTTTGTACTGAAAAAGAAACAAAATTACATCATTAAATGTCTTTAAACTAGCACATAAAATGGATTTGAATGAGACAGAGTTGTTCAAAGTCATTGGTCTCACTCTCAGCGTCATTAAAGTCCAACAGTAAGACAAAAATCAAAATAGTTGGACACTGGTAATGACTTAGGCTGCAATATATAATTTTGATTTCTTCAATGTCTAATCCAGTTCTAAGAGTTCAACACTGACTGTTTCTATCACCTCAATGTCATTGGAACAAATTGTTCTCATCTGCCCTTTGTACTGTCTTTGAAAGAGCTGTACAAAGAAGACTTCTATTTAGACACTAAGCCAAGATATCACTTAGAGAGGTTTTCTCTAGGAAGTTCTTTAAGAGTAAAACTATAGGGACTAAAATATATTGGAGGACATATGAAATCAAAGTAAATTCATAAAAAAAATGCAGCACTAGAATCTACCTCTCCTGATTATTTCCATTTCTGGAAAACTCTAGTGATGATTGTCATACTAATAGAAAAAGGTTCCAGAAGCCATTACTTCTTTAAGTATCCTTTGCACTGGTTGTAATAACTTCCATCACTGAATTTACAAAACTCAAATCTGGGAAAAAAAGTTAAGCCTCTTTGGCAAGGAGATGTAATTGTAAAAATGTTTCTGCCCTTCTCTTCCATGAAAATTCATTCAATCTGATATATAATACAATGACTAAAATTCTGCTTTCATGGCAGCAAAGTGAATGCTTATCAGTTGGGGAAAATAAATGTCATACATAACTATGATTGAATATTACTATATTATAAGAAACAATGCATATAAATAAGCATAGGAAAACTTATCTAAACTTATATTAAGTGAAATATGTAATACTCATAATAATTTCTATTGTTTCTAATTGTTTAATGGTATTTAGCAATTAATTATAATAAAAATTGGATAATGCCTTAAGATTTACAAAGTACTTTTCAGATATATCATTTTAGTCCTCACAACAATCCTAACAGGTAAATGTTATTATTATCCCCATTTTACTGATGATGAAATTGAAGCAGACAAGAGTTAAATTGGTTTCCCAGTGACACAAAAGAGAATTATCTGAGAGTTGGATTTGAGCTCACATATTTCTTGACTCCAGGTCCAGTTTCAGTTCCACTATGCTATCTAACTGATATAAAGATAGTATAATAAAGCAGGCTTAAATAACCAGAAATTATAGTACTGAACACTGTATAAAAAATGACAAAGAATGGTGTCAAAGAAAGGTTGAATAAAGTACACATCTTTACCTTCATTGGATAGGTAGAGGGATAGTCATTGTAAAAGATGCAGCTGGCTCAGAGAACCAGGCTGGAAACCTCAAACCTCAGGTGGGGGGAAGGGAAGCAAGTTGATAGAACTCCTCCCCCCTCCCGTGGCAATTCAGATCTCTGGTTGCTGATCCTTACCTGCAAATTATTTACTACTGCTTTATTGTTGCAAAGATATCCAGTCAGCAATATCACAGCAAAACGTTAATATCTTCTGATCTTCAATCAAGACTCTCTCTTAAGCATCTTGCATTTTTATTTAATTTATATAGAGAAGTAAATTAGCTTGAGAGGAAGTTAGGGAAGTAAAGTTTTCTGTGTCTTCTGTTTATCTGACTAAACCTCTTCTAAGCTGAATTTGATATCCAAAGGAATAATTTCACAAGTAGTTGATGATTATTGTTATCAGAATCTGATTCCTGATCATAGATGAATAATATTCTCAAAATGTCTTTACAGCTGATCTCCCTCTCATAGAATCTCAACTGCCACAGAAGCAGGCAAGATGGAGGCTGGGTTTAGTAATGTATGTATTCAGGCCTATGTATTTAGATCAGAAGATTCTCACACCAACTAAATAAGTTTGAACAAAGAATTTAATAACTTGGAGGGTTTAGGGTTGATGGTTTATCCAGGAGAATGGCTTAGGTCACATCTGTCTAGTTATCTTCAGTGTTAATAGGTCAACATCTCCCCTAATGGGGAAAGCCACAAACAGAAAACTTTGCTTCCCTAACTTCCTCTCAAGCTAATTTACTTCTCTATATAAATTAAATAAAAATGCAAGATGGTTAAGAGAGAGTCTTGATTGAGATCAGAAGATATTAAAGTTTTGCTGTGATATTGCTGACTGGATATCTTTGCAGCAATAAAGCAACAGTAAATAAATCAGGATCAGTGTCAGACAGACTTATTGAATGCCTATAAGGGTAAAAGCTGATTTCCACCAAGCTATTCTGTTCAGAGTTATACTAGACCTCAGAAAGTAGTAGTAATAATAATAATTATCCCACCATCCTCATCCCCCCAGCACCCAGTCCCAGGAAAGAGTAAATCACTCAGATTGAGGTGCTCACATTCTTACCTGCTCTTAACTGTTCCTCTCTTGGGGTTCCATGGTAATTTACCCCAATTAAGATTCTTCAAGCTACATCATGTAGAATATTTCATACTACTTAGCATGAATTATGAGTTGGCTAATTTTGCTGAATTGCTTTTTAGATCTTTTTTTTTTCTTTTAGGCTTTGCTAAAAAGGACAGGTCTCTGGGCAGGGGAGACTGGGAAAAGCATAGCCAAAAGAAATTAATAAATATTTTAAAGGTACAAATAAATATGCATATATTTGTATGGTCCATGTTTTTAAATATATGTGAATTCATGTATGTATCACACACAAACAAATATTGCATTGTTTTTGTTCAATTGTTTAGTTGTTTCGAACTCTTCATAATCTTCTGTATTTCACTGACAAATGTGATATTTTTGAGAGTATTGAGAGTAAACTCATTATCTATTTAGCATATTGTAGAATGGTAGACATTTTAGGTCATTTCTTGAATTCTTTAATGAAGAATTAGAATAATTCATTCTTAGCCGTAAAATTGTGAAATTAAAGGTCAATGAACTCAAGGAAAAGACAAAATCCCTACAATAATTGAATTTAGATTTCTGGAAAGCATAGTATAACCTAAGCCATTTCACATATAAAAACAATTTTGTAATTCTGAAATGGCATCTGTGAAATATCAAAGTGCAACTGGATACATTTATTGCTAAGCTATGCACAACATGAGAAACAAGGAAAAATGAAGAATAGCAAGAATCGAATCAAAAATCATTAGGGTAAATCTTCAAGTATATGGAGTTGCCAACATTAATGCTATATTCATTGTGATTCCACTCCATCTCAAATTGTGGACCTTTATTTTATTACCTATAGCAATAAAACATATTGTTATATTGTATTCACATATGCTTTAGACATTGCTTTTAAATATGCATATACATATGTATATATATATATATGTAAATATGGAATTACATATATAGCACTGTTACTTAAATGCATACCTAAGAGATAAATTCTACCTGTGTATTTCATGTATGATTAGACTCAACACAAGTCCATTTACTTTGGGTCACTGCTTATTCTTTGTGAAATACAATTAGCAATTTGCTGTTCACATCAGTGTAATGTTATCAAAATGGTTCTTTATTAAATATAGATATATTACATTTTCTAAAGATATTGCCACATTGTTTTTAATTGAAGTCAATGAAAGCATTTCCCAGAAGGCTTAAGATATAATCTTCATGAGGCTTTTTCTGCCAAACTTCAACTTGACATCACCTTTGGCAATAAAAACATCTCCTTATATCCATGTCTATTTAATTGCTAATGGGACCAAATGGGACTGAATAAAGCAACTGATGCCATCTTGAAGGTTTCATTTTGAAACTTGCAAGGTACTTCCAGTTCTTCCTCATAGAATGATTCTATGTAGCCCTCATTATCTTCACTTAGTAAGTATGGACATAGTTTAATCTAGTAAATGCTAATTTGAAATAAATGTACATTGTAAGAAATATTTTCCTCCATCTCAGACATATGTATCTATCTCCTATGTACTTATTTACCTATAAATTTATGTATATTGGTATGTATGTTATATGTGTATCAAAATCTTTAAATATGATGTGATTAAATTGATTTTTACATTCTTTGTTGGGGAAAAATATATAAACACACACATCCTTTCATACATACATAGATTAATGGATAATTAGATAAACAGGTCAGTATCTATATGGATGGATTGATAGATATATAGATAAAATAATATTTAAAAGAGACTGCAGGGGGGCAGCTGGGTAGCTCAGTGGATTGAGAGCCAGGCCTAGAGACAGGAGGTCCTAGGTTCAAATCTGGCCTCAGACACTTTCCAGCTGTGTTACCCTGGGCAAGTCACTTGACCCCCATTGCCTACCCTTACCACTCTTCTGCCTTGGAGCCAATACACAGTAATGACTCCAAGACAGAAGGTAAGGGTTTATATATAAGAAAAAAGAGAGAGAGAGACTTCAGGCCATCTAGTCATATATTATGACCTGGAAAGGAAATTAGAGACTTTCCCTTATTATTGAGGAAATAGACACCCATAAAAGTTAAGTGACTGACCCAAAGAAATGCAGCCAATAAGTGACAGAAAGAGGATTGGAGCCCAGTCCTTCCATCTCCTTCCTTCATTTTTCTACTTTTCTGCTCAGTGTCTCAAAGTATTTGCGGCTGTATAAATACTATGATCCAAAGGAAAAAGGCTCTAAGCACCAAAAGGTTAACAATAAATTGGTCAGATGATGGGAACGCTATCTAAAAGCCTCACAAACAAATGAGAACACTGCATTGCAAGAAGTTCTGTCAGTTATGTTCTTTCATCTCAATAGAATATATTCTGTTGTCAAGGAAAGGAACAACACATTTTAGAAAGGCAGTTCTTGGAAACAGGTACTACGAAAACAAGACACTTGGTGTATCTAGAGCCTGAGAGTCACACAAAAGGATAGGGTGGTCAATAAGTAGCAATGAGAAAATGTAGAAGGTAGAGAAGGATAATACACAGTTCCCCTATATTTAAGTACCATAGAGAAAAGTCCCAATAGATTTCTCCTAGTTATTAATCTTCATGTTTATTGATAATCTTCTGGTTCTATTTTGGGAAATGAATAGTAGTATGATAAACTGAAATACAAAGTTAATAATATATTATAGAAACCATACTAGTTGAACAAGAAAACAATGAATAAATTCTTGCTTGACCCGTTAAGACTGAGCAAAGTTGGAATACTGTTAGGTAAAAGAATATTATGCCTGCAACAGATGGAACAAAGGAGATTGGAACTAATAAAACCTGAGTATATTTAGTAGAACTGATTCAAATAGCATTACTCTTTGTTCCTAAATGGTAAAAACTCTCTGAGGCATTGTAGGACATAGAAGAAAATAAATAGATTACAGAGGCCATGTTGTTGATATTCTTAGATTGATAAAACTTATGAATATTCAAAAGATCTCTAGTGCATGGTACAAAATTATATGTAATCAAGTATAAATTATACATAACAGATTCTAAGTGCCATAGTATTCAGAAACAGGAGTGTTTATTATGGCCAGGATTTGAGAGGGAGAGTTATAGTGATCACTACATTTCAATTTTAACAAACTGACCAGCAAGGTGGGACTGAATTAAGACTCTTGAAATCCTTTCCTCAGGCATAAAGGAGAAAATGGAAATCTCACTACCTACTTCATTGGATTATTTTAAGCAATGCCCTTTGCCCCTTTTAAAATATTGTAGAAATGTTATTTATTTATTTATTCTTGCATAATTTCTTCTTCTTCCTGAGTTATTCAGTGTTAAAAAACTCGCAACGGATACATATACTTCTCAGGTCTCTAGGGTATTTAGTTAATGGAAGAATGAACCCAAATCACTACCTCTTCTTCAATTGTTGACTTGCAATAGTTGTGATATAAAAATCACAGTCCTGAGTTTTTCTTAGGGCCCACTATACCTAGAAGAGCTCCATAAAAAATAATAATTCTATTTCACAGCAATGTTGTCATTAATCCTCTTGCTGTCATGCAGAGTGTATTTGGTTCTTTTAGATAAAAATATTCAGACCTTTTCAGTATCTTAAGTATCATAGTAGCAATTAAAAAGTAGAACAAGTAATGAATTTACCTTCATTGAATGTATTCAAAAAGCATGTTTTCAGGCATGTAAAAGAAGAGATTTTAGGTTAGTTCAGGATTATGCCATATAGTCTCTGAAACTCCTTCCAGCTCCTAAGATTTTAAGATTTGTTACAATGTAGTCACAGACTATTTCTAGCAATTTCTGTGTATTGTGACTAAATTTAATAGCATATAAAGTAATGCCCAAAGACAAGTGAAAGGCTGATAGGACATTCTGCCACAATGCCACATCCTATAACCAAAGGGTATGCACCTTTAATAATAAAAAAAAATACTTCAGGTTAGATATATTGACTAATTTTGAAAGTACTATGATGGGAAGAGGATATAAAGAAGTCAGAGGAGAGTCTATTGGTAAAAATTACCTTATTCTGATCAAAGAAACACTCTCCATTCCAAGCATTTCATTTGTTTACATACACCTTCATGATTTGTCTTTCTCTACATCAGTGATCAGGAAGCTAAATTTTTAATCTTCTGTGCTCCAGAGGATTCAGATCTCCCTGATGGCTTCACATCTTCATTTCTTTCTAAGTTTCTCTTAATTTTTATATGAACTCTTTGTACTGTATAATTCATAGTCTGCTGAAAGCCAACTTTACTCTACTGGGTAAAATTATGGATCACAGGGAAACTTTATGTGTTTAGGTCAGAAATTATGTAGTCTGCTCAAGACTAGCTGTAGGTAGGTGATCTATTTTTCTAAGTATCTAACCACTAACTTTTGTCCATTTGTTTTCTTTGTTGATTCTTTTGTTGTTGTTTTATTTCATTTGCTTTTTCACTGGACCTTCTATTTAGATAATGATTATCAAATTTTAAATTGTTGAGAGCAAGTAACTTGTGAAATTCATTCAGAAGTTAATTCATGATTGGGTAAAAGCCAAATATAATGTAATATATTATTTTGTTCTTTAACTCTTCTAGGGAATTAGTTTTTTGACTTTGCTCTGAATAGCATTTTTCTTTAAAGCTTTCTTTGCAGCTACTTTTATATTGTTGTCTTCTCAGTTTATGTCTTGGTCTTCTCTTCCAGCTTAGATTGTTATAGTAATTTTGTTTTTGTTTGATCATTTTTCAGGTTATTTCTAAACTTTGAGCATGATGTTAAGTTTGAGGTTTGATTACCTGAGATCTTCATTTTTATGCTGTTTTGTTTGTTTGTTTGTTTGTTTTTTGCTTTTTTTCTGGGTCTGCAAATTTTTGTTGCTTCCATGTTGTTGTTATTCTAGGAAAAATATGATCACTGGCTTCATTTCCATTCTAATTTTTCCATGGAAGGGTCCCTTTTCCCTTCCATATTGTAATAGGAAAATTATAGAGCTTTAGGAAAAGATGGATAGCGGGTTTGAAGAACTGTCATGGGCTCGTGCCTAGAACTCTGAAGAGAGGACTCTAGAAGTCAGTGGGCAGAAAAAGAAGGGTTTTGAGTTGACAACTGCCACTTGGGGGCTTGGTGTCTTGGTCCTGGTCCTTTTCAAGCTAAGGGAAGGAGAGTTGCTTCTGAGAGCTTTTCTGACCTCAAGCCTTTGATGTAGAAAGGACAACCCTTCAACCATTCCCTGAGATTTCTGGTCAACTGGAGAGCAGTATTGGGATCTGGTTATCTCCACTGTCTGTGAGTGTGTGCCAAATTGCCTGAGGATTTTATCTTAAGCTAAGTTGGACTATCTGTCTAACCTAGGGTCAAATCTCACTGGGTGAATTCAGCAATCTGAGTCACTCTTCTCAAAACCCTGAAGACAACTTTGGGAGAATATCTGAGGATTATAGACAGGCAGTGTTTAGACAGAATTTTCTGTAACATCTAGCCAGCATAGGGAGCTGAAAAGGGAGCTAGAAGAACAGAAGATCTTGGTCTTGTGATGAGCTTAGGTTGGTTTGGGTGGAGCTTAGAGAACTAGAGATAGGGAAATCCTCTTCCTAATCCTCATTCCTTAACCTTAATTTGTAATATGTTATATATTTCCTATATAACATCAGCTTCAATCTCATTACCTGCTACTGGCTAAGTGAAAGGAAAGTGAAATGCACTTTACTTCACTAACAGAAACTCAAAATATGTAGAGACAACAGCTATGTATTTAGGCAATTCCCTAGGTGGAAACCGACATCTAACCACCTTAGTCCCTTCATTACTAAACAGTTTTTTTTTAAAAATATACAAGTGTTCACATTCTCCCTTTCCTTGGAACTGCAACTATGGCCCACATTCTTTGGGGGCAATTCACATTTGTTCTTTTTGTCCTTGAAAATGTTACCTAAGACAATGTGTAGCTAATAAAATATCCATCACCAGTACCAGCTGTACTTAGTACCAGCAAAGAGACACATATAACCCCTTTCTGACCAATTGTCCTTCCCTATTCTCTCTGTTGAGAGCTCTGAAAACAGATGTTGCCACCAAAGTTGTTGTTCCCCTCATCATATATGTTGGCCCAAGACATGCTCTAACATTGATTTCAAAGACTTCTTTGCTAAAATCATCAATTTTATTAGTCCATAAAAATGTCTCACCTGACCTTTTATTGGCCCCGTCATGCCCAAATTTAATTAGACATGCTATTTTATAGTTATTTAGAAGGTAATGTTGAAATAAATTGGGAGAAAATGAAGCAAATTTTACTGATAAAGGCCTAATTTCTCAGATTTGCAGAAAACCAAGTCAAACTTATAAAAATACAAGTCATTCCTCAGTTGAGAAATGATCAAAGAATACAAACAAGTAATTTTTAGATAAAGAAATCAAAGCTATAAATAATTGTGTGAATTTAATATCTAGGAAACCATCAGATCCCAAAAGTCTTATCTTATGGGAGTCACAGAGTCATGTATCTTAATTTGCCAGCATGGCAGGCAAAATTCTGGACAGGCAGAAGTAAAGGAATATGATGTGTGGGTACTGAGGTGAAATCCTGGCCAACTGGATGGTCTTGGGGAAGGCTTTAGACTAAAAATCCAGCCCTGTAAAGTGGTCTTGTGCTCTCTCTGCAATTTTTTTGGCTTGTAAAAGGGGCTTTCACACAGCTGTCCTGGCCCTTATCTATGTAAGCCATCTCTGACAAGAGAATCAAGTGGAAGCAAACCAACTAGAAAGACAACAGGCTAGGAATTTAGGAACTTGATCTCCTGGACTCCTCTCCCTTTCTCAAGTCAGGCCTGCTTCTTGGCTGGTTTTAATTTTTCTGTCCCAATCATGTGGCTAGCTGGATCCATGGAGAATCTACAACCTGTTGAAGCAGAAATAATGTGGCAGAAGACATTGGGAAGTTAGCTTCATGTAATTTTCTTCTTTTTTTTTTCTTTCCTTCACTAATAAATACTTATAACTTAGAAGTCTCCAAGATTAATTTTTATTCTTAATATAATCATAGGAAAATGTTATAAATCATTCTTGATTAGAGAAATGTAAATAAAAACAATTCAGAGGTACCACCTCACACCTATCAGATGGGCCAATATGAGAGTAAAGGAAAGTAATAAATGTTGGAAAGGATGTGGCAAAATTAGAACACTAATGTATTATGGTTGGTGGAGTTGTGAATTCTGGGTGACAATTTAGAACTTTGCACAAAGGTCTATAAAACCATGCATCCTGATCAATCTTGCAATACTACTTCTTGGTCTGTATATCAAAGACATCATACAAGAGGGGAAAAGACCTACTTGTACAAAAATATTTATGGCAACTCTTTTTATGGTAGCAAAGAATTGGAAATTGAGATGTCCATTAATTGGGGAAAGGCTGAACAAATTATGTTATATGTTAGTGAAGGAAAACCATTTTGCTACAAAAAATGATGAGCTGGATGGTTTCAGAAAAAGCTGGAAAGATCTACATGAACTGATGTAGAACAAAATAAGCAGAACCATGAGAACATTGCACACAGTGATAGCAATAGTGTATGATGATCAACTGAAAATGTTAGATAAGCTTAGCAACACAATGATCCAAGAAAATGTTGAAGGACTTATGACTAAGAATGCTATCCATATCCAAAGAAAGAACTCTTGGAGTAAGATGCAAATCAAAACATACTATTTTTCACTTTAGTTTATTTATGGTTTTATTTCGGGGTTTTCGTTTTAGATGAGTATTCTCTTACAATGATGACCGACATGGAAGTATGTTTTGCATGATATCATACATATAACCCAGGAAAATTGCTTATAATCTCCAAGAGGAAAGGTAAGGAGGGTGACATTTTGGATCTTAAAATTTCAGAAAATGTATGTTGAAAATTGTTATTGCATGTAATTTTCAAAATAAAATATCTATGAATACAAAAAAGAACACAATGTTGAAGGAGTTCAGATATGTTATTGCCTGTAATCTGTAACTGTCTTTCTGCCTCCCTGAAAATTCTTCAAATAGGGTTTTTCAGACAAATTTTAAAACCTTATATGACATTCTATGATGTATAATTTTAGGGGAAAAGTTATTCTGAGGTAAAATGATAATTAACATCAAGTAAATTTTAAAACAAAGAATAGAACCACCTAAATAGTTTGCAAAGGTCATGAAAAATGTTTTGTTCAAAGTCAGAATCAAATAATCTATCAGTGTTGAATTTATCTAAATGATGATATGATATTATTTGCACTGAAGTACACATTATTGTTGGGTCTCCTTGGTGATATCTATAATGATTTTAAGAAAAAAAAATTATTTAGCCACGTATATTAGAAAAAAAGGCTCTGAACTAAGAATCATTTTTAAAATCATACCTTATTTAAAATGTGTTTTATCAAAAGAGATAGCCATTTTCATTCTATCTTGAGAATATATTTTAGATGGACTATTCCAATTGTTAATGCTGAAACAATGATTAGAATATGGAAGTTTAATAATTCTACATAAGCTATGCCAAGGAAGGATAAAGATGAGAAAAAAAGTTATTTGATTTTGCTACATTTGAACATTTTAAAGCCAATAATAGCAGATATTTTTATAGTATGTTATGATTATAAAATATTGCCTATATGGCAATGAACATTCAAAGACTCTAAGTATTTTGTTTAAGATCACACAGCTATTATTTGCCAGAGACAGGGCTACAGTACGTTGATTCCAAATCCAGTGCTCTTTAGATCACACCATGAGTATTGGTTGCTTGGGGCAAATTTAATTTTGAAAATGAAAGGGAGTTAAAATATTAGTTTTTTATCCTTTAGGATTTTGAATTTTCACTGTTATATGGCTAATTCAAGGTAACTCAGTCTAAAGGAATGGTCAGAATTTAACCTTTAGGCATTTGATTCAAAATCTTTTGTCTTTTGCAGTATACCATGCTGCCTTTATGTGGCCAAAAAAAAAAAAAAAGACTTTTTGTTAATGAGGAATGCTTCTGATACAATAAGTAACTTTTTGCTATGACATAAGGAAGGAATGATGTAAGTCAGCTTATAAGGTTTCATATTGTACATGGGTATAGAGGAAAAACTCTCTTTATCAGATTTCACAGAGAATACAGAATAGACTACTCATTCTTTTGAAGAAAAATGTTCCTAAATGGTTACGGCTAACAAAATTCTACCTAATTTTTTTTAAGAGTAGGGGCTGTTAGATTATTCTTAATTAACTACCCCACTATATACTGACCTCAATAACTTAAGAAAGTATTTTTTCTTGTTATAACTGAAACTTATTTTCTCTTTCTACTTTTGTCCTTGGTAGAAATAAACCATTGATATTGATCATCTACCATATGTTCATGATGAAGATGACAATGATGAAATCATACTTTTGAAGCATTTTAGCATTCAAAAATTTCTTGCACACAGTTTAGTGGTATAGGTGGGAATCTTTATTTTGATATAGAAGTCATACTTATGAATATTTTTGGTTGTACAACCTCAAGCGATTCATTTAATTTATATTATCCTTAATTTCCTCATCTATGAAATAAAAATAGTATAAATCAATCAATAAATATTTTTTGAGGGAGAACACCCAATAAATATTTTTGAGAAAGGAAGGAAGGAAGGAAGGAAAGAACTAAGGAAAGAAAGAAGGAAGAAATGAAAGAAGTAATAAAGGAAAGAAGAAAAGAAAGGAAGAAGAAAGGAAGGAAGGAAAGAACAAAAGAAAAAAGGGAATGAAGAAAGGAAACAAGCATGTCTTAAGTGTCTAATATGTGGCAGATACTTTGCTAAGGACTTTAAAAATATGATCTCGCTTGATCCTCACAACAATCTTGGTAGGTAGATGCTACTTCCTCATTTGATATTTGCAGAAACTGAGCCTGAGGAAGGTTAAGTGTTATATTGAAACTCTGGGAGCTGGGAGTCCACACTGTTGATTGACAGGTGGAGACCCTTGGATCTTAGAATGTTCCCAGAGGCCATGAGGAGAGGGGAGAAAGCAGTTGGCCAGAGTGATATAAATACCCTGGCAGCTCTGGCTTTTGGGTCCTTTCACTTCCCTTGGACCTGAGATCTGTGGATCCTGGTCTTTTGGGGATTGGTGACTTGCTTGGCTCAACCTTGCAAGAAACTCTTGTCTTGAACCTGATTAGCATTGCCAACCTGTACCCAGACAATCAATCTTCTTATTCTACTGTCCCCTAGATATTTAGGAATTGAAATCATCTGTAATCATCTAGGTATCCCAGGGCCCGGGAGGGATCCTGGAAGAAGAAGAAGAGGGTGGGAAGGGGTGGATCCTGAAGGCTGTATAGACATAACATCTAGTAGGAAGAAGAAGCTGAAAGACATCAAGCAGTAGCTTGCTTACTCTGGTTTAGCTGTGGCCAGGCAGAGCCAGAGGAGCTAGCTAACCAGACTCAATTACTTACCTACATCTCTGAGGGTTTATTATTATTATCAATTAGTTAGGGTTTCCCAATTCTTCTACCCATTTCCCAGTACTCCATCTTTGTTAAAATATAGATAAAACTATTCAAGTACCTTCCTGGAGTCATTATTTCATAGCTTCTCTGGGAAGGGAGTCACACAGTCAGATGAACTGTTACCAAGGTCCAATATCTATCATCAATTAACCCCAGGTGGGACCTGAAGGGATACCATCCATTGACCTGAAGGATCCTGCCTGGGCAGTATTATAAAGGAGGGAGGTGTTACATCATCTAGCTAGGTGGCAAGCCTCAGTTGATCTTGCACTAGCCACATATCTGGACTCCACTGCTGTCACACAATTACCAGTGGTAGTATCGAATTTACCATCTCTGCTATCTCCATCTAGCCCATTTTATTTTATGACATAAGTCACTTGTTCATGGTCACATAGCTAGTAAGTGTTTGAGGATGCATTTTAATTCAGGTCTTGCTGACTTCAAGAGAATATTCACTTCAGTATTTTTTTAACCTCCTAGGTAATGGCAAGGAATGCAAAGGACTGTATATCCAAAAGTTGTTTCAATAGACAGTAAGGTGTAGAGAACCAAAGAAGTACCATTAAGCCATGGGATGATGGTTCTCTCTTTAATGGTCTCTCCTTAATCATCCAAGTCAGTGAGGTAGCCATGTCTGTTTCAAAGATTAGAAGCTTTGGAGGATTCTTGTCTACAAATATTGGGAAGAAAGGGCAAATACTGAAGATATTTATGGAATGAGTGTCTAACTTCCCTCTCAAAGGGATGATGATGTAAAAGGATCAGGGTCTAGCCAGCAGTTTGGGGGATGAGAAAGATATTGGCCAAAAGGTAGAGGGAGAAGGACATCCTAGAGTACTAAACTTGTCAGTCCTACTATAATCCAAATATATTCAGAAAGTCTTAGGGTAGAGAAGTAGAGTGATAAATCCTTTCATGTTACCCAATTGGATGAGTTCTTTTGAACAAAATTTAATCTACTTTAATTGAACAATTATAACAACACTGTGAGTTAGGCAGATCTAGTATTCTTTCCTAAGACTCAGAAAGGTAAAGCAAATTTCTGAACATCTCACTGTTATTAAATAGCAGAGCTGTGATTAGGACCTATGCCATATAAAAACCTATTCTTCACATAAAAGAAGCATTGTACTAGGAATTAGAAAGTTTCTCTGTCTTTAATGGGCTCAGATTTTACATAAATCATTTCAGCTTTTTATGCATGTATGTATTCTTATCTCTGAAATGAGAATGTGACAAGTTACTAAGTTTTAGGAAAGGTTAATGTACTTAAAGAAAAAAGTTCATAGTAAAAATATCTTAAAAAGCTTCAGCACACATTTTCCACACAAATTCTCACTTTCAAGTTTCTAGAAACTTCCAAATTTGAAGATATAAAGCCTCTTCTAGAGAAAAATAACCTCCATGGGATATGCCTAAGAAAACTAAACATATTACATAGTGTCTTCAAATTCAGAAGCTTGCTGTTTAAGAGTACTTAGCATCCCTGCTTGATATGATTTATTGAATTACAAATACTGTGTTAATGAAAAATGATAATGTAGGGGCAGCTGGGTAGCTCAGTGGAGTGAGAGTCGGGCCTAGAGACAGGAGGTCCTAGGTTCAAACCCAGCCTCAGCCACTTCCCAGCTGTGTGACCCTGGGCAAGTCACTTGACCCCCATTGCCCACCCTTACCAATCTTCCACCTATGAGACAATAAACCGAAGTACAAGGGTTTAAAAAATGATAATGTACTAATAAACAACAAATCAATATATTATACTTCACATAGGACAGTTTTTCTTAATGTTATCAAATTAGTATTATTGCTTGGCATATAAAACAATATATGGCTCTTTTTCAATTAAAATCTTTCATCTGTTGATTTCTCACCTCATGTTATATGGCTAAAGAATAATTTAAAATTACTTGTAAATGTTTTTTTCTGAATTATTTACTTATAGAAATATTTCCTTTATACAACAAAAAATTTTAATCCAAGCTTGAACAACTTCAAAATGAAATGTCATTCTATGTGGAGAGAGGGTTGGGGAGAAAGAATGAGAAGGCAGCTAAGAAATGATTTTATTAAATGAAGAAAGAGATGAAGGTTCATTATGTTTACTTGGAACCACAAAAAATACACAGGAAGAATTTTTTGCCATTATAATGACAATAATTGTTACTATTTTTAACTTTGTTTTTTCAAATTATGTAGGTAATGTTCACATTCAGTTGAGTTCTAAGTTCTTTCCCGTATTTGCAAGTTTGCTCCTTCTTTAGAAGAAAAGGGAAAATAAACTAAGAAATACAAAAGACTTGATTAAGTTATTCTTTGACATATTTAATGAAAATTTATATTTAAATATACTATCTTGAAGCTATTAAAAAAATTACCTTCCAATTAAAAAACAAAACAAAACAAAACCTTACTTTGCACCTTACAATCAATACTACATATTGATTGTAAGGCAGAAGAGTATTAAGGGCTAGACAGTGGAGGTTTAGTAAGTTGCCCAGGGTCACACAGCAAGGAAGTGTCTGAGGTCAAATTTGAACCTAGAATCTCCCCCTCTTTAGGGCTGGCATTCAATCCACTTCCCAGGTGACCCCTTAAGGCGATTTTTAATACAGGTCAACATAATGATTTAACAGCCCTAAAGAGTTTAATGGGAGGCATAGGAATCAGCAGTACTTAGATAATAAACTTTTAATTTACATTTTATTTAACTCTAAGGTGAATGCCAGATGTATATGTCATTGTTAGTATGTATGTCAACCACCTCTAAAAAAAGATAAACTTAAAAAAGAGGGAATATATTTCCATTTTGTGAAACAGAACAACTTAAACGATTACAATTAGGAATAATGAAAATGAGATTGTTACTGTTACAGAAATGATACTCAGGTCACTAAAACAAAGAATTCAAGACTTGTAAAACAAAAGTTTGCTTATTCAGGAGTAATCTTCAGTATTGCATTTAAAATAAAAAAAATTCATTTTAGGTTAAAATTTGTTTTTTGGCCAATCTCTTGGAAGTTTGTAATAATCAGGATACTCATGCAGAGGATATTTACAATAATGAAGAAAATAATGTCCACTTAGAATATTTAATAAAGATCACAAAATTCAGGTCATTATTCTTCTTATTTCTTTATTTCAAATTGCATGTCAATGAAATATTTTAAAATTGCTTTCTTACATTTTGTAATCAATGCTATCTCATTCCTTCATATTTAACCTCCCTCCCAACAAGGGCAGTTAATATGATATGACTTGTACATATGCTATTATTCAAGATTTTTATCATGTTTTGAAACACTTGATATTAAGATAAGGTTAAAATGGATATATGATTCAGATATAGAGAGTGATATTATAACTAAATTAGGGGAACACAGAATAGTTTATCGGGTAAATATTTTGAGAAGGGAAGAAATTATGTCCAGATGAAATATAGGGAGTATTATAAGATATAAAGTGAATAATTAAATTAAAAAATTTTTTGTATAAACAAAATTAATCTGACTTATACTAAAAGAGAAACAATGAAATAAGAAGAATTTTTTTTACAAAAAATGTGTCTTATAAATGTCTAATTTCTCGAATTTATAACAAACTACATCAGATTTATAAGAATACAAGTCATTCTCCAGTTGGCAAATTATCAGAGGATATGAAAAATTACTTTTCAGATGAAAAAAATCTAAGCCATCAATAATCATATAAAAATGTTCTAAAGCACTCTTGATTAGATAAATGCAAATTAAAGCAATTCTGAGGTACCATCACACACCTATAAGATTGGCCAAAATTTTAGTAAAGGAAATTGGTAAACATTGGAAGAGATGTGGAAAATAGGGACACTAATGCATTTTTGGTGTAGTTGTGAAATGATCCAACCATTCTGGAGGGCAATTTGGATCCATATCCAAAGGGCTATAAACAGGTACATACATTTTGATTTAGTTTACCACTATAGAGTCTGTATCCCAAAGAGATAATTTAAAAAAAAAAAGGAAAGGCCATACTTCTGCAAAAAAAAATGTTATAGCTACTCTTTTTGTAGTGACAAAAAAATTAGAAATTGAGGGGGGATGTCCAACAATTGGGAAATGGCTGATTAAATTGTCGTACATTTAGGTAATGGAATACTATTGTCCTTTAAAGAAATGATAAGCAAGATGATTTCAGAAAAAGCTGGAAAATCTACAAGAAAAGATGCAGAACAAAATAAGCAGAACCTTGAGAGCATTGTAAACCATAACAACAATATTGGACAATAATTGCCTGTGAAAATTTAGCTTCTCTCAGCAACACGCTGATTTGGGACAATCCTGACTGGAAATGTTATCCACCACCAGAGAAATAACTGCTGGCACTATCTTTCATATCAATGTATTTTTGGTTTTATTTTGGGATTTTGGTTATGTATGACTTTATTCTTAGAAGAATGACCAGTCTGGAAGAGTGTTTTGCATGACAAAATTTTTTAAAAGAAACATTAGAGAAAAGTTCTTGGAGAAAATAAAGTGAACAATGGTGTGTTAATCTGCATTTAAACTCTTTCATTTCCTTCTATAGAAGTTGATAATATTGTGAATATCTTGGAATTATTGGGATTCCTTGCCTAGTTGACAACAGTAAATTCATTTACAGCTGATGTTCATACATTATTGTTGTTATTGTGTACAACATTCCCCTTCTTCAGCTCATTTCGCTTTACATCATCACTTCATATAAGTCTTTCAAGGTTTTGTTGTGGTCATCTTTTTTGGCATGACTTTCAAATAGAATCATAACATTCCATCATAATCATATAAGAAAACTTGTTCAGCCATTCCTCAATTGATAAAAATCCCTTCAGATTCCTGTTCTTTGCCATCACAAAAAATAAATGTTGCTATAAGTATTTTTGGAGAAGTAGGTCTCTTTCTTATGTCTTTAATCGCTTTGGGAAACAGACCTAGTTTATTGTAATATGATGCACAGTTTTATGACCCTTTAGACATGAGTCAAGATTATTCTCTAGAATGACTATACTATTTCACACCACCAAACAGTGTAGTACTATGCCAATTTCCATATCTCTTCAAACATTTTTCATTTTCTCTTTTTGACATGTTAGGCAGTATGATAGGTATGAATTTATACCTCAGAATTGTTTTAATTTGCATTTCTATAATTAATAGTGATTTAGAACTTTTTACATATATAAATATAGATATGATTTCTCTAACAATTGCCTGTTAATATCCTTTGGCAATTTATTTATTGAAGAATACTTTATATTCTTATAAGTTCAATTCATTTCTCTTTTGGAAAAATGAAACCTTTGACAAACACTTGTTACAAAGATTTTCCCCCATTTTGTTTATTTCTTTTTAATCTTGACTGCATTTATTATGTTTGTGTAAAATCTTTTTTTATTTCACATAGTCTAAATTATCTACTTTACATCTCATAATCCTCTCTATGTTAGAACATACATTCTTCCCTTATCCATAGGTCCGACATGTAAATTATTTTCTGCTGCCCTAATTTTTTGTGGTTTTATCCTTTATTTCTAAATTATGTATTCATTTTGTTTCACTCTGTTATATGGTGTGAGATGTTGATCTATACCTAGTTTCTGCCACACTGTTTTCCACTTTTTGCAGTATTTTTTTTTATTTGTGAGTTCCTGTTCCAAAAGCTTGGATCTTTGGATTTGTCAAACACTGAGTTATTATTTTTATTTACCACTGTGTGATGAGTGCCTAATCTATTCCATTTTTCTACCACTTTATTTCTTAAACAGTATTGGGGTTTTTTTTGATGGTTGCCACTCTAAAATATAGTTTGAGATCTGATATAGGTATGCTACCTTCCTCCATACTTTTTCAAAAATTCCCTTTTTAAGTATTTTTTAATATTATATTATATCTGTATAAGGTTCAATGAGAATCTTTCGTATTCCTGTCTTTCATCTATGGGCCAGAAATAGCTTCTAGTCAGCTTCTTTTTGCATTTTCTTTGTTCTTAGGAATCCCCAAGAATGTCTTCCTTTTTAACAGAATATGGTTACTAAATGAAGGGAATAAAGATTCTTTTCCTGTACACATATTTCCCATAATGTCAGTATGAGGAAGGATGGATAAATTGTGGGTTGACCAGCTGTTCACAATTAAAGATGAATTTGGATGTGAGGCTAAATAATGAGTTCCTAAAAACTTTTTTTTAGCTCTTTGACTCACCTTATAGGTTCTGGCCCTTGGCAAAAGTCACAGAGACCTAAGTTACTTTATTAGTGATGATGCTAGCCTAAACAATAAACATGATATAATAAAAAATATACTCTGAGACAAAACAATGTCTCTTAAGATAATTTTAGTCACAAGAGTTATGGCTACCATGGAAAGGATTACTTAATTCTTCCTTTGCTTACCAGAAAAGATTCATTGCTATACTGGGAGCATAAGGAGACTTTTGTTCCACACAGTGATTCCTTTTCTGATGAATAAAAGGGTAGTGGGAAGACCCTTCCTTTTCCTAATGATTAGATCTCCAGTGGAAAAGAATTGTATGTATTTTGTGTATAAATGTTAAGTGAATCATTTTGTATCTCTATGTTTCTTGTGAAATAACACTGAGCACCCTAAAGTTAAATAATTTAGAGATAGAGAGATGGCTAGAGATATTTGCTTGAGTATTCATGTAGTGTAATGAAAGAGTGTTAAAATGGAATTCCATTTTTTTAAAAATTCTTATGTGGGATTTAGCTTCTCTGGAAAAATATGTCTTGAGAATTAGGTAGAGAAAGGAGAAAATCAAGATATTGGAAGAGGCCATTATCACCTTTATACCCTTAGCATTTTTCAATTAAGGTTCAGTCAAACTTTTGTCTCAAACATATTTCATTCTCTAAATGTATTATGCATGTGTGTGTGTGTGTATTTTTTTTGTGAGGTTAACTAAATTAAAGGAGAGAAGAAAAAGTCAAGTTTCAGGCCATAAGAGCAGTAGATAAAGATATTAAAAAGCCATGAGCTCTTTGGTACAGGAAACTAAGAATACTATTGCTTCCTAGATCCTATCAGCTTTTGATATGTAGATTCTTGCATCTACCTTCATCTGGGGAAATGGACACTTCTGGGAATAGATTGAAAGTTTTCTTTTTTTTATTTTATTAAGACTTGGTATTATGTTATTACATCGGACATACATTTTATAATAATTTCAGCTGATTATTTGTTTTAAATTCATTTATTTTCGAAATAGATAAAAAATGAGCTAGTGTGTATATTTTATTAGTTTTGTGTTGACTATGAATTTATAAAAAATAAATTGTTTTATAAAAAATAGTCTATTTTGTGCCTGTTGGTAGAAAGAGTCAGGATTTTCCATTTTTGTCTATTTAAAAGATGGCAGTGTTGGACCCAGATTTTAAGGTCTGGCCCAGATTTGGTCATGGCTGGAGGAATCACACTGACAATGCAATACACAAGAAGAGGTTCATTTATTGACTAGCATGAAACTAGGATCAGTAGGCAGAGGGCTGGCCAGACTGACCCTTTGGTGTTCCTAGCCAAGTTTTTTTTTATTGTATTTCTAGAGAGGGGGTTCTGGGAATATATGTCATCAAAGGGGATGTTAGGGTCAGGGGGTCAGAAAGCATGTGATAACTATCCATCAGGGAGGTATTAATGTCATGGGTCAGGAAGTATCTGGCAACCGTCCATCAAGGGGGGAGATAAGGAAGACATTTATGCACTGAGAACCATTTGAGGCTGGGGGTTTCAGGAGACTGAACAAGGCAGGGGCCAGGAAACAGCTTGCCTAGGAGACTCAGGAAGAGATTCAGAAAGCAGCTTACTGAACAGGCTACAAATAATTCAGTAGTCTGTCAGGCTGGATTTTAGGCCCAATAGTAGCCCTTCTCACACTAAAGCCAAATCTGATGCATCCTGTCTTTTTTTTTCTCCAACAGATAAGAGGAGGGGACAATATAAATGGCTTGCATAAGCTTAAAAAATATTTGTGTTAAAAATTCAGAATTATGATATAAGAATTTGGGGCAAGTGATTCCAATATAAATAAAGATTAAAGTTATTTTAGCAGAAAGAAAAACCTTGATCTTATTTAATTAATAACAATTGGTTTTAAAGTGATTAGACTTTGTAAAAATTGTTGCTAGCATTCTAGGTATTTTTACTTGAATGTTCTGTGTGATATTATTTGATTTAGGTGGTGTTGAAGTGATTTATTATGAGAAACAACACTGCCTAGAAATCTTTAGTGAAATTACATATAAAATCAGATGTCATCACTGTTTTAATTGGAATGCTACTCTAAGGTAATGGAACACATCATTGCTAACTTCTGGGTTTCTATTGAAACACCAGCTGTCAATATATATCTAATTAAGCAACTCCAGATTGATTTCTTTATGAACTGAGACTTGAAATCATGAAGAATTCTAAAACTCCTAGACCTCTCCTTTAAAAAACCTTAGCCAAGTATTCAGCATGGCAGGAAGATAATAAGGTAATATGGAGTTGCTTTTTTTTAAGGTTTCTAAGACAGACCAACTCCTTTTAGGGAAATTTGTTTACTTGGTCTCTTACTTTGTTGCAATCTCCTCTTTCCTGAGATAATCTTGGAGTTGCCTTTTGTCTGTGTATAGGTGCCCACCATATACTGAAGGTAAACCTGAACCTGGGCAGAAAGGACTTTGAGATTGCTCATTTGAGACAGGTACAAATATTGACCTCTCTCTTTTAAAGATAGTAAGAATGAGGTTATAAGTGTTATAGGGGTGAAATTGGTGAACCCAAATCATGAACAAATGGGTTTGGGAAAGAAACCTTTCTTAGGAATGAGAGGACTTCAAGCTTAGCTTAAAAGTATAAAGATAGATTTATTAGTAAGATAGGATCAATGGCCGGCAAGACAGCATGAGTGGAACAGCCCTGCAGGGTTGCCCTCCATGACATGGCACAGCAGCATGAGTGGAGCAACAGTCTGGGGTTGCTTCATCCTTCTCAAGAATGTGGAATTGCACTCATGCATTAGGTGGGTGGGGAGGGTCTGTCTGGGATTCTCTGTGGTTAGCCTAACACTGTGTGGCTTGGAGGTGTATCTCTTTTGTCTATCTCAACCTAAAGGAAGGCAAGGATAATGGTCTTTGCCTAGGAGTCACAAGGGCTGGAAGGGGGAAGGGGATTTCCCTGTTCATGGCCTGCCTGAGTTAAGGGGCACAGGGTCCCTGCCATCTCTGCACAATGCCCAAGTCATTAAATATGGATGAATCTTGATTTGATTGGTTACTAAAACTAAATCATATAATGGTCTCATTTATTAGTAAAGTGAGTTCTCTTATTGGGTTATAATTTTGTTGAATCAAAACAGTGTGAATAATAATGATAATTATATTGTTTGTTATTATTTATTGAATGAAATCTAATTATTATGTCTGATGGAATATGATTTCCTGATGTTAGATAATTTTATATAGTTTTAAATATAATAAAGCAAATCTATATCAGATTATCTGAAAATCTCAACAACCTTGTTTTATGAAAAAATCCAAATTTACCTTTGTCCCAAAAGAATTTGCATTCAAGGAACTCCCTGAGAATGACCTTTGCCCTAAATTGAACAATAAACCTTCAAGTATTCAGTGATTTCACCCTATATATAATTAGCATATATGATCTAGTTTTCAGTATCTTTTTTGTCTTAGAAGTTTACTCCCATTGTGTCAAGGCCTTTTCCATGTAGCCCAGCCTCTGTCTGGATTCCTTCTTTCCTAGCCTCCAAATAAGTCAATCAGCTTTCTTTCTTTTCCTATACTCCCTAAAGTATATATAAGACCCCAAGTTCTTCAGTTCTCTTGGAAAATGCCATTCATGGTGTATTTTCCCAGAGATATTGTTCCCAGAGTTCCATAGTTTGTCTCTGTTTTGTGTGTGCCTTTGACACTGTATGGTGGCCATAAAAGCACTGTCTCCCCTGTCCTGATTAAAGACTTCTTTTTTGTAACTGCTTTAGTAATCCTGTCTTTTTCCAGATTGACAATATGGTAATAAATTTTGTTTCATATTTTAAGCTTTTAAATAGTGTTCATGATCAAATAAAATGTGGTAAATTATTGTGAAGTTATAATGTTTAAAAAGTAATTTCTCTTTAATTTGGATGTTGTTAATTTATGAACAAAACATATATACATATTACATATAGATTTATGTATATATGGAAAAATTGTGATGTTATATTCTAGTATATTATCCTGAATTTTTGTTCTAATACTCATGCTAAATTCTAATTTAGAAGCATGAAGATTTATTCCGAACTTACCTATTTATAGAAATGATAAATTAATTTATTAAAGTTATTTACCAATGGGATGCATTTAAAGAGAAAATTGAAGAGATTTATTTAAATTTCCTTTTACTTGATATCCATGATAGCAGGTGGGATTCTTATTCCCTTTGTCCAGTATTACTCCTCCTAGACTAGAGGGATTGAGCCTGGGGGAGTAATTAAGAATTTGTTTCTCTTATAGAACTGAAGACAGATCACTGACTGATATTGAGACATGAAGAAAATAAAGACCCTAGCTATAAATGATGGTGATTTTGAAAGCTTTGGGATTTTTAATATGTTCCTATTTTAAGGTTTGTTTGTTTGTTTTTGAGATTTAAGAATATGATCCTGCATCAATGCCATCACCATGTACTCCGCCCATCTGAGGACTATCCTTGGGATAAGGCATGATTCTCAAGAAGTGAAGACAGAATTTCCTTGATTCCCATGTGAACGGGAAAGTTTAAATTCTGAATCTGGCTTTGGTACCCTAAAAATGGAAGTGCAACTTTGTGTGTAATATGGCTGAGGCATTTACATGAAACCAAACAAATCATTGAACCCAATAAATACCCATTTTGATTCTATATGTGTTTTCTCTCTATCATTTCCTCTCATGGCAATTCCTTTTAAGCAGGGCACTTGATAAGTGAAATATTTGAAAACTATATTAAATCTTTATTAGTTTGAGGCTGAAATATCTAGGCTATTGGTGTGTCAATTCAAAGCAATTGAAACTGGAATTATATTTTATTATAATACCCCTGGACACAGTGAAATAAATAAGCATTTTGCCATATCTGTTCTAAAATCTTTTAAATATTTTAGAGTGGGACAACTAGTAAGTGATTTGGGAATATCAAAATTAGGACGTGGCTTTACTTTGATAAGATTACATCATAAACATTTTCCTATTGTGATTAGAAGAACTGTGTGCAAATCACTTAGAGAAAAATGAAAACTGTTCTATCTTTACTTATTTTTAAGTGACATCTTGATTTCCTAATGTTGCAACACTAACATTTGTGTGTGGGGATATATTCTGTAGTGTTGAAAATGAAGTAATATCAATACTAAACATTTATGCACAAAATGCCACTCCATCCAAATTCTTAAAGGAAAAATTAAATGACTCACAAAAGGAAACAGACAATAAAACTATTTGGGAACCTCAATGTTCCACTCTTAGAACTATAACAATCTAAATTAAACCAGAAATAAGTTAAGAAAAGGAGGAGATTTTTAAAGAAGTTAGATATGCTAGACCTGTGAAGAAAAGTGAAAGGGAATAGAATGTAGTAGATTTTTTTTTTCAGTTATACATGGCACTTTCACAAGAAAACTATGTAGTAAGGCACATAACATTCCCAAAGATATGCAAAAAAAACAAAAAACAAAAACACAGAAACTTTCAATTCATCCTTTTAAAACAATAATGCAATAAATATAATATTGAACAAATGTCTGGTGGAACATTAATTAAAATTAATCGGGAACTAAAAATCTCATCTTAAAAATGAGTAAACCAAAGAATAAATCATAAAAGAGAAATACAACAATGAGACAGCATGTCAAAATTTTTTGGGATATAGGCAAATCCATACTAAAGGGGAAATGTATATTGCCAAATGTTTATATAAATAAAATGGAGAAAGAGTAGATGAAAGAATTGACCATTCACTAAGAAAAGAATTAATTTAAAAACCTCAATTAAATATCAAATTAAATACCCTGAAAATCAAAGAAGAGAGTAAGAAAATTAATTTTAAAGTAGCTAATAAATTAAATAGAGCTGTTTTTATAAAAAACAATAAAAAGGATAAAGCACTGATAAATTTATTTTTAAAAAGGAAGAAAATCAAATATGTCACTCATTCCTATTAAAATAATATAAAACATAGGAATGAATTGATCTTTTTAGCAAGCATTTTTTGTAATATGGATAAACTAAATATTTTCCATAGGAATCCAGGGGTAATGCAGTGATACCCAACTATTATTCATTTTTTTTCTAGAAATGTTAGCTGTCTCCATAAGACAAGAATAATAAATCGAAGGACTTAGAATAGACAACAATGAAACAAAACTATTACTCTTTGTAGATGGTATGATGGTTAATGTTAATGAGTCAATAAAAAAGAAGTTGAAATAATTAAAAACTTTAGGAAAGTTGCAGGATATAAAATTTAAATGTCACTAGCATATGTATTATATATAATTATTCTTCTATTCCATATCAATCAAAATATTGAATAATTATTTAGGTAAAAAAATCATAATAAATTCATCAGGAAGAAAAGGTCAAGAATATCAAGGTAATCAATGAGTAAAAATATGTAGGGAGGGAATAAAAGTAATTTAGCAGTGCAAATGCCTTCTCATGGCAAAGTGGCTTGCATACCACAATAAAACTATTAGTTATGTTGTGACAGATTTTCCAACATAGAGAGGTAATAATTGAGGTTTCTCACAGAAAGGGATCTTCTGGAGAAGGAAATTGCAAACCAGTTCAATATCTTTTCCAAGAAAAATCCATTTAGGGCCTGTTATTCTTTGGTCTGTGTGGTTACAAAGAAACACAAATGACTGAACTGAACAACATTCTTCAACATAATCTGGTACTGAGGAAGAAAGAATAGTGGATTAGTGGCATAGAGAAGGTACAGAGGATGCAGTAATCTAATGTTGGACAGACCCAAATACCCCAAAATTTTAAACAAGAAATTTCTTTTTGAAAAATTTTTCTTGGAAAACTGTACAGGAATATAATGGAAATAAGGTATAAACAATATACTAAAATCAAGTCAAATTGTATATATGATTTAGACATAAAGGATTGTCATGAGGAAATTACTGAAGCATGGGAAATTGTATCTATAGAATTATGAAGAAGTGGCTAATTTAAGAACAAATAAGAGACAGTATTACAGAATGTAAAATGGATAGTTTTGATTTCAAATCAAATTAAATTAAATTGATCAAATTCAAAATGTTTTTTGAAGAAACAAAACCAAATCAATTTGAAGTTAGAAAGAAAACATTAAACAGGTGAAAAAAATTACAGAAAGTTTGTTCATTCTCAATCTAAAACATATTGTGCTTTATCATACTGTATATGGAGATACTATATTACTTTATCCTTCTAAAAAATAAATGGGATTTTATATATATATGTATATATATATATAGCATCTCATATAATCTCATATATGTATGTATACATATATATATATCTATGATAGAGGACTTAAAATTGCATTTTCTCCATAATGTTTTATATTTCCTGGTAATGTTATTATTCTGTGTTTTGTTACTCTTTTATCAGTAATATATTATACAATCTTACATTTTCCCCGACTACTATTTATCACTTCTTCATATAGATCATTAATCATGCAACTCTAAGCATACTTTTTTTTTAACTCTGGGGCTATTTTAAAGCCTAACTAAACCTCTTAAATGCTTCAAATATTTATGTTGAATGATTTTTCCTTACATTTTTTCTAGTTAACTTTAGCATTTACAAATTGACTTAGTTATATTAAATAAAACAAAAAATGTCAAATATATTCAAAATTTTAAAGTGAAATATATAGCTTCCCTAATATTTTGATAATTGATTTTTTCTTTGGATTTCTTACTCAGGATGAGTATTTTATTGCAAACAATGGAAGTGGAGGGTTGGGGTCAGTTTAATTTATTACCAGCTCATAACATCTCCCTTTCTTAAAGGAAACTTGTTGGGAAAATAATGTCCTAAAAATTTGAGATTTATTTTTACTTTTATTATTTACTTTTATTAGTAATGTATTTTGTAATGAAACATTTATAATGAAACTACATGTGGTTAGAGTTCAGGTATTAGTGTCCAATAAGAAATTTTTACTTTCATAGGGATATGACATAGGTATTAATATGAATTCTTACATTTAGAGCAAGAACATTTCAGAGACAATGGAATTATTGAGAATAAATGTAAATTGTGAAGTACTGGGGAATAACAGAGGTATAGAAGGAAAACTAGGTATGGGAATTGTGTCACTCAATGTACTCAGTTTGACAAAAGAAATCAAGGTACTCTTTAAGGGTGACTAAACATATTCACCAAATTTCTTCCTATGCTTCAGGGTTAGGAGAAAAGTAAGTTATAAAAAAGGATTAACATGATGCCATGAACCTGGTAGTTTCAGGTTTAGATTCAGACTAATAGAAAGTCATAATATCCAAGGCCAATAATGTTTACTCCACATAATGTAGAAATTATGCTTATTATTCATGGGTAGAAATGTCTAGTCATGTAGGGAAATACTCTGGTCAATCCATTTTAGTGACACTTCTTTATTGTGCTCCCATTACTCTCTCATTACACTTCCCTGTGACATTTAAAGTGACTAAAAGAAGTATAATTTCTAGTAGCAACTGCCCAATATCTAAAATAGACATTGTATGAAAATAATGAGTTCCCCTGATTTTCTTATAGTTTCATTCTTTATATTCAAGTCATTCACCCACTCTGAATTTATCTTGGTGTAGGGTGTGAGATGTTGATCTAAACCTAATCTCCCCCATATTATTTTCCAATTTTCCCAGCAGTTTTTGTCAAATGGCAATTTTTTGTCCCAAAAGTTAGGCTGTTTGGGTTTATCATAGACTGTCTTGCTAACATCACTTACCCCAAGTCTATTCCACTGATCCTCCCTTTTGTGTCTTAGCCAATACCATATTGTTTTGATGACTGCTGCTTTATATTATAATTTAAAATCTGGTACTGCTAGGCCACCTTCCTTCATGTTTTTTTTTTCATTATTTCCCTTGATATTCTTGATCTTTTGTTATTCCAAATGAACTTTGTTATATTTTTTTCTAATTCTGTAAAAAAGTTTCTTGGTAGTGTGATAGGTGTGGCTCTAAATAAGTAAATTAATTTGGGTAGAATGGTCATTTTTTTTATGTTAGCTCATCCTACCCAGGAGCACTCAATGTTTTTCCCATTGTTTAGATCTAGTTTTAATTGTTTGGAAAGTGTTTTGCACTTGTGTTTGTATAATTCCTGTGTTTGTTTTGTTAGATAGATTCCTAAGTATTTCATATTGTCTAGGGTGATTTTAAATGTTGTTTCTCTTTCTAACAATTGCTGCTGTGATGTGTTGGAAATATGTAGAAATGCTGATGATTTATGTGCATTTATTTTGTATTCTGCAATGTTGCTAAAGTTGCTGATTATTTCTACAAGCTTTTTAGTTGATTCTCTAGGATTTTTTTAAGTAGACCATCATATCATCTGCAAAAAGTGATAGCTTAGTCTCCTCACTGCCTATTTTAATACCTTCAATTTCTTTTTCTTCTCTGATTGCTACTGCTAGTGTTTCTAGTACAATGTTAAATCATAGAGGTGATAATGGGCATCCTTGTTTTGTTTCACACCTGATCTTATTGGGAAGGCTTCTAATTTATCCCCATTGCATATGATGCTTGTTGATGGTTTTAGATATATACTGTTCGTTGTTTTAGGAAAGGTCCTTCTAGTCCTATATAGTGTTTTCAATAGGAATGGGCGTTGTAGATTTTCAAAGGCTTTTTCAGCATCTATTGAGATAATCATGTGTTTTTTTTGTTAGTTTGCTGATATAATCAATTATGTGGACGGTTTACCTAATGTTGAACCATCCTTCCATTCCTGGTATAAAACCCACCTGATCATGATGGATAACCCTCTTGATCATTTGTTGTGTATTTGATTTTTTGCTAGTATTCTATTTAAGCTTTTTGCATCTATGTTCATTAGGGAGACTGGTCTGTAGTTTACTTTCTCTGTTTTTAGTCGACCTGGATTTGGAATAGGTAGCATATTTGTGTCATAACAGGAATTTGGTAGGACTCCTTCTTTGCCTATTATGTGAAATAATTTGTAGAGTATTAGGAATAGTTGTTTTTTGAATGTTTAATAGAATTCACTAGTGAATCCATCAGACCCTGGTGATTTTTTCTTAGGCAGTTCTTTGATGAATTGTTCAATTTCTTTTTCTGATATGGGATTATTTATGTATTCTATTTCTTCTGCTGTTAATGTAGGAAATTTGTATTTTTGTAAATATTCATCCATATCACCTAGATTGTCATATTTATTGCCATATAATTGGGCAAAAGTGTTTTTAATGATTGCCTTAATTTCCTCTTTATTGGAGGTGAGATCTCCCTTTTCATCTTTGATACTGTTAATTTGGTTTTCTTCTTTCCTTTTTTTATTAGATTTACCAGTACTTTGTCTATTTTATCTGTTTTTGCAAAATGCCAGCTTCTAGTCTTATTAATTAATTCAATAGTTCTTTTACTTTCATTTTTATTAATTTCTCATTTGATTTTTAGTATTCCTAATTCAGTTTTCATCTGGGGATTTTTAATTTGTTCATTTTATAGTTTTTTTAAGTTACATGGCCAATTTATTGATCTCTGTCCCCCCTGATTTGTTAATATGTGCATTCAGTGATATAAATTTTCCACTTAGAACTGCTTTTGCTGCATCCCATAGGTTTTGGTAAAAAGTCTCATCATTGTCATTTTCTTTAATGAATTTACTAATTGTTTCTGTGATTTGTTTTTCATTAACTTATTTTGGAGAATCATATTATTTAATTTCCCATTAGTTTTTGGTTTGCCTCTCCATATTCTTAGTAATAACTATTTTTATTTCATTATTATCTGATAAGGTTGCAGTTATTATTTCTGCTTTTTTGCATTTGTTTGCCATGTTTCCATTTCATAGTACATGGTCAGTCTTTGTGAATGATCCATGTGCTGCTGAAAAGAACGTGTATTCCTTTTTGTCCCTACTTATTTTTCTCCATATATCTATTAACTCTAATCTTTCTAGGATTTCAATCACCTCTCTTAGCTCTTTCTTATTTATTTTTTGTTTTGATTTATCTAGATCTGATAGGGGAAGGTTGAGGTTGCCTAGTAGTATAGTTTTCCTCTCTATTTCATCTTTGAGTTCCATAGCTTCTCCTTTAGAAATTTGGAAGCTATACTTTTTGATGCATACATGTTGAGTACTGATATTTCTTCATTGTTTATATTACCTTTTATTAGGATGCAATTGCCTTCCCTATCTCTTTTAACCAGATCTATTTTTACTTTGGCTCTGTCAGAAATCATGATTACAACTCCTGCCTTCATTTTCTCAGTTGAAGCCCAATATATTTTGCTCCACCCTTTAATTTTTATTCTATGTATATCTGCCTGTCTCATGTGTGTTTCTTGTAGACCACATATGGTAGGATTTTGGTTTCTAATCCATTCTGCTATTTGCTTCCATTTTATGGGTGAGTTCATCCTATTCACCTTCAGAGTTTTAATTATCAGCTTTGTATTCCCAGACATTGACTTTTAACAGGCCATGTATTTGAGGTAGAGTCTATAGAAAAGAGAATAGCAATATGAGTTAAAAAAAGATTGCTCTATTTCATTATTAAAGATAAATTGTTTTTACTTAATCATGCTATATTTTAATTGTGAAGTGAATATGGTAAAAGCCATTAATTTTAAATAAATAGATTTAAATAAAATTGTCAGGAAGAAAAACTGAAATGAACAAGAGAGAGAGAGAGAGAGAGAGAGAGAGAGAGAGAGAGAGAGAGATTCCAGAAGCAAAACAATTTGGAAGCTAATTGTAAATTTCTTTTTATGATAAAATAAAAAGGGCAGGATATCAGAAATTTAGAAAATGATTTTATTACCATAAAAGCTGCTTGAGAAACAAATAAGAATAAGTAGTGATATTTATGTTTCTTTTAATATCTCTACAAATTAAGAAAAAAAGCATTAATAAATTCTTTGTTGTATGTTTAAGAATGGAATGTCCAGGCTTTCACTGATGGAAATATTATAAGAATAAGAAGCATAGGCTTCCACTATGTTAATTCAGTGTTCTTTTTTTTTAAATCCTTAACTTCTTTGTATCAGGCTCCTTGGTGAAAGAGTGGTAAGGGTGGGCAATGGGGGTCAAATGACTTGCCCAGGGTCACACAGCTGGGAAGAGTCTGAGGCTGGATTTGAACCTAGGACCTCCCGTCTCTAGACCTCACTCTCAATCCACTGAGCTACCCAGCTGCCCCCTAATTCAGTGTTCTTAAAATATAGTTTAAGAATTTTTTCTCTGCCCTCGTGACCTACAATGATAGGGGTAGAAGCAACTAAAAGTACTAATAAGGTGTGAGTAAGAAATCTATAGTAATCTCCTTAATGGTTATGTTTTCTATTAATAAGTTGCTCTTGGGTAATGATTTTTTTAAAAAAAAGGACAAATAATAACAGACTTATAATGACTGAATATATCATAAGTACCTCTGTTTCAGAAAAATACAAGTTCAAGTTGCTCCTCTAATATGTACTGTCTAAATAATGTTCAGCAAATCATTTAATTTCTCACTACTCTTAGCAAATCTCTAGGACTATAAATCAAAGCTAAACTGCTGACTTTAATTGGTAATTCCTGATTGGTATCTCTCTTTTCCAGTTATTAGGTTCAACTCCTATCCCTTTCATATATATTTTGCATAATGATTGTGCGTTCATGTCTTTCCTCTAAATCCCTGCTTGCTTTCTAGCTTTGTCAACCTTCCCTACTTAATACACTTTTATCCTCAGAAGAAACTCCCTATCTCTAAGTAACACATATAAACCATCTTTGTTTGGTTTGCCTTTGGAAAATTCTAGAGTAAAGGGGAATGAGGAGGATGATATTTCATGGTATGCAATCCAGAGCTATAATGGGAAATTTAGATGATTTCCTAATAAGGATAGCTTGTGGATTGGGAGATGAAAAATGTCCTGGCTGCTTCCAAGATTGATCATTTAGTCCTTGGCTCGAGTATATATATATCTTAGCTCCTTTGTTCTAATGAACAATTATCCTATCCTTTCTCTATATATATTCTATCCTTTCCTATCTCATATCCTAAAAGAGTTTGCTCCTTAGCCACAACTGCCTCTGCCCCCTTTATGCTCTTTTTTTTTTTGGTGTAGGTAATCAAGTAACAATAAAAAGCTGGAAATATCCAGTAGTTAAGTTTGTGTATTTGAAAGTTCCAGGGCTTACTGAAAAACTTTCTTGTCATTGAGTATCAAAGTGGAATTGGGGGAGCAGAAGATGCAGAAAATGGTTGACTTTTTAAGTATCTGAGACAAAATTCGGAATAATGTCAGAATTTACATGGAGTGACTACTGAACTGAGGTGAAATATAAAATGTCTATTTAATAATAAGCCAAACTACTTTATATTATGAAGAAGAATAAGTATAATCAGGGATGCACTAACTGCCTGGATGAAAAGAAACAGTATAATTGAAAGTTTAACTCAGAGTTTAACACAGTTCTAGCACATAGTAGTCACTTAATGAATACTTCTAAGATAAAAAACAAACAAACAATAAAATGAACCCTAATTTTTAAGATGTACTTCTTCACAAGGAAAATTAAACAATAGAGATTATTGGAGTTGACTCCAAAATACTCTTAAGTAAAATCCTCATGAAAATATATACTACTAGTTATGTTCAGTTATTAAATCTTATTCTCTTAATGCATACTTGTGAATTTTTAGCTTTCATTGTATATAGACAAAGTATCTATTGTATACTCAATTCATAATATGTATTAATTGTGTTTAAATCACTTCTCTTAGAGAACTCTTAGATATGAATCATAAGTAATATTGTTCTCTGGGATACTAGGGTACAACTGCAGCAGCCAAAAAAAATAAGAGGAAGCCTAATCCCTTTCAAAACAGGTAGATTAAACATAGAGCTGAACATTGTCAATCAATTAGTCAACAAAAATTATTTGTGACTACTCTGTGCCAGGTACTGTGCTAAACATTGGAGACATCAAGGTAAAAGGTAGTTTCTGCATACAAGGAACTCACAGTCTAATGGGGGAAGAAATACATTAAAAAGAAGATGAAAAAATGGGGATTCTCTGAGCACTTTCCTTAATTTGAGGTTCTTGAAAGAGATCCCCACCGTTAAACTTCAATCTTCTTCAATAAAAGAACTAGAGGTACTGGAGGGGAATAGGTAATGATGAAGGTAGTGATCTTGCGGATGAAGTTCTGAAGAGTATGATAAAATTCAGTAGAATATAGCTAGGTGAGAAATAGATCAAACTACAATCCTGGAAACAAAACAGAGAGAGGTAAAATTTATTTTTTAAGACATAGATGATCTAGCAACAGTGCCATAGTGCACAATGAGTTTTGTGGAAAATTTGCATGTCTGACTAAGTGTACTTAGAAAGGCTTTCAGAATACTTCTGATGTAGTCATTATTTAACATTTCATCGTATCTTGAAAAGCATATTTGTGACAGATTATATTTAACTTTTGAAACATCTGCATGCTCTTTGAGGTATCTTTGCCTCTTCAGCAAAACTGTCCTGGATTTAGAATATTTGATGTGCAACTACAGTTTCTTATGTTGCCAATACATTTTAAAAGCTCAGTGATTCCAGAGCACAAGGTACCCTGTCAATCAGCTTACTGCTATTTCTATTTTTCTTTTACTGAATTTGTGCTATTGAATTTTGGAGAAAGTTAGTCAAAATGAGTTCTATTGCTGTTTTTATAGTCTTGCTTTAAAATGCTTAAGAGGCATTTGTAATGCTTCTTTATTGTAGTTTTCTAAAAAAAGAGGACATATAATCCCTGAGTCTCTCCATTTAAGAGATTTACAAATATTTCTCTGATTGAATTACAAGGCATCTTAAGTTTCTACTGTATTACAAATGAGGAAAGTTTGAAAATTAAGCTAATACATCCTATTCTTTATACTTGCTTCTGTCATTACTTCTGAGGACTAAGACAGGATTCTATTTTATGAATAGTATATTATTTTGTGTCCTGATTGTATGAAAGAATGAATAGACCTCCCATAATTGCATCCTGACATCTAGGAAGGAACTTGGATACTTAGAAAAAATTAATTCATTGTTTATTCAAGATAATATTTGCTTGTTGGGTTTTTACTTTTATTCTTGAATTAATCATAGAAATCTTAAAATCTGTTGCAACAGATGCAATTTCAGAACCTTTTATATGTTCTTTATTACCACAAATCATTGTATATCTCCTATTTTTCCATGCATTTAATCTGCTCTGGTCAAAAATACTTCCTCAATGATTTCATACTTCTCATAGTTCCTATTTTCTTGAAATGCATCATTTTTAGAACTAAATGCGTTTTGTTTAATCCAAACATTAAGTAAAATATAATTTAAAACAATATTCATATTAATATCTAATATCTAACACAGTGCTTTACTTACAGTAAACACTTAGCAAATTGTGAGGGTTTTTTTATACAAAAGTCATTATCTAATGTGACTGAAGTCTCTATATGTACAGTCAGAAAATATTAATACAAACTCATGATAAGGCATGAGGTATTATGTCTCAACTTCTCAAATTCCCTTTTGACCTATCACTACAACAAACACTGTTCAAAATGGGGAAGAAAACTCTTTATTTGCAGATGAAAATATTTTTGCAATTGCTGACATGAAATAGTTTAAATAATGCAGGAAATTCCCGAGGATAGAGATGTCATTTTCATAGACAGCAAATATGCAATCAGAGAGAAAGGAGATTATAACTTCACTATGTGCCACTGAATAGCATCACACAAGACTCCAAATGTCCAAATTATAATTAGTTCATAGTAGACAGGTAGAAAACCTTATTTCTCAGATATATAGAGATCTTAGTCAAATTGATGAAATATGAGCCATTCCTCAGTTGATAAGTTGTCAAAAGATATATGAACAGACAGTTTTCAGAATAAAGAAAAGCTATTTATGATTCTTTGAAAATATCTATGTAAATGACTATAATTAAAGACAATATGTACCTATATTTTAGTTATATTATATACTTAGAGGAACTATATAAAAACAACTCTGAGGTACACCTCAGACATGAGAAATGATAAATGCTGAAGGGGATGAGGGTAAAATAGGTACATTAATAGACACTTTCCATTCTGGAAAACAATTTAGAACTAGTCCAAACGGTGGAAAATTGGGCATATCTTTTTATCCAGTATAGGAGAATTACCACCTTTGGGGTGAAGGCTTACCCAGACCCTTTTAAGTCTCCTCTTCCATCTTTGTTGTCAATCGTGCAGCCAATTTTTATCTTTTTCTTCAAGAAGTTGTATGATGCCATTCACTTCTTCAAAAACAAGGGATAAAGAACACTTTGTGGTATATAACCGAAATAAGTAAAAGAAAAAGAAAAAAGTGAACAAAAATATTTGTAATAACTTGTGGTGACAAAGAATTGGAAATCAAGTGAATTTTCATTAGCTGAGGAATGGCAAGGCTGAACAAATGGTGATATATGATTGTGATGAAATCCATTGTGCACTGAGAAATAATTATATGAGTGGTCCCAAGGGAAAAAAAACTTGTATAAATTGATGCAAAATGAGATGACAAGAACCAGAAGATGACTGTGCAGAGTAACAGCAATGTTGCAAAGATGGTCAATTGTGAAACATTTCATTCTTGTGATCTGTATAAGGATCCAAAATAATCACAAAGGCTTGACGATGAAAAAAATCACAGAAACAATCAATAATTTCATTAAAGATAATGACAATGTTGAGACTTCTTACCAAAACCTATGGGATGCGACCAAAGCAGTTCTAAGGAAAAAATTTATACCACTGAGTGCATATATTAACAAATTAGGAAAGGAAGAGATTAATAAATTTGGAATGAAACTTAAGAAAAAACTAGAAAATGAACAAATTGAAAATCAAATCCTCAGGGAAAATTTATATCTCTGAGTGCATATATTAACAAATTAGGGAGGGCAGAGATTAATAAATTGGGCATGAAACTTAAAAAACTATAAAATAAACAAATTAAAAATTCTCAGATGAAAACTAAATTAGAAATACTAAAATTCAAAGGAGAAATTAATAAAATTGAAAGTAAAAGAACTATTGAATTAATAAATAAGACTAGAAGCTGGTACTTTGGAAAAAGAGATAAATTAGACAAAGTACTGATAAATCTAATAAAAAAAGGAAAGAAGAAAATCAAATTAACAGTATCAAAGTTGAAAAGGGAGACCTCACCTCCAATAAAGAGGAAATTAAGGCAATCATTAAAAACTATTTTGCCCAATTATGTGGCAATAAATAGGACAATCTAGGTGATATGGATGAATATTAACAAAAATATAAATTGCCCACATTAACAACAGAAGAAATAGAATACTTAAATAATCCCATATCAGAAAAAGAAATTGAACAAGCCATCAAAGAACTGCCTAAGAAAAAATTACCAGGGCCTGATGGATTCACAAGTGAATTCTATCAAACATTCAAAGAACAACTATTGCTAATACTCTACAAATTATTTGACATAATAAACAAAGAAGGAGTCCTACCAAATTCGTTTTATACCATAAATATGGTAATGATTCCAAATATAGACAGACCAAAAACGGAGAAAGAAAACTACAGACCAGTCTCCCTAATGAACATAGATGCAAAAAGCTTAAATAGAATTCTAGCAAAAAGATTTAAGCAAGTGATTAAGAGGGTTATTCATCATGATCAGGTGGGATTTATACCAGGAATGGAAGGATGGTTCAACATTAGGTAAACCATCCACATAATTTACTATATCAACAGTCTAACAAACAAAAATGACATGATTATCTCAATAGATGCTGAAAAAGCTTTGACAAAATACAAACCCATTCCTATTGAAAACACTAGAAAGTATAGGAATAGAAGGACCTTTCCTAAAATAATAAACAGTATATATCTAAAACCATCAACAAGCATCATATGCAATGGGGATAAATTAGAAGCCTTCCCAATAACATCAGGAGTGAAACAAGGATGCCCATTATCACCTCTATTATTTTATATTGTACCAGAAACACTAGCAGTAGCAATTAGAGAAGAAAAGGAAATTGAAGGTATTAACATAGGCAATTAGGAGACTAAGCTATCACTCTTTGCAGATGATATGATGGTCTACTTAAAAAATCCTAGAGAATCCGTGAAAAAGCTAGTAGAAATAATCAACAACTTTAGAAAAGTTGCAGAATACAAATAAATGCACATAAATCATCAGCATTTCTACATATTTCCAATACATCACAGCAGCAATTGTTAGAAAGAGAAACAACATTTAAAATAACCTTACACAATATGAAATACTTAGACAATATGAAATACTTATCTACCAAAACAAACACAGGAATTATACAAACACAAGTGCAAAACACTTTCCAAACAATTAAAACTAGATCTAAAGAATTGGAAAAACCTGCATTGCTCATGGGTAGGATGACTAACATAAAAAAATGACCATTCTACCCAAATTAATTTACTTATTTAGAGCCATACCTATCACACTACCAAGAAACTTTTTTACAGAATTAGAAAAACTATAATAATGTTCATTTGGAAGAACAAAAGATCAAAAATATCAAAGAAAATAATGAAAAAAAATGAAGGAAGGTGTCCTAGCAGTACCAAATATTAAGCTATACTATGAAGCAGGGGTCATCAAAACAATATGGTACTGGCAAAGAGACAAAGGGGAGGATCAGTAGAATAGACATGGGTTAAGTGACGTTAGCAAGACAGTCTATGATAAACCCAAACAGCCCAAATTTGGGGACGAAAATTAAGTATTCAACAAAAACTGCAGGGAAAATTGGAAAGCAATATGGAAGAGACTAGGTTTAGATCAATATCTCACACCCTACACCAAGATAAATTCAGAATGGGTGAATGACTTGAATATAATGAAGGAAACTGTAAGCAAATTGAGTGAACATAGAATAGTATCCTTGTCAGATCCCTGGGAAAGGAAAGATTTTAAAATCAAGGAAGAGTTAGAAAAAATTACAAAATGTAAAATAAATAATTTTGATTACATTAAATTTTAAAAAAATACAAACAAAAACAATGCAACCAAAATGAGAAGGGAAACAACAAACTGGGAAAAAATCTTTATAACAAAAAATTCTGACAGAGGCCTAATTACTCAAATATACAAGGAACTACATCAATTATATAAAATACCAAGCCATTCCTCAATTGATAAATGGGCAAGGGACATGAATAGGCAATTTTCAGATAAGGAAATCAAAACTATCAATAAGCACATGAGAAAGTGTTCTAAATCTCTAATAATTAGAGAAATGTAAATCAAAACATCTCTGAGGTATCACCTCACACCTAGCAGATTGGCTAAAATGACAGCAGGGGAGAGTAATAAATGTTGGAGGGGTTGTAGCAAAATTGAAACATTAATGCATTGCTGGTGGAGTTGTGAACTGATCCAACCATTCTAGATGGCAATTTGGAACTATGCTCAAAGGTCTATAAAAGAATTCCTGCCATGTGATCCAGCCATACTATTGCTGGTTTTGTACCCCAAAGAGATCATAGATAAAAAGATTCATACAAAAATATTTATAGCCGCTCTTTTTGTGGTAGCAAAACCTGGAAGATGAGGGTATGTCCTTCAATTGGGGAATGGCTGAACAAATTGTGCTATATGCTGATGATGGAATACTATTGTGCTCAAAGGAGTAATAAACTGGAGGAATTCCATGTGAACTGGAAAGACCTCCAGGAATTGATGCTGATTGAAAGGAGCAGAACCAAAAGAATACTGTAAGCAGAGCCTAATACACTGTGGTAAAATCAAATGTAATGAACTGCTGTACTAGCAGTAATGCAATGACCCAGGACAATTCTGAGGGACTTATGGAAAAGAACACTACCCACATTCAGAGGAAGAACTACAGGAGAGGAAATACAAAAGAAAAACAACTGCTTGAACACATGGATTGATACGGACATGATTGGGGATGTAGACTCAAAACTACCACACCAATGCAACTATCAATAATATAGAAATAGGTCTTGATAGATGGCACATGTTAAAAGCAATGGAAATGTGCATTGGCTATGGGGGGAGTTTTTTTGGGAGGTGATGGGGAAAGTAAGAACATGAATCATGTAACCATGGCAAATTTTTCTAAAAAAGAAAAAAAATGATAAAATGACATTTACCTCCAGATAGAGAACTAATGAACTGAGTATAAATTGAAGTACAATCACCTTACTTTCTTTCTTCTTTTTTTATGTTCTAGTTAAGATGAAAATATGTTTTACATGATTTCACATGTATAATTGATATCGTATTTTCTTCCTTCCCTGCAGGTGTAAAATAGGAACAGAATTTGGAACTAAAAATGTTTTTTTTAAACATTTATTAATAATCATTTTTAACATGGTTACATGATTCATGCTCCTACTTTCCCCTTTACCTCCCGCACTCCCCCCACCCATGGCCGACGCACATTTCCACTGGTTTTGTCATGTGTCCTTGATCAGGACCTATTTCCAAATTGTTGGTGGTTGCATTGGTGTGGTAATTTCGAGTCCACATCCCCAATCATGTCCACCCCGACCCATACGTTCAAGCAGTTGCTTTTCTTATGTGTTTCCTCTCCTGCAGTCCTTCCTCTGACTGTGGGTAGTTTTCTTTACCATAAATCCCTCAGAGCTGTCCTGAGTCATTGCATTGTTGCTGGTACAGAAGTCCATTACATTCTATTTTACCACAGTATATCAGTCTCTGTGTACAATGTTCTTCTGGCTCTGCTCCTTTCACTCTGCATCAGTTCCTGGAGGTCTCTCCAGTTCGCCTGGAACTTCTCCAGTTTGTTATTCCTTTTAGCACAATAGTATTCCATCACCCGCATATACCACAGTTTGTTCAGCCATTCCCCAATTGAAGGACATGCCCTCCTTTTCCAGGTTGTTGCCACCACAAAAAGCGCACCTATAAATATTTTCTTACAAGTCTGTTTATCTATGATGTCTTTGGGGTACAAACCCAGAAATGATATGGCTGGTTTCCCTCCTGATTTTGACTACATTTTGACTACATTGTTTTTGTTTGTACAAAAGCTTTTTAGTTTAATATAATCAAAACCATTTAATTTACATTTTGTAATTTTCTCTAACTCTTGCTTGGTTTTAAAATCTTTCCTTTCCCAGAGATCTGACAAGTATACTATTCTGTGTTCACTTAACTTATTTATAGTTTCCCTCTTTATATTCAAGACGTTCACCCATTCTGAATTTATCTTGGTGTAGGGTGTGAGATGTTGATCTAAACGTAATCTCTCCCATATTGTTTTTCAAATTTTCCAGCAGTTTTTGTCAAATAGTGGATTCATGTCCCAAAAGTTGGGCTCTTTGAGTTTATGATACACTGTCTTGCTGATGTCATTTACCCCAAGTCTATTCCATTGATCCTGCTCTCTGTCACTTAGCCAGTACCATATTGTTTTGATGACTGCTGCTTCATAGTATAGTTTAATATCTGGAACTGCTAGACTCCCTTCCTTCACATTTTTTTTCATTATTTCCCTTGATATTCTTGATCTTTTGTTATTCCAAATGAAATTTGTTATAGTTTTTTTCTAATTCAGTAAAGAAGTTTTTGGTAGCTTGATAGGTATGGCGCTAAATAGGTGAATTAATTTGGGTAGAATTGTCATTTTATTATGTTAGCTCGACCTACCCATGAGCAATCAATGGCTTTCCAATTGTTTAGATCCAGTTTTATTTGTTTGGAAAGTGTTTTGTAGTTGTTTTCATATAATTGCTGTGTTTGTTTTGGTAGATAGATTCCCAAGGATTTTATATTGTCTAGGGTGATTTTAAATGGTGTTTCTCTTTCTACTTCTTGCTGCTCTAGTGTATTGGAAATGTATAGAAATGCTGATGATTTATGTGCATTTATTTTGTATCCTGCAACTTTGCTACAGTTGTCGATTATTTCTACAAGCTTCTTAGTTGATTCTCTAGGATTTTTTAAGTATACCATCATATCATATGCAAAGAGTGATAACTTAGTCTCCTCCTTGCCTATTTTGATACCTTGAATTTCTTTTTCTTCTCTAATTGCCACTGCTAGTGTTTCTAGTACTATGTTGAATAATAGAGGTGATAATGGGCATCCTTGTTTTACTCCTGATCTTATTGGGAAGGCTTCTAATTTATCCCCATTGCATATCATGTTTGTTGATGGTTTTAGGTATATACTATTTATTATTTTTAGGAAAGGTCCTTCTATTCCTATACTTTTCAGTGTTTTCAATAGGAATGGATGCTGTATTTTGTCAAAGGCTTTTTCAGCATCTATTGAGATGATCATGTGATTTTTGTTTGTTAGACTATTGATATGGTCAATTATGTGGATGGTTTTCCTAATGTTGAACCAACCTTGCATTCCTGGTATAAATCCCACCTGATCATGGTGGATGATCTTCTTAATTAATTGCTGGAGTCTCTTTGCTAGTATTCTATTTAAGATTTTTGCATCTATGTTCATTAGGGAGATTGGTCTATAGTTTTATTTCTCTGTTTTTGATCTCCCTGGCTTTGGAATCAGTACCATATTTGTGTCATGAAAGGAATTTGGTAGGACTTCTTTTTTGCTTATCATATCAAATAATTTGTATAGTATTGGGATTAGTTGCTTTTTGAATGTCTGATAGAATTCACTTGTGAATCCATCAGGCCCTGGCGATTTTTTCTTAGGGAGTTCTTTGATGACTTGTTCAATTTCTTTTTCTGATATGGGATTATTTAGGTATTCTATTTCTTCTGCTGTTATTCTAGGCAGTTTATATTTTTGTTAATATTCATCCATATCTCCTAAATTGTTATATTTATTGCCATATAATTGTGCAAAATAGTTTTTAATGATTGCCTTAATTTCCTCTTCATTAGAGGTGAGGTTTCCCTTTTCATCTTTGATACTGTCAATTTGGTTTTCTTCTTTCCTTTTTTTTATTAGATTGACTAGTACTTTATCTATTTTATCTGTTTTTTCAAAGTACCAGCTTCTAATCTTATTTATTAATTCAATAGTTCTTTTACTTTCGATTTTATTAATTTCTCCCTTGGTTTTTAGTATTTCTAATTTAGTTTCCATCTGAGGATTTTTAATTTGCTTGCTTTCTAATTTTTTGAGTTGCATGCCCAATTCATTAATCTCTGCCCTCCCTAATTTGTTAATATATGCACTCAAGGATATAAATTTCCCCCTGAGTACTGCCTTGGCGGCATCCCACAGAGTTTGGTAGGATGTCTCATGATTGTCATTTTCTTCAATGAAATTATTGATTGTTTCTATGATTCCTTCTTTGACAAATTGGTTTTGGAGAATCATATTATTTAATTTCAAATTCGTTTTTGATTTTCCTGTCCAGGTGCCCTTACTAATTATTATTTTTATTGCATTATGATCTGAGAAGGTTACATTTATTATTTCTGCTCTTTTGCATTTGTTTGCAATGATTTTATGCCCTATAACATGGTCAATCTTTGTGAATGTGCCATGTGCAGCTGAAAAGAAGGTGTATTCTTTTTGTCCCTATTTATTTTCCTCCACATATCAATTAGATCTAATTTTTCTAGGACTTCATTCACCTCTCTTACCTCTTTCTTACTTATTTTTCAGTTTGATTTATCTAGATCTGACAGAGGAATATTTAGATCTCCCACTATTATGGTTTTACTATCTATTTCCTTCTTGAGCTCTGCCAGTTTCTCCTTTATGAATTTGGGTGCTATGCCACTTGGTGCATACATATTGAGCAGTGTTATTTCCTCATTGTTTATACTGCCTTTAATCAGGATGTAATGACCTTCACTGTCTTTTTTTAATCATATCTATTTTTACTTTGGCTTTGTCAGAAATCATAATAGCCACTCCTGCCTTCTTTTTCTCATTTGACAGCCAAAAGATTTTGCTTAAACCCTGTACTTTAAACTTGTGTATGTCCACCTGTCTCATATATGTTTCTTGTAGACAACATATGGTGGGATTTTGGTTTCTAATCCACTCTGCTATTTGCTTCTGTTTTATGAGCGAGTTCATCCCATTCACATTCAGAGTTATAATCATCAGTTGTGCATTTGCTGACATTTTCGAATCCTCCCCTCTTCCTACCCCCCTTTTCCTTATACTTTTTCCTTTTAAATCAGTGGTTTGCTATTGAGCCACTATCCTTTATCCCCTCCCTTGATTAACTTCCCTTTCTACCCCCTCCCTTATTTTTCCCCGCTCTTTTTGTTTTTAAAGGCCTTATGAATTCCCTCCCTTTTCTCCCCTCCCTTTTTTTGACCTCCCCACTCCCCTACTCCCCTTGGTTTATCCCTTCTAACTTTCTCAGAAGGGTTAGATAAGAGTTTTATGTCCCAATGGATAGTATAGCTGCTCTTCCCTCTCCCGGTTGATTACACTAAGAGTAAGGTTTGATTATTACCTCTTAATGCTCTCTTCCTCTCCTTCTTATAATAGTATTTGTCCCCTCTCCCTCCCATGCCCTCTTTGTGTGTAATAGAATATCCCATTTTCTTATTCACTCAAGTTTCTCTTGGTGTCCCCTGCTATTCACCCCCTTATTCCCATCCCCCATGTCATCTTAGATTATTTAGTGTTCCACTCTCACCCTGTGAATTATTCTTCTGATTACTATAATAGTGAATATTATAATAGTGAATAGAGTTCACTACAGAGAAATATACATAACGGACTGAGGCCCTTAAAAAGGCAAATATAAAAATTATAAGTTTTCTTTCTTTCCCCTCTGTATCTTATTTACCTTTTCATGTTTCTCTTGATTTTTGTGGTTGGATATCAAACTTTCCATTTAGCCCTGGTCTTTTATGTGCAAATACCTGGAATTCTTCAATTTTGTTGAATGCCCATACTTTCCCCTGGAAATATATAGTCAATTTTGATGGGTAGTTGATCCGTGGTTGCAGGCCCAGCTCTCTTGCCTTTCTGAATATCGTATTCCAAGCCTTGTGATCTTTTAGCGTGGAGGCTGCCAGATCCTGTGTGATCCTGATTGGTGCTCCTTGATATTTGCATTGTTTCTTTCTGGCTTCTTGTAAAATTCTTTCCTTTGCTTGGAAACTCTTGAATTTGGTGATTATATTTCTGGGTTTTTTCTTTCCTTGATCAAATGTCGCAGATGTTCTATGCATCCTTTCAATGTCTATATTGCCCTCTTGTTGTAGGACTTCAGGGCAATTTTGCTGAATTATTTCTGTTAGTATGGAGTCCAGGTTTCTATTAATTTCTGGTTTTTCTGGAAGACCAATTATTCTCAAATTGTCTCTTCTAGACTGGTTTTCTTGGTCTGTCACTCTCTCATTGAGATATTTCATGTTTCCTTCTATTTTTTCAGTCTTTTGGCTTTGTTTTATTTGTTCTTGTTGTCTTGAGACATCATTAGCTTCTAACTGCTCAATTCTAGCCTTTAGGGACTGGTTTTCAGCTATAATCTTTCAGTTTTCGGCCATAATCTTCTGGTTTTTGGCTATAAGCTTCTGGTATTCCTTTTCAATCTGGTCATTTCTGATGTTCAATTTGCTTATCAGTTCATTTGGTTTCTGAGCCTCACTTTCCAGTTGCAAGATTCTGCCTTTTAAACTGTTATTTTCTTGCCAGATCTCTTCCATTTTCCTCAAAATCTCAGTTTTGAACTCTGCCATAGCTTGTGAGGAGTTTTCCTTATTTGAGGAGGGTCCGGATGCTTGTTTGTTCTCCTCCTGTGCTTGCTCAGTTGTCTGGATTTTCTCTGTGTAAAAGTTGTCAAGTGTTAAAGACTTCTTTTTCTTGTTGTTAATCTTTCTTTTCTGAACTTCCTGAGACTGGGTAGCAATCGTTAGCCCAGCAGCTTCTCAGGTTTATCCTTGTGCTCAGGGTCTGTCCGCCGTCAAGTCCCCTAGTGGATCCCCTTGCTTGATCCTCTGCCAGAGGTTTTTTTACAAGTCTCAGGGCACTGCTTCCACAGTCATACACCCGTCCACGCTGGTTCCCCACTCAGGATTTCAGAGCTTTAGTTTGTGGCTGTGTCTGCCTCCACCCACGCCTCCTCGGAGCCTGAGCTTTGAGCCCGCCTGAGCTCTGCTCCTGCGCTCTGCGCCCTAAGCCCGCGCTCAGATTTCAGGTGCGTTCTTTGGCTTTTTGGGGTCCCAAATCTTGCTGCTCTCAGGAACAGGCCCCGGAGCTGCCAATGACTCAATGGGTGCCCCAAACTTGCTCTATTTCTTTTTAGCTGGGTTCGGTGCTATAGGTGCTGTGTGTGGAGGGGGTGGGGGTGGGGTGGTTGCTCAGCCCGCGATTTAGTGAGAGCTGTTTCACGCCTTTATAGCATGGAAATGCCTCGATTCCATGTACCTTCCACGCTGTGCCCTGTTGTGGGGTTCCTCCGTTTGTCTGGACTTGTTTTTATGTCCCCTTGAGGAGTTTTGTGTGTTTTGGTCAGGAGAGGTTAAGAGCTGCTTCTTACTCTGCCGCCATCTTAACCCGGAACCTCTAAAAATGTTTTAAAAGATGCAAATAATTAGATAGTAAATTAGAATACTGGAAAGTGGATGATTTTAAAATATATGCAAAAAATGGAAAATGACGGGATGCCTTTCAATTGGGGAATGGCTAAACAAATTGTGATATCTGTTGGTGATGGAATACTGTTGTACTAAAAGGAATGATGAACTGGTGGAATTCCATGTGATCTCCAGGAATTGATGCAGAGTGAAATGAGCAGAACCAGGAGAAACTTATACACACAGACGGATTCACTGTGACACAATCAAATATAAGGGACTTCTCTACTAGCAACAATGCCGTGATCCAAGACATTTCTGAGGGACCTATGAGAAAGAATGCTATCCACATTCAGAGAAAGAACTGTGGGAGCAGAAACACAGAAGAAAAACCACTTCTTGATCACATAGGTCAATGGAGATATGATTGGGAATGTAGACTCTAAACAATCACCCTAGATGCAAATATCAATAATATGGAAAGAGGTCTTGATCAATAACACATGTAAAACCCAGTGGAATTGCACATTGGCTATGGGAGGAAGTGAGGAAAGAACATGAATCCATCTACCCAAGAAAAAATTTTCCTAATTAGTTAATAATATATATATGTATATATGCATACATATATATATATAATACATGTGAAATATATTATTTCATATTAATTCCGTATCAGAGTACTCTGCAATCAAAACAAAATTTAGTACTTGTTTTTTTCTCTCTCCACATTGTATATTAAACTGAGATAGAAATGTTAATTAATTTTAATTTGTTGTTCATGAATATTAATTAATTGGGACTTAAGATGTGTACAAAGGAGTCTAATTCCTTTGGTGAGAGGTCTTGCTGAGTCCTGTACATGACTCCTTTTCTCCTTTGGTGTCCATCTGTGGCAAGAAGAAACTGTAGCATATGCAGTAATCACATTCTAGTAAACTGTCTCTTCATATGGGGTAAAACAGGTTGAGAGCAAGGAACAGACTTCAAAACTATGTGTGAGTTAGTGGGATGTCTATCACAGGAATGCATTTAGAGTATGGTTATACATTGAATAATCTGAGGTTATCCACTGCATCCTGAGCCATCACCAGTAATCCTGACTTTTGTCTTGTTACTGAACTTTGATTGATGACTGTAGAAAAAAGAATGAACCTGACACCTTTGTGTAACTCTGCTTCACTTAAATCCAATTTATGTTGGAGTCAACGTCACCTAGTGATATCATTTTGGTCTTTTTCAAGTAGAAAGGACAAACACCAACAACCATCAATCAAAAATATTATTTTGTCTAGGCCAAAGAGAAAATGTAATAGCACATCAGAAAAAATCATTTATATTATATAAACTACAAATTTCCAGACATGAGCTGAAAATAAGTAGATTGTAAATATATGAACATTATTCCTAAAATGCATCTTAATAAAATTCAAGGTGATAAATTCAGTTCATTCTTTAAGATGACAAAGTCTGAGAGTTGAAACATAGTTTCAAATTCTGTCTGTCACTTAACATTCATGCAAAACTAAGTAAGCCATTTAAACTTACTTATCCTCAATTTCGTCATCTACAATGATGATAATACCTATTCTACCTATAATATAACACTGTGAGAGAAAACTGTTAATGAGGAAACATTATGGAAACATGAAGTGTAAAATAATTTGTTTCCCAATTAAAAGTAGTTTAGTAGATAGAAAAGAGCCATGAGTTTGCTGTAACAGTGTGTCATTCTATAAACTTACCATACCAATAATAAGCTTAGAGATTTTGAGGAAACTCAAAATTTCTTTGACTTTTCTCTACGATGATAAGTAGTTGAATCAGATGATATGTAATGTTCCTTATAATTTCTAAATTTTTGTAATCTACCCCAACCTTTGCCCCAAATGTTGAAACGTAGCATGTGACAAATGTAATTCACTTGTACATTTTAAAGGAGTGGATGTTAGACTTGGGGACAAAGAGAAAGGGAATAAATAGACAGATAGCAAAAACCACCACCATGTTAGTAGAAATATAATACTCTTTCTTTTGACTTCATAACTTCATCAGTCACGCTGAACTTTAAAAAATGAAATGGTGCCATGTTATCTGTTTGCAATCTGTTATCCTATTGATATAGTGCCACAAAGAATTATTCTCATTATTCTCTATGTATCATTCTGTGGGCAGATCTGCCAGTCATCCAACTTAAGCTCTAAGCAGCCAACCATCATAAAAAGGAAATTGCAATTAAAAAAATGAATCTATTCTATCTGTTTCACTTTAAATCAGCTTTATTGAATAAAGGAGAATGCATGAAACATTATTTCAGGGGAAGGCAGCTAAATTGCTCAGTGGATTGAGAGCTCTATGACATTTCTTAACTGTGTGTACCTGGCCAAGTCACTTAACCTCATTTACCTAGCTTACTACTTTTCTGCTTTAGAAACAAAACTTAGTACTACTATCAGGATGGAAAATGAGGGGTTTAAAAACATTATTTGGATGAGGGAAGGACAACTATCCAGTAGTCATATTGTTATATTGAAACTCTGGGAGCAGAGAGTCTTACCGTTGATTGACAGGTGAAGGCCATTGGACATCAGAATGTTCCCAGAGGCCATAAGGACAGGGGAGAAAGTAGTTGGCCAGGGCTTTTGGTCCTTTCACTTCCCTAGGACCTGAGATCTGTGGACCCTGGTCTATTGGGATTTGTGACTTGCTGGGTTCAACCTTGCAAGAACTCCTGTCTTATACCTGATTAACACTGCCCACCTGTACCCAGACCCTCAATCTTCTTATTCTACTGTCCCTTAGATAATTAGGAATTCAAACATCTTTAGTTATCTAGGTCTCCCAGGGCCAGGGAGGGATCTGGGAAGTGGGCAGGAGAAGAAGTGGGTGGAAAGATGGTGGTACCTGAAGGCTGTATAAGCATAACATCTGGCAAGAAGAAGAAGAAGCTAAAAGACATCAAACAGCAGCTTGCTTGCTCTGGTTTGGCTGTGGCCAGGCTGAGCCAGAGAAGCTAAACAAGCCAGAATCATTCACCTGCAGCTCTGAGGGATTACTATTATCAAATCAGTTTAGGGTTTCCCAATTCCTCTTCCAATTTCCTAATATTCCTTCTTTGCTAGAAATATAGATAAAGCTATTCAAGTACCTTCCTGGATTGGTTGTGTCATCACTTCTCTGGGAAGGGAGCAACACAGTCAGATAAATGTGTCCAAGGCTAATAGAGCCCAATATCCATCATTAATCAACTCCAGGTGGGACCTGAAGGGATACCATCTACTGATCTGAAGGATCCTGCCTGGGCACTGTTATAAAGGAGGGAGGTGGTACAACATCTAGCTAGGTGGCAAGACTCAGGTGATCTTGCTCTAGCCACATATCTGAACTACTACTGTTGTCATCCAATTAACAGTGGTAGCATTCAGTCTACACCTCTCTATCTCCATCTATACCCATTTATTTTATAAAAATATGCATAAAACTTTTTGGGGACCATAAAAATCAAGTTTCAGATGACATCAGATGACATCTAGTCTAACATTATCATCTTTAAATGAGTATGTTAAATGACTAACTCAAAGATGCAGTGTCAAAACATGAATTTAAAACAAGACTGTTCATTAAAAATATCAATGCTTGTCACAGTATATCAGGCTGTAAAACAAACAAAATGAAATTTAAAAATAAACAGAAATTGTGGAAATTACATCAGAAGGATATTGGAGAGGTTGTTTTCAGCAGTCTCCAAATGTCTAAGGCAAAAAGGAAAGAAAACTGAAGGTGGAATCAGTCAAATATATCTCAATACTCCCTCTCCTTATGGCTGTTTCTTCACTCACAAAACCAAGTGGTTGTACTACATAGGTTTTGAGGACTCTTCCAGCTGATATATAAGATATAATGATCTTATAACCCACGAAATTTAAGAAAGAAAAACAATATTTCAAATCTATATCAACTAAAAAATATGAAGGAAATTAGCATTTATTAACTCTCTGTGATGTACCAGATACTACTGAGTACATTAAAATATTGTTTTATTTGACCTTCTCAACAATCCTACTGCTTGTATTATATTGAGCCTCAGTTTATCTGAGGCTTATTTAGTGATCCCTCCTCTTACTCCAGTGAGATGAGTTCCCTTTGTTGTCTCCTGATGTTATTCTGGGCCAGAGCACTGATTTAACTCTTCTTGTACTGCTTCTGCTGCTCTACTATTCATTTTTAAGTATTTTTATTCATCTCCGATCATTTGGAGAATGGTTGGAGTGCTTTGAGGGTTTCTTACTTCCCCATGTCCTGATTTGTCACTATCACTACCCTGTGACAGATGTTGTTATCAATTTAAATATAATTTTTAACAATCAGTTTTTGACATTTTGTGGTTCATGTTCTCTCCCTCCCTGCCTTCCCTCCTCCCCCAAAAGCAAGTAGTATGATATAAGTTACAGATGTACTATTATTCAATATATAATTTACATGTTTTGTATACTGGTGAAGAAAGCATATTACTTATAGATGAAAAATCTTTTGAAGGGAAGAAAATGAAAAATGGTATCCTTAAATCTGCATTCAAATTACATCAAATCCTTCTGAGACAGTGGATAGTCTTGGAGTTGTCTTGGATTCATTTAATTGTTGATAATAATTAAGTGATACAGAATTAAGAAACATACATGATTGCTGTTACCATGTATAATATTCTCTTGGTACTGCTCACTTCACTTTGCCTCACTCCATATAAGTCTTTCCAGAATGTTTTTGTTGTTGTTATTGTTCTACACATTATTTTGTTTCAAACAATAATATTTCATTACAATCATATACATCAACTTGTTCAGCCATTCTCTAATGTCCATTTGATGGATATCTCTTCAGTTTCCTATTTATTGCTCCTCATAAAAAAGATGCTAAATAGTTTTGTATAAATAGATCATTTCCCCCTATCTTTGTTCTCTTTGGGATAGAGACCTAATAGTGGTATTGTTGGGTCAGAGGGTATACACAGTTTATGTCCTTTGGGGATTGGTTCTGAATTGTTCTCCAGAATAGTTGTATCAGTTCACAACTCTATAAATGATATATTAGTGTCCTAAATTTCCCACATCCCTTCCAAAATATATCTTTTTTGTTTTTTTTATTTTTATTTGTTTTTCATGTTAACCAATTTGAGAGGTATGATGTGGTATCTCATAGTTGCTTTAATTTACATTTCTGTAATTAATAATGACTTGGAACATTTCATATAATTAATAATGACTTGAATTTCTTCAGGTGGAGAATGATTTGTATTCTTATAAATTTGATTTAATTTTCTGTATATTTGAAATATGTAGCTCTTATCTTTAACACTTGCTAGAAAAAATTTCACCAGTATTTTTTTTTCCCTTTTAAACTTCATTGTATTGGTTATTTTTGTTCAAAAAATTTTCAATTTAATACAGCCAGTTATCTGTTTTACATCTCATAAAGTTCCGTATGCGATCCAACAACTCAAAAAATCTTTACTTTATATAAGCATATTATAAATGCTAATATATTTCTATGCTAATATAGCAAATGTATTATTATATCTATCTGTCTGTCTATCTATCTATCTATATATCTATCTATCTATATATCTACATATATATATATATATATATATATATAAAATACTGTTTACAACAGCTTTTAAATAACATATATGGGGCAGTTAGATGAGTTAGTGGACTGAAAGCTAGATGCAGATATGGGGGAACCTAAGTTCAAATCTGCATGCAAGCAATTCCTGGGTTTGAACCTGGGGAAGACACTTAACTCCTTTTAGTTAGCCATTACACTTTTCTGCCTTCAAACCAACACACAATAGTGATTCTAAATCAGAAGATAAGGGTTAAGAAAAGAACACATATTCTATACAATGCAAAATGATAATCTAGTTAGGGATATAAGTAGAGAACAAAGTATAGGTATCTTTTCCACATCATGGGGATTAGAAGAAGCACCCGCTAAATCGACAAAAAAAAAAAAAAAAAAAAAAAAAAAAAAAAGATTTTAGCTCTCTCTTTTTTTATGAGGGAAGTCTAAATAAATATTTTCTTTTTCATTTACCATGTGTTTGCAATATCTTACGGTAAAATGTAGGTTGAGTATTTGGTCATAGGCTATATATCCATGTTATTATATCTCTACATTTATAGCCTTTGTGTTTCATTTGCTGGGTTCTGTGTTCTTTTTCAAATGTTAACTTTTTATGTATTTTTCCTTTAAAAAAGAAATTGTGTATATTTTGGCTGTTAAGAGATAAAAATGTTTATATTATTCAATATTACACATAGATTTTGTGCATTTCCATTTGCACACTTTCTCTGTCTAGTCTCCTTGCCTGCACATGTTGTCTGTAGCTTTCACAAAACTGCTTCAAATTCCAAATTAATTTCTTGTGCAAAAACTCTATATGTCAAAATTGCAATGGGGAAAGTTTTGATCTTGAAGGGGTACCTATATTTATCACATTATTAGAAAATAGTAGAAAAATTATTTTGAATAATATGTAGTTATAGGCAAAATATGGGAATAGAAGAAATTTATGTAATTCCAAAGAATTTAAGATAGAACCTATAATAGTGAAAAGGAGAGAATCTCTAGGAATATATTAGCATCACAAAAGATAAAGGAAAGTTAACAAGAATAACAAAGTTCTAGAAAAGAATATTGAAATAAAAAATTATAAAAAATATTATAAAAAACACATGAAAAGAAACACAAACATAAAAATTTGAGTGCCATATTATAATTTGTTAAACATAATGGTAAAATTAGTAAATAATGGCAAAATGGATAAAAATAAATCAAAAAAAGTGTTACATATAAGAAACTAATTTAAGAATGAATCCATCTGCGGACTGAAACCTCAAAATATACTTCTAATAAGAGGATTCAAAGGTGAACTAGTTGCAATTAAGTCATTAGAAAATAGAAACAATTTTCTGCTAATAGACATATATCAGTAACCTAATATGCATACAATCATATAGCCTATAAATTTGTAAATGTAAACTACATGAAATTTACATTGACATTTAACATGATTCATGCTCTTTGAAAGAGCAAAATCTCTACTTGATCTTTATTTCAAAGAGATCAGAGATAGGGAGAAAAGACCTAGTTGTACAAAAATATTTATAATATCTCTTTTTGAAGTGGCAAATAACTGGCAAGTGAAGGAATGTCCATCAGTGGGGAAATGTCTGAAGAAGTCATGATATATAATTGTAATGGAATTCATATGAAATGATGAACAAGATGATCACACACACATGCACAAAAACAAAATCTTTAAAGACTTATGTGAAGTTATGCAAAATGAAGTTATTAGAACCAATAACAGCAATAATGTATAATGATCAGCTGTGAATGAATTAACTATCACGAGCAATGTAAGGATACAGGACAACTCAAAGTGACTGATGTTTAAAAAGCCTATGCACCACCACAGAATGAACTGATGAAATTTGAATGCAGATTGAAGCATACTATTCTTCACTTTATTTCCTCCATGAATTTTTCTCTGGTGTAAGAAGAACATGGAAATATGTGCCATATGTGCACATGTACAACTTATATCATATTACTTCCCTATAAAATTTAATGGTCTTTCTCTAGAAAAATAATTACTGGGGAATCTTCTGAAATTCATTGTATAATTTTAAAAAATCAAATTTGAAGAGGGAGAAAGACTTAAAACTTTCTTACAGTCTGAAATGTGTCAAGCTAATTAGCCTGTGAACAATAAATTATTAACTGTATTTAGTAACAGATATTTAGTTTAACATTCCAATGAAGGAGGCAAGTACTATTCTTCACTTTATTTCCTCCATGAATTTTTCTCTGGTTTAAGAAACATGTATCTTCTTTTACAACATAAAGAACATGGAAATATGCCATATGCACACAAGTACAACCTATATCACATTACCTTTATACTACCTATGTCAGAGATGTATGAAAATTATTAGAATATAAAAATTTTAAATATTGTATCTGAACACATTTTTGAATAACATATTTGAAAAAGACTTATGGTATATTCTTAAAAAAAGAAAAATCTATATTTTAGCATTGCATGATATTTTATCAAATAGTTCATAGAGTCCAAAATAGTCATTATAAATAAATTTAAAATTTTAGAAATATTACATGTATTCTCTACTTAGAAAAAATTTTAAAAATATTGATTTTAAATGATATAAAATAATAGATGCCAAATAAAAATAATTTTAATTGCAAAATATTATGTAATGAATTGATAATAGGAAAAGAAACAGAAACAATCTATAGGAGATTTTTGGGAGGCAGAACTAGTATGGTGGAATAGAGAAAGTAGTCAGTTGAGCATTCCCAACATTCACTTTTCAAACAACATTAAAGTAATACCTATTAAAAAGAAAAGAATGTTTAAAAGGAATTAATTAAATGATTAAAAAAATATTTTTTTCCTCTTTCACAGAATAGTATACTTGTCAGATCTCTGGGGAAGTAAAGAATTTAAAACCAAGCAAGAGTTAGAAAAAAATTACAAAATGTAAAATAAATAATTTGATTACATTAAATTTAAAAAGTTTTTGTACAAACAAAACCAATGCAACCAAAATTAGAAGGGAAACAACAAATTGGGAAAAGGTCCGTATAACAAAAAAACTCTTACAAAAATCTAATTACTCAAATATATAAGGAGCTAAAGCAATTGTACAAAAAATCAAGTCATCCCCCAATTGATAAATATGCAAGGGACATTAATAGACAATATTCAGTTGAAGAAATCAAAACTATCAATAAACACATGAAAAAGAGTTCTAAATTTCTCATAATTAGAGAAATGCAAATCAAAACAACTCTGAGTTACGACCTTATACCTAGCATATTAGCTAACCTGACTGCAAAGGAAAATACTTTGTTGGAGGAGCTGTGGCAAAATTGGGACACTAATGCAATGTTGGTGAAGTTGTGAATTGATTCAACCATTCTGTATGGCATTTAGAACTATGCTCAAAAGGCTGTCTGCCCTTGGATCCAGCCATACTCTGAGGTATGGGGTTTGTACCCCAAAGAGATAATAGGGAAAAAGACACATACAAAAATATTTATAGCCACAATCTTTGTAGTGGCAAAAAACTGGAAAACTAGTGTATGCCCTTCAACTGGGGAATGGCTGAACAAATTGTGCTATATGCTGGTGATGGAATATTATTGTGCTCAAAGGAATAATGAACTGGAGGAATTCCATGTGAACTGAATCATCAAAGAAATACTGAATTTTAAGAGTGTGTCTTAACTTCCCAGAGAACAGATTCTACCTATAAAAAGGCAGGAAAAATGAGTAAATAAAAAAGCATGTAAGTATAAATATTTTTTATGAAGACAAAAAGTAAGGAACAGGCACTGAAGGGGACAGTGAAACAAGAACACTCAAATACCAAAAGAAAAGTATGGATTGGACTTGGATTCTGGAAGAGCTCATAAAGGACTTCAAAAAACAATTAAGAGAGGCAGAGGAAAAGTGGAGAAAGGACATGAAAGCAATGCAAGAAGATATTTGCCAAATGAAAAAAGAAGATTGTAAAGCTAATGAAAGACAATCAGGTCTTAAAAATTAAATAAGTAGAAATTAATGATTTCAGGAGACATCAAGAAAGAAGAAAATAAAATCAAAAGAATGAAAAAAAGAAGAAAACATGAATTCTGCCTTACCATACAAAGTAGTACAAGGACAATAAGACGAGGGAAGGGGGGAAGGCAATTTGAGGGAGGGGGAAATGAGTGGGTGATAAAAAACAAAACACTGGTGAGGCGGAATGGAGTGAAAGAGAATAGAGTAGGATTTAAAGGGGAAAATAAAATGGAAGACAATTCACAGTTAATAAGCAAAACTGAAATTTGAATGGGATGAACTCACCTATAAAACAGAAGTTTACAACAGAGTGGATTAAAAAACCATAATTCTACTATATATTATTTAAAAGAAATACATTTGAGGCAGAGTGACACACACAGATTAAAGTAAAAGGCTCAAGCAGAATTTATTATGCATCATCTCAAAAAAAAGCAGTAGTAGCAATTTTGATATCAGTTAAAGCTAAATTAAAAATGGATCTGATTAAAAGAGATAAGGAAGGAAATTATATATTGATAAAAGGTACCATAAACAATGAATTAATATAAATACTTGTAAAGATGTGTCCAGTTGGCAATGGTTAAGCAATGGAGCCACAGCAGGAATTAAGCTAAAAAAACTAGCAGGGGGGAGGGGAGTGAGTGAATGGAATTCTTTCTCCTCCCCCTCCTCTGTAAACTATTATAACAGAATCCCTTATTTGACCAAGAATGGAGGTTATTTAGACTTGGATATCTCAGCGATAAATTGTCTGACAGATAGGGAATAATTCTACAGAAATTAGCCACTTCCACTGTTGGAAGATTATTCCGAAAGCCCCAGATAGATTAAGTGCTCAGGATGACTTCAAACATCGGCCTTGTAATCTGGATTAGAGCTATGCTCAGAGTTTGCCTGGATGAAGAATTGGTTTGGTAATGTGTGTATTGGCTTGGTAAATCCTGAAAATATAACTCTTCCCACCCCACAAACTTAACAAGAAAAGGGATTTATTAATTCAGGGAATCAGGGAAGGAGAGATAATTTCTAGGATGGAGGATGAGATAAAACTATATAGTATCTTTAGGATATTGACAAAAATAGCAATCCCCCAGAGGAGAATGCCTTTGAATAAATTTTTTATCCTAACTCCCTCACAAACTAAACTTCTTCTTAAATCTAATGTTATCAAGTTTACGATGGTGAAGATAATCTTGATTCTAGATCTATATTGTTAGAGATTGACTGGGATACTGCATATAAAGTATTTTCATAGTGCTCACAGCCTGACTGTAGTCAAAAGGAGTATTCAGCAAAGAAACACACTGCTCTCTGAGGTTAGAAATGAGCTAGCTGAAAAGAATCAATTCCAACCCCTTTCAAGCCACCCAGCTCCCCCAAAGACTAAGTTTGCCAAGCTGGGTGTCCTGCTTTTATACTCACATCTTAACTGCCTGAAGTACCCCTTCTCCTGGAGTTCTGGGAGCTACTGTGGAATTTTGTGAGGCAGTTCACCACACTTGAGATCATGCATGTTACATACTAAACATTTATGCAACAAAAGGTATAGCATCCAGATTGTTAAAGGAGAAACTAAAGGATCTTAAGAAGGAAATTTATAGTAAAAGCATACTAATGGGGGACCTCAATCTTCCCCTTTAATAATTAGATAAATCAAACCAAAAAATAAATAAGAAAAATGTAAGAGAAGTGAATGAAATATTAGAAAGATTAGAGTCAATTTATATCTGGAGAAAATTAAAATAGAGATAAAAATTAATATATCTTCTTTTCAGCAGCTCATGGCACGAATACAAAGAATTGCCATGTACTAGATTGTAAAAACATCACAAACAAATGAAGAAAAGCAGAAAAAAATGAATGCAACTTTTTTTCAGATCATAATATGTTAAAATGATAGTTAGCAAGGGCTCATGGAGAGGCAAATTTTAAATTACTTGAAACTAAATAATCTAATTTTTCAGAACTGCTGAATCAAAGAACAAATCAAAGAAACAATTACCAATTTTGTTGAGGAGAATGACAATGAAGAGACAACATATCAAAATCTATGAAATACAGCCAAAGCAGTATTCAGATGAACATTTATATCTGTGAGTGTCTATATCAACAAAATAGATGGGAAGAGATCAGTGAATTGGGTTTGCAGCTTAAAAATTAGAAAGGGAACAAATAAAAATCCCCAAATAAAAATTAAATTGGAAATCCTAAAAATTAAAGGAGAAATTAATAAACTTGAAAGCAAAAGAAATATTGAACAAATAAATAAGAATAGGAGCTGATACTTGGAAAAACAAATAAAACAGATAAAGTACTGGTAAATATAATTGAAAATATAATAAAGAGAATGAAATTAAGGGCATGAAAGGTGAAAAGGCTGATCTCACCTCTAATAAAGAGGAAATTAAGACAGTTAAGAGATATATTTCACAATTATCCAGCAATAAATATGACAATTTAGGTGGAATGGGTGATATTTACCAAAAAAATTGCTTCCTTTTTTTCAAAAGAGAAAAGAGAATACTTAAATAATCACAAATCAGAAAAATAAATTGAACAAGCCATCAAGGAACTCCATAAGAAAAAATCCTCAGGGCCAGATGGATTCACAAGTGAATTCTATCAAACATTTAAAAAAAAATCCCAATACGACAAAAATTGTTTTACAAAATAAGCAAAGGAGTCTTACTAAATTATTTTTATGACACAAATATGGTAATGATTCCCTAGCCAGGAAGACCAAAAACAGAGAAAGAAAACTACAGGCAAATGTCCTTAATGAATATAGATGCAAAAATATTAAATAAAATCCTAGGAAAGAGACTACAGCAAGTTATTAATAGCATTATTCACTATGACCAGATGGGATTTATATCAGGAATACAAGGCTGTTTTAACAAGAGTACCACCCACATAATTGACTATATTAATAACCAAACTAATAGAAATTAAAGGATTATTCCAATAGATAGAGAAAAGTCTTTGACAAAGTTCAGCACCTATTCCTATTGAACACACTAGAAAGTATAGGAATAGAAGAGCCTTTCCTCAAAATAATAAACATTACTTATTTAAAACTATCAATAAGGCTAAAATGACAGAAGGGGAGAGTAATGAATGTTGGAGGGGATGTGGCAAAATTGGGACATTAATGCATTGCTGGCGTAGTTGTGAACTGATCAAACCATTCTGCATGGCAATTTGGAACTATGCTCAAAGGGGTATAAAAAATGCCTGCCCTTTGATCCAGCCATACCATTGTTGGGTTTGTACCCCAAAGAGATCATAGATAAACAGACCTGTATGAAAATATTTATAGCTGCACTTTTTGTGGTGGCAAAAAACTGGAAAAGGAAGGTACGTCCTTCAATTGGGGAATGGCTGAACAAATTGCGCTATATGCTGATGATGGAATACTATTGTACTCAAAGGAATAATAAATTGGAGGAATTCCATGTGAACAGGAAAGACCTCCAGGAATTGATGCAGAGCGAAAGGAGCAGAGCCAGAAGAACATTGTACACAGAGACACTGTGGTAAAGTAGAATGTAGTGGACTTCTGTACTGGCAGTAATGCAGTATCCCAGGACAATTCTGAGGGATTTATGGAAAAGAACGCTACCCACATTCAGAGGAAGAACTGCAGGAGTAGAAACACAGAAGAGGGGCAACTGGTTGAACACATGGGTTGAGGGGGACATGATTGGGGATGTAGTCTGGAAACTACCACACCAATTCAACTATCAACAATTTGGAAATGGGTCTTTATCAATGACACATGAACCAGTGAAAATGTGCAGCGGCTATGGGGGGGTGGGGTGGAGTGGAGGAGGTGAAAGGGAAAGTGAGAGCATGAATCATGTAACCATGTTAACTTTTCTAAAAAATAAATATTAAAAAAAACATTAACTAGCATCATCTGCAAGGCAGAAGGATGTCCATTATCACCTCTATTATATAATATTGTACAAGAAATTCTATTGGTAAAATAAGAGAAGAAAAAAATTGAAGGGACCATGATAAGAAATGAAGAATTTAAACTATTACACTTTATAGATTACGTGATGGCATGCTTAGAGAATCCTAGAAAATCAACTAAAAAGCTAGTAAAAACAATTAATATCTTTAGCAACATTGTAGGATACAAAATAAGCTCACATAAATCATCAGAATTTCTATATGTTTTTAACAAAACTCAGTAGCAAGGTTAGAAAAAGAAACTCCATTTAAAATCCCTCTAGGCAATATAAAATATTTGAAAATTTTTCTGCCAAGATAAACTCAGGAATGATATGTACACAACTACAAAATTTTTTCACACAAATAAATTATATCTAAACAATTGGAAAAAGATGAATTTCTCATAAGTAGGAGGAGCTAATATAATGAAAATGACTATCCCACCTAAACTAATTTACTTATTCAGTGTCATACTGTAACATGGAAATGGCAGGGTGGAATTCTTGAAGATACAGGGTCAAGCCTCACCCAGAATTCCAGGGGACCCCCCCCTGGAGAACTCTGGGTGAGGGGGAAGTTTAAGGCAGTTAAGGACAGTTGATTCCTGGATGTTGAAGTGAGCAGGTTACTCTGTTTCCTGATCCCAGTTCTGGATACCTTTGGAGGCCTGGTGGCAAAAGCCTTTTTGGTTCTTCACAGCATTTATCCTGTTTAGCTGAATTAGACCTTTCTAGCAACAGCACAATAGTTATTTAGTTATTTAGATAGTAGAAGAGATTAATTATAGGCATTGAGGCCAAGCTAGATATAAAGGATACCTTCTCCCTCCTTGGGTGAGGGGCTGCTTCTACCTAACAGTTCAGGGCTTCCCAGATCTTATCCTAATCCTTGATAAAACTTCCCTTCCTTCCCTTCCTCAGTTATCAGTAAACCTTAGTCTTTTGGGAGTAGTGCCTGTCTATTATTTTGGGAATATTCATATTTATCTTCAGCTAACTTTCCTTCCATTGTCTAGTGCATCCAAGTAAGATTCATTTGTCTGATAACTACAAGACATCAAGCTTCTCCTACTATCCCTTAGTCAAACCTGTGGGGAAAATAAGTTGAGGAAAGACAACATCATTAGAGAATTTCCTTGCTTAGCCTTGCCAGTAGACATCAGTCCAACAACCATTTCTAATTGATTTCTATTTGCTTGTTGGTAGGGGGGAGAAGGGAGCACTGAGCTAGATTGTGCCCCTCCCTTTTTACTTAAGCCTGTCAGTGGGGGAGGAGTGAGTCTAGCAAGTTACTGAACACTGGCATATCTTCAGCTTCCCAAATATCTCTGTCAAAATCAATATAACAATACCTATCAAACTACCAAAAAACCTGTTTATGTAATTATAAAAAATTATAACTAAGTTCATCTGGAACAACAAAAGATCAAGAAAATGATAGGAACTAGTGTAAAAAAATGTGAAGAATGGGGGCTGAGCAGTACCAGATCTTAAACTTTACTACAAAGCAGTGATTATCAAAACAATATGATACTGGCTAAGATATAGAAGAATGGATCAATTGAATAGACTTGAAGTAAATTACCTCAGCAAGCTAATGTTCAATAAACCCAGATCCCAGATTTTGAATCAAAGATTCACCATTTGGCAATAACTGCTGGGAAAATTAGAAAAAAATATGGGAAAAATTAGTTTTAGATCAACATCTCACACCCTTTGTGAAGATAAATTCACATGTATATCTTAAAGATACAGATTGAAATCATAAACCTATCAGATCTATGGGAAAGGGAGGAATTTAAGAATAAGAGACAGCGAACATTACAAGATGTAAAATGAATAATTTTGGTTTTATTTAATTATTTTTTTAAAATAAAAAAATGCAATGCAAACAAAATTAGGAGAGAATCAACAAACTGACAAAATTTTTTATAATAAAATTGTCTGAAAAAAGTCTAATTTCCCAAATATATAAGGAATGAACTCAAATTTACAAGAATTCAAGGCATTCCCCAACTGATACATGCAAGGGATATGAATAGGCAGTTTTCAGATGAAGGTATCAAAATTATCAATAATCACATGAATAAAAGGGTTCCAGAACTCTCCTCATTAGGGAAATGCAAATCAAAGCAACTCTGAGGTACCACCTCAAACCTAGAAGATTGGTCAACATGATAGTAAAGGACAATGATAAATGTTGGAGGCAACATGACAAAATTGGGACATTAATGTATTGCTGGTGAAGTTGTGAACTGATCCAACCATTCTGGAAGGCAACTTGGAATTGTGCCCCAAAAGCCTTATAAGATTGCATGCCTGTTGATCTAGCTATACCACTACTGGATTTGTACTCCAAAAAGTTAAAAAAATCTATAAAAATATGTATAGCTACTCTTTTTGTAGTTTAAAAATTTGGAAAAGAAGGGGGTGGTCCTCAATTGTGGAATGGATGAATAAATTGTTGTATATGATGGTTATGTAATACTATTGTGCTGTAAGTAATGATGAGCTGCTTGATTTCTCTATGATCTGGAAAGACATATATGAACTGATGTGGAGTCAAATAAGCAGAACCAGGAGAACATTGTACACAGTAAGTGAAATGTTATGGGAAGATAAAACTTAATAGACTCTGCTACTAATAGCAATGTAATGATCAAGAACAATCCTTTAGATCTTATGAAAAGGAATGCTATCCATATCTAGAGAAATAACTATGAGAAGAGAAATGCAAAAGAAAAACACGATTTATCAATTCATTATATGGATATGTGATTTGGGGTTGTGGTTTTTAAAAGATTACTCTATAACAAATATGAGTAATATGAAAATAGTTTTTTGAAAAATAAGACATACATAAACCAGTGGAATTGCCTGTCAGGTCTAGGAGGGGGGAAGGAATAGGAGAGGGAGAGAACAAGAATCATGTAACCATGGAAAAATAGTCTAAAAATAAATAAAATAATGTGAAAAAGAAAAAAAAAAGGTTTGGGCAGCAGGTATGAAATTTCTATTGTTTTAGAAAACTTCATACCATTTCCAGTATTATTATTTAAGTCCCCCAAATTTTGAAATATGTATCATCTTAATAATTTCATCATCTTTCATTTTATCATTCATAAAGCAAGATATTATTCTACTAAGAAGAATGAGAGGGAATGATGTTGAAGATTATAGGGTTCTAGCTTCATTTTCTTTCCTATTCACTTTAAAACAGGAAGAGAATAGGTATGTTATATGTATATCCATGGAAAAAATAATTCCAAAAAGGAGAAAGATATTTGAGTATTGGTTGAGTTTATTCACAAAATTCTAAAGTATCTGATATAAGTATTTGATTGTATACATGTCAAAGACTATATTGATAAATATTTTGATGATAATATGTCATTCAGAACTGGATTTGAACCATTATATTTATGACCATTTCTAGTAAGGGAAGTATGGACTTTTTTAACTTCTTGGAGTCTCCTTCTGGATTTTATAGTTATATATTATACCTAAGGTTTTTCTTCACAAAGTGACCAAATAGTTTTAAAATGTCACAGAATGTTTTTAAAGTCTTAAGTCACTAATATAAACTCTTAACTGAATTCTTCAGAATCTTTGTAGCAGTGTGGTCTAAAATGGACAGTTATATAAATAATGAGGAAATATTATGGAGATGAGGATGTAGATAAATGGAGATATAACAATAAGAAAGTTTATATTGAATTTTTTTTTATTTTAAACCCTTAACTTCTGTGTATTGACTTATAGGTGGAAGAGTGGTAAGGGTAGGCAATGGGGGTCAAGTGACTTGCCCAGGGTCACACAGCTGGGAAGAGGCTGAGGCCGGATTTGAACCTAGGACCTCCCGTCTCTAGGCCTGGCTCTCAATCCACTGAGCTACCCAGCTGCCCTTTATATTGAATTTTAAAATGAGTCTTCTGGAAAGTTCCAAAGAAAAGGTATATGTATGAAAATTTATATTTCTATTCATTTTTATGACCAGAGTCCATAAGTAATATAATTGTCTATTACTCCAGGTTATGTCATGCTTCCTAGATGAGAATTAAAAGTGACATCTGGCTGTTCAATGGCTATGCATTATCTTCTGTCATTATAAAAGACTATATGAAAGACAATTTGGAATTTAAAAGTGATCATGCAATATATTATTATCTTTTAAAATTGTTTTTCTAAATATGTTAAATTCATTTTCTAATATGCATAATGCTAACTTACATATATTTCCCCTATGCAAAAAAGGCGATTCACAATCATCATTTTTTAGTATTTTCCTATAAACATTTCATCCCCCCCAAATACTTCTCAACCATCCTACCCCAATCATAAAAGCAAAAAAGAAACTCCTTTTCATCATCCTTTAAAATAAGAATAGAATGGAGATAAAGAAATTTTGTGACTTTCCAAATAAATATTTTTAAGAGTTTAGGTCATAAGGATCTTTAGTGTTTTTGATGACTGAATGACCATAACAAAAATGGTTATATGAAAAGTGATATTATTTTCTTTTTTATATTAGGCTCAATTTACCCTAAAGTTTGCTAAATAAAATATAATCATTCATGCATGTTTTTAATCAATCAGTTGATAATGTGAAGAATAGGCCATACTCATGGATAAAATCCAATTTATTTTGAGAATCTTGATTACAAAAAGATGCTATATATTCTAGTGCAATAAAATTGAATGTGACTAGGGTGATACTAACATCAATACAGTTTTAAGTGAGCAACCTATACATCTGTGAATGCCAGGGAAGGGAGTACATAACATTATGGGCATTTTTTAAAAATTGTGCAATCTAAGTAATGAAAGAAAGATGTAGTGACATAATATACAAAACTGGATTAGGAAAGACAATAGTAAAAGAGTTTATTGTCAGTTCTACCCAATTGACTGTGTAAATTGAGAATTATTAGAATGACAAAGATAGAAGGGACCTTAGAATCATTTGGTTTTTTCACAATAGTTGTATAGATAAGGAAAATGAGTCCCCAAAAAAGAGATTTGCCCCAAATCACAGGGTAGCAAAGAAAGAATTGAAATGAGTGCCTTTGACTCCAAATATTAAATTTTCTTCCCTTTCACTTTCCCTTCTCTTTCATTATTTAATCAGTTAACAAATCTTGACATTTCCATAACCACAATAAATCTTTTCTATACCTTAATTGTCATTACTCAATTCAAGAGTCCTTCATGTCATATATATGCTATATTGTAAAAGATTCCAAATTGTTTTCATGTTCTCCAGTGTTGCTCTCTCTCTAATCTCTCCTCTATATTTAAACTTCTGTGACTAGAACTAGTCCTTTTTGTCATTTCTTCACCACTTCCATGCCATACCATCTCTGCACTAGGTATCTCCCAGAATACCAGAACCATATAGTTCACATCTGGTAGTACAGCCTCTGTTTTTAATTTATCTTGTCTGAAACCAGGTCATTTCTATATCATGCTTGATTTTCTCTATGTATACTTTTCCTGCCTATATGAAGCAATTTGGTACCCAGAGAGTGAGGGGAAAACAAAAGATCACAGGTTTCATGTAAATCAAACCTTTGAAAGGAAACGATACTCTGGTTTCATTTCAGACTCTGATCAAGATAGCCCAGAACTCTGAGTCCAAAACTCTGGGAATGGCAATACCCAAAAAACTTCCAGAAATACACCTAGCCTATACCCCTAGTCATTGTTGAAGGCAAATGGGGCAGGGATCTCAAAAATGGACCCTTTCTCACTGATAATATTTGGAGTCTAGGACTGAAATGAGGGACATCTTTATTGAACAGCCCAATATGCTTTGGATGCACAGAGAATGCAAACGTCTATATGTAACTATGATTTTTTTCCTTACCTTAGGATAAAATACTTTCTAAGCAGACATTTAGTGCCTTCCATAATCGTATTCCAACCTACTATTTCAGCCATATTTCACATCATTCGCTTCATACCATTTATAATCAAAGCAAAATAGAAAATAATATTTTACCAAAATTCAAATCCCCCTACTTTAGTAACTGGAGATTGGCTTGTGACATTGTGTAGACTACCTTTCATGCCTGGATGTGTTCTGTCCTCATCTCTACCTTACAGAATGATCATATTTCTATAGAATTTGAGGAAAATACAAGACAGAAGACAGAGATCAGAACATAGAAAATGACTGATATACAAAAATACAATGATTATAAATATGTTTGTGTACACATGTGTATGTGTACACATAGTTATATACAATCATGTTTATATATGTATATGCATGTATACACACATACTTTCTCCAATAACCTTAGTCTTTAATAGTTCAATTCTTCTCAGATTATTGGATATGAATATAGTTATGAAGGAGAAGAATGACAAGAATGACAGTGAAGTATTTTATCTTACATTCTGTATTCAAACCCCGTCAGATATTTCTCTGGAGGCAGATGGCATTTTCCATCATTCATCTTTAGAATTCTCATAGATCATGGAATTGCTGAGAATAGCTAGGTCATTCACTTTTTATCAAAAAATGTTGCTGCTACCGTGCACAATGTTTCTCTGGTTCTGCTCACTTCACTTTGTATCAATTCATATAAGTATTTCCAAATTTCTCCAAACATATCCTGCTCATTATTTCTCATAACAAAATAGTATTCCATCACTAAGATGTACCACAACTTGTTCAACCATTCCCCAATTGACAGATAAGAACTCAAATTGCAATTCCTTAATAACAACAAAATATGCAATACTATTTTTTGTACAAATAAATCTTCTTCCTCCATTTTAGATCTCTTTGCTATATAGAAATACTAGTGATATTGCTTTTTCAAAGGGTATGCATAGTTTTAGAGTCCTTCACAACTCCACTAAGTGCTTTAATGTCCCAGTTTTCCCAAATGCCCTCCAATATTTATCATTTTATTTTATTTTCAAATTAGTCAAGCTGATAGGTGTGAGGTAGTACCTCAGAGTTGTTTTACTTTTAATTTATCTAAACCAAAGAATTTTAATACCTCTAAAGGTGATTTATTTCTTATCTGAAAACAGCCTATTCATATGAAAAGACTATCAAGAGAATAAGTTGTATTTTTCTACATTTAAATTAGTTATCTATATAGTTAAGAAATTAGTTCTGAATATGATATAGAAAGAAAAAAATGCATATGGTTAAGTGGATTGCTGTAAGTCCTCCCTTTCCCCCCAGCTTTTTACTATCATCCTAATCTTGTTTTCATTGGTTTGTTTGTGCAAAAAATAAAAACTAATTTAATATACTCAAACTATCCAATTTATTAGGCTCTCTGACTCTTCGGTCATACTTTCTTCCTTATCCAAATATATAACAGATAAAGTATGCCATTTTCCTCTAATTTGCTTATAGTATCACCTTTTATTTCTAAATCATGTGCTCATTTTGACCTTATCATTGTATATAGTATAAGATCTTAGACCATCCCGAGTCTCTTACATACCGTTTTCCAAATTTCTCAATAGTTTTTGTCAAATAGTAAATTTTTCCCCAATGAAATAATAAATAATTATGGCCATTTCTTACTAGGTATTGTGTTCTTTATCTCCTCCATTGATCCACCACTTTTTTTCTTAGATGATACCAGATTGTTTTGATGAGTTCCACTTTGTAATATAATTTGAAATCTGATACTGCCAGGCAACCTTCCTTTGCATTGGTGTGTCAAAGGTGGTACTGGAAGCTATGGCTAAAGCTTAAAGAGCAGCCATATAACTATATAAAACATGTAATAATTATTTGAAATATTTTACCAATCAATGAAAATATGCAAAGGAAGTAACTTTACACGATTGAATTGTCTTCTCAGTAATCCTGTAACTATATATGAATATGTATCCTAAGATGTTCTTTGTGGGAGGAGATTTGAAAATTTATAAGTTCCCTATATCAAGCATATCAAAGATCTACGGCAGCATTGGTGAACCTTTTAGAGATTGTGTGCCCAAACTATACCTTCAAGCTGCCTGTGAGCCCCACACACATTATCCCAGACAGCAAAGGGAGGAAGTGCTTACATTGGGCTTCTGGTTGGAGGGGCAAGGCATGTGAAAAATGTCCTTGGGTGCTGTGGAGAGGGGGAACAGAGCAGCTCTGTTTGGCACACCAGGAAACACATGCTATGTCTTCACTAACATGGATCTACAGCATTACCCTATTCTATCATTATCTAGTAGATAAAGTTCTGGTCTTTGGATCAAAACATTCAGAGTATGAGTTCTGACAGTTCTCTCTTTTGGCTGCCAGAGACAGATGTATTGCAGAAAATACAATTGGTCACAAACCTCAGTACTGTGAGAAAAAAAGGCAATCATGCATATAAAATGTAGATGAAATTCTTTATAGAAAAAGAACATGAAAAATTCTAAATTAATTTATTTTGCCCTCGATGTGCCTTGCAATGGGAGCCTATGTATGATAATGTAAGGTAAGAAGAACCTTAAAAATGGAATATAAGATGTAGTACAATTTTAGACAAAAGGGAGCATGGATCTTAGAGTGACTGAAAAAAGGTACTTTGTAAAAAGGCTTGTATTAAACTAGAAGTTGGGTATAGATCAATGGAAAAGGCTACAGTAAATCATTAAATACAACACATTAAAAGGGGTAATGCTTAATAGTGTGGATAGAGCTTCCTCTTCCCCCCCCCCAGATATTCTTTTTGCTACATGAGCACAAGTTTCTCTTTCAATATTAACTCATCAAATTTGATTTCTCTTTCACTTGCTATAATATAGATTATGAAATTAGAGTCAGTCAATTTGCGTATGTCAGTTCTATTGGTTGAAGTTAATGACACATTATAGGACAGTAGAGGAACTCGAGGTCTTTTTTAAGTGATCTCATTTTTATATAATTTTTAAAGTCACACATGTTTGAGTCTTCTGAGTCAAATACTATTGAAAATGACTTATAAGATCAAAATATATTAGACATAGCAAAAGAAAATTGAACTAGATGATATATAAGATAATTTAATTATGTATAGTCAGTTTCAAAAGATAATCATTATGCAACCAAGACAGGCATGAAAATGACAGAAAACCACATAAATTAGTGTTTTTTTATGTTAAGAAACAAATGTAGGGACTTGCTGAAAGGAGTCAGGAATTAAGTATGCAGTGTATCTAACTAATAGTAATGGCAGTATGTGAAGGAGCTTAAAAAAAGGAAAGAAGATTTTTTTTCTTTTTTAAAGGACTTCTAAGAAAGGAGATCTTCAGCAAATAATTTTTCTGAAACAATTTTCAGAAACAATTTTAACATCCCTTATTTTTTCACTCACTCCTTTCTTCATCTATCTCCTTCCTGAGGTAGCAAGAAATATGATATAGGTTAGAAATGTGCTATGATTTAGCACATATTTCTATATTTATCATGTTGTAAAAGAGGACACATGTCACTCATACAAGAAAATACTGAGGAAGGAAATAAAGTGAAAAATTATATGCTTCAATCTCTAGTCAGATTTTTTCATGGGTTCCTTGGAGTTGTCTTGGATCCTTGCATTTCTGATAGTTGCTAAATCATTCAAAGTCAATTGTCATACAATATTGATCATACTATGAACCAAGTTCTCTTGGTTCTGCTCATTTATCTCTGTATTAGTATATGAAGATCTTTCCAGATTTTTCTAAAATCTTTTGGATAATAATAAATTTTTATAGAAAAATATTTCATTTCAGTTACATAATACAGTTTGTTCAGACATTCTCCAATTGATTTACATTCCACTAATTTCTAATTCTTTGCCATTGCTAAAAAATATGGTATAAATGTTTTACTGCAAGTTGATCCTTTTCCCTTCATTTGATCTCTTTGGGATACTCATTTCATGGTGTATTAGTGGATCGATGAGTATTGTAATAAGGAAATAACATTTTTAAGTGTAGAGAAAGTTTTCCAAGCAGGGTGGCAGGAGATGAACATTCTAAAAGCCTGGAATGGAGCAGGGGAGTTATACAGAACTGTTGACTTGGTCAGTTGATTACCACTGAAGAAGGAGCCTATGTGTTTTGATCTCCCTGAGAAGGCATCATCAATATATCATCATCTTTGTGGGAAGATCAAGCTAGAGCTTAGATTTGCAGCTTGGACTGTGGTTCACTCTGTAGCAGTTCACTGTTTTTACCCCACTGGATCTATTGGCAGAATAACAGCTGAGACCCTGGGACACCAGAGAAACAAGGCTGGACGAGTCAGGGATATAGGAGTGAGATTTCCTAAACCCATTTCCTGCTTGACAGTTGTTGTTAGAGAAAGCTTTAGGGTAGAACTCTATTGCTTGCCTAAATATATGTTATTAGTTACCCCAGTTAAGGAAACCTGTTACCCACCTTCCTAAATCCTTTATCTTCAATAAACAGTTGTTATTGTTTCCTATCTAATACTCCTTATTCCGTAGCAAGAACCCTAGTTTATGTAAATAAGTTATTATATAAATTCCCAGCAGGTTGGAGGCTGGTACTCAGATGAACTGATTTAACTGTCATTCCTCTATCTAGGTGTTACCCACTTTCTCAAGTCCTTGTTCATCTTTAAGGGCTGGGTTAGTGTATGGTAATTCCCTCCAGATATATTTATTTTATGGGTTTATTTTAATCCAGTTACCCTAAAACAGTTAATCAAGAGGTGGCAGTTTGAATCATCATTTCTTCAACATGCATATGTTTATATACCTTTAGGCATAATACCATTTTGTTCTCCAGAAAGACTGGCTCAGTTTACAGTTCCTCCAACAATGTTTTAGAGTCCCAATTTTGCCACAACTCACTCAAAAATTGATCATTTTCCTTTCCTGTTGTATTACCAGTTTGATAGATGTGAAGTGGTATCTCAGCATTTTTTTTATTTTGCATTTCTCTACTCAATAGTGATTTAGAACATATTTCATATGACCATATATAACTTGGATTTCTTCATATGAGAACTATCTCTAACCTTTCAATTGAGGAATGACATATTATAAATTTGAATCAGTTATCTATATATTACAGAAAAAAGAGGCTTTTATAGAGAAATTTGCTGTAAAATTTCCCACATGATTTTTTCCCCTTCTTATCTTGGTTGCATTGCTTTTGTTTGTACACAAAATTTTAAATTTAACTTAATCAAGATTATCCACTTTAATATCCTATCATTTTCCTTATCTCTATTTTTGTCCTAAATTCTTCCCTTATTTGTATGATGGATAAACTATTCCATGATTCCTTAATTTGCTTATTGCAAAAGCCTTTATGTCTGAATTATATTTTCACTTTGACCTTATCTTGAAATTAGTTTGATTTTTTACTGCCAATTTAATTCATTCCTTCTTAGTTTTTTTAATTGCATGCCCAATTCATTATTTTTCTCTATTTTAAAATTTAGAGATATAAACATTAATCTAAACTAAATTTTTGGCTACAGTCTTCTCATTATCATTCTCTTTAACAAAAGTGGTGATTTGTTCTTTGAAAAACCCATTCTTTGTGATTATGTTATTTAGTTTCTAACTAATTTGAACTTGTCTTTCCAATGTTCCTTCTTGATTGTAACTTTATTGTATTATGACATAAAAAGCATGCATTTATTTTATATGCTGTTCTGCTTTGGATTATGTAGTTTTCATGCCTTATTTGATTGGTAATTTTTGATGAGGTGTCATGTACTATTGAAAAGATGGTATATTCTTTTTTATTCTCATCATTTTCTCAAGATATTAACTTTAAATTGTCTTGAAATTTTATTCACCTCTTTATATTCTTTTGTATTTATTCTATGGTTCCATTTATCTATTTTTGAGAGAGGACTGTTGAGTGCCCCCACTAATAAATTTTTCCTGTCTATTTACTCTTGCAGTTTACTTATTTTCTCCTATAAAAATGTGAATGCTCTATCAATTTATGTGTATATGTTTGTTATTGATATTTTTTATTGTTTTATACTACTATCCAGATATCATCTATTTCCTTCTCTTTTAATTAGGTCTATTTTGCATTAGCTTCATCTAAGATCATGATAGCTCCCCTTGTTTTTTGTTTTTTTTTGCTTCATCTGAAGCATATTAGATTCTGTTTTAGCCCATTAAAGTTATTCTATATATGTCTCCCTTTTTGAAATATGTGTTTAATGAAAGGGAAGAATAAAATACAAACTCAGAAGACAATGCCAAAACAACTAAACCTGAAGCTTCAAAGAAAAATGTAAAATCATGTCACACTAAAAATCTCCTGAAGGAACTAAAAAGATTTTTAAATATCAAATAAGAGAAATAGAAGAGTCAATAGCTTGATAAAAAATATTCAAAATTTGAAGAAAAAAGTTTTGAGGAAAAAAGGGATCATTGGTCAAATGGAAAGATGTTTCAAAAGCTAAATTATCAAAATACATACTTAACTTTACAATTTGGCAAGTGAAAGCTAACGACCCTAGGAAACATCAAGAAAATTTAACCAAATGAAAAGAAGAAAAACAAAATAGAAGATCTACAACATTTCACTAAAAATAACTGACCTGAAAAATAGATCTAGCAGTAGAAATAATCTAATAATTATTGGACTACCTGCAAGCCACCAAAAAAAATCTTAACATTGTATTTTAGGAAATTATCAAGGAATGATGTCCTCATATTCTCAGAAAAGGACAGGGGGAAGAAATTTAAAGAATCCAACAACTGCCAGGAATAGTATAGCCAAATTCCGGAGAACTTAGACTAAGGAAAAAAATACTGCAGAAAATCAGACAATAATGATTCAAATATTATGGACTCACAGACAAAATTACCCAGAATCTAATAGCTTCTACTTTATAGGGTCAGTGTTCTTTGAATATGATACTCTAGAAGGCAAATGACATAAAGATTATAGCCAAGAATTATTTATCTTATAAAACGCCACTTGTTCTGATGTTTTCTAGTATTTTTTAAAATAGGAATAGATTTTATATTTTGTCAAAAATATTTTCTGCATCTATGAGATAATGGTATAGTATCCCTTGGTTTTTCTATATAGTCTATTATTCTAATAGTTTTCCTAATATTGAGCTATCCCTGAATTTCTGGTATAAAAACCATCAGTATATAGTGTATTATCATTGTAATATATTAGTTTAATATCCTTGCAAATATATTAAAATTTTGCACTAATAATCATTAAGGAAAGTAGTCTATAGCAGTCAAGGCAAACCTTTTAAAGAATAAGTGAGCAAATTGCAGCCCTTACACTGCAAGGGAGCCCCCTACCTTCACCAAGATAAGAGAAGGAGGAAGCTTTTCTATTGGGTTGCTGGGCAGAGTGGAGAATGAAATGAGAAATATCCTCAGAAATGTGTGGAGAGGGGCAGAGGAGCAGAATGTCATATTGCATGTCTTCCAATCCTTTAACCTAGAAGCTGCTAGATCTTGTTTAAATCTGACTATAGTTCCACAATACTTGAGTTATTTCCTTCTGGCTACTCATGATACTATTTCTTTGGACTCAAAATTTTTTGAATTTTGCTCTCATCATTCTGGGGTATTATATTTCAAGATCTTTACTAGGGAAATGATAAGTCATTTTTTTTCAATTTCTATATTCTTCTTTTGCTGAAGGATATCAGGGAATTTTTCTTTGATGATTTCTTGTAATCATCCCCCCCCTTTTTTTTAGCAAAGCTTTCAGCATTTAGATAATTCTTAGCTTATCATTTTTTGATCTATTTTCTGAGTCACTTGTTTTTTCCAGTGAGATATTCATATTTTCTTCTATTTTTTTCTTTATTTTGATTTTCTCTTATCTTTTGGAGTTATTAGCTTCATTTGGTGCATTCTAGTATTAAAATAGTTTACTTTTAGGTTTTTTAAATATTTTGCCTCCTATTTCAATTCACCCATTTTGGTCTTCAGGAATTTGTTTTGCTTATTTTTTAATTACTTTTCCATTTGTCCAATTCCCTTTTTTAGGGAATTATTTTCTTCATTTTTAAGAGTGGGGACCTTCATTTCCATTTTAGTCTTCAACGAGTTTTGTTTGTTTATTTAATTCCCACAGGGTTTTCCCTCATCCCTCTCCATTTCAATTTGGTCTATTCTCATTTCCAAATTGTTAAATCTTTCTATTATGTTTTTAAAATATTTCTTTAAACTTAATTTCAAGTTATTTCAAGACTTTTTTGGTGTCTTTTACCCCTTCTCACTTTCATTTGTAGATTCACGGTACCTCTTTGCCATTGGTATCATGTTCTCAGCTTATATTTTGCTCTTTTCTGTTACTAAAGTTAATTTCTAAGGTTGATTTTTCCTTTGTCTTTTGTTTGTTTTCATAATTATCTTTTCCTCATTTTATCTTGGCTATCTGTTGAGATTATGTTCTGTTCCTATGGTAGCATGAATAGTGTTCCAAGCTTGCAGTGTAACAGCCTTTTCTAGTGCTTTGGATAAACCTAGTTATCTTTGGTTTCCTTAGGGTCGAATTCAAAATGGTGACCTGGTCGTCTTCTTGTGGAGAAACTCACAGCCCAGTTCTGCACCCCCCCCCATTGTCTGTTTCCATGTTTTCTCTGTGCTAAATTATTTCCTGCTTTACCAGTTTATTCCATCAGGTCATGTTAGCTGTTCCCCCATTTTGCTCTTTCATTGCCCTAGGACACATGGAAACAATAGAACTGGAATTGGCTGTTCCACATCATCTTTTCACCTCATCAGGTTATATTGATCTCCTAGGGCTGGAGTTGGTCCATTCCTTGTTTTCTTGCTTCATTCTACTTGGCAGTATATTGGGGTACTCCTCCTCTTTGTCATTTCCTTACCTAGGCCAAGTAGAAATTCCCAGAGCTGGGATTGGGTTGGTATTGGACTGCTCCCTGTCTTTCTTTTTAGGCAAAGGCTACATGGAAGCACTTTGGGTTGGTCTGCATTCTGATAGTTCCCCTTGATACTAGTCTGAAGGACTAGCCCCACATCTGCTATTTCATTTCTTCAAGCAATGTGTAAAAAGGTAGGGCTGATTTTAATATGCTCCCCTGCCCTGTTTTATGACTTTAGGCTGTTTAGCAGTAACTAGCACTGGTCCCAAGTCTACCATATTATTGTGTTAGGCCTCTTGGCAGCCCACTGGGCTGGACTCCTACTCTGCCATTTCTTTATCTCAAGGTCACATGAAATATTTTAGAGTTGTCATTGGACTGCTCCCCATCTTCTGTTTCATTTCCTTAGGCAGAGAGTTAGAATGCTCTCCCACTTTGCTATTTGTTCACCATAAAGCATTTGGAAACTCAGGCTAGTATTGGATTGGTATTGGGCTGCTCCAAATTTTCCTTTCATTGGTACAGACCACATGGAAATACTTTGGCCTGGTCTGAGTTCAGAGAGTTCCCTTATGTTTCACTTGCAGGGCTACTGTTTTCACCACAGTGAATTGTCCCTCCTGCTTTCTTTTGTTTTAAGTTCAGTTGTTGTTGTTGTTGTTGTTCTTGTTGGTGGTGGTGGTGGTGGTGGTGGTGGTGGTAGTGGTGGTGGTGTGTATGTGTGTGTGTGTGTGTGTGTGTGTGTGTATTTGTGTCTCTTGAGGGTTTGGGCAAGCTGAATATCACTTACTCTGCCATATTAGCTCCTAGCATGAAACTCTTTATTTATTTTATATTTAAATGTATCTGATTCTGAGGGGAGAATGTTGAGATTGCCCAACAGTATATGTTTATTCTTTGTTTCTTAATATATCAGCTGTATCAATTCTTTTCTTATGTTTCTATAGAAATATTTAATGTTATACAAATGTGATAGAGTGTAAATATTCTTAGGGGTAGAGGTATATGTTCATATATATCAGAAAACAAAATGATTTGAAGAAGCTCATGAAGTTTTACAGCATATGATAGTGTATATTTCTGACTTCATTTGCACATAAAACAGAAGATTTTTACTTGATTAGGAATGAAATGGCAAATGATTCACAAGAACTCAACCAAAACATTTTAGTATAACTAGAAAGAAACAGATAATGTAATTTCCTATATCCTCAATGTAAGTTCAAGTAGTGAACAATGACTATTACAACCTAATTGATACAGTGTTTCCTTTGACAAATTTGGTACTGTGCCATTTATTTCCTTACACATTTAAAAATGATACTAGTTTAGTGATGGGCAAACTTTTTAAAGAGGGAGCCAAAGGAAAAGAAATGCTCATCTGTCCATCTGTTTCTAAGGCAACTTTTGAGGTTTTGTTGTATTGTATCCTACTCATTGTATTTGTCAGATTAGGAATAATGTAGGGTGGCCAAATAGAACATTTCAGGGGGCCACATCTGGCCCGTGGGCCATAGTTTGCCTGTCACTGTACTAGTTCATTATCTATGGTTATTTTTTAACAAGAATTAGTTTCCCACTTTTCCATTTTAATTAGAGCCATTTTTGCTTTTCCTTGGTCTGAATCATGATTGTTACACCAGCCTATTTTATTTTATTGGAGGCAAAATAGATATTCTCATTTTAACAATTTGTCTCTTTTTCAAGTGTGTTTCTTGAAAATAATTGTTGTTTAGATTCTGGATTCTATTCCATTCTGCTTTTCACTTCTATTTTATGGATGAGTTCATCCCATTCATAGTCACATTTATGATTACGAATCCATTCCCTCTAAACTACTTTTTTTCCCTTTTCACCCCTCTCTTTTTATCCTTTCCTTCCTCTGAAGTCTGTTTAGATCTGACTACTTCCTTATTTTATCTACCCTTCTTTTTTCCCCTTTTCGTTCTCTTATCTCTTTTCCTTCGTTCTAATTGGATAAATATGGATTTTGTATGTATATATTTATATGAGAGTATATGTGTATATATATATATACATATATACATATATATATATATATATATATATATATATATATCTTTTGAACCAATTTAAATGTCTGAGGTTAAAGATTTGCCTCCCTGCCTTCTCCCTATATTTTCCCATTTATCATAAAAGTTATTCCTTACATTATTTTAAAATTAAACAACCTTCCCTATCCTTAATTTTCCTTCCCATTTCTGGAGGATATCACTCTTTCTTGCCTATTCATTTTTTTTTATATTATCCCAACATAATTGATTGAATTACCTTCCTTCATCCTATGTGGAATCCTTCTGACCATCATAATAATATTAAAGATCTTAGATAAGAAATACATTGTCTTCTCATATTGAAAGGATCACAGTTTAACTTCACTGAGGCCCTTATTATTTCTTTCATATTTCTCTTTTTATGCCTCTTTTGTGCTTTATTTCTGAGAGTTAAATTTTCTATTTAGCACTGGTAATTTTTAAAATCATGAATGCTTGAAAGTACATCTTCCTAAATATCCATTTTCCTCCTGAAGGATTATGGTCAGTTTTGTTTTTTAGGTTTATTATTGGTTTTTATCCAACCTATTTTATATTCTGAAATATCATATTCCAAGACATCCACTGTTTTAACATGGTAGCTGCTAAATCTCATGTGATCTTAACTGTTTTTCCACAGTATTTGAATATTTTCTTTCTGATTTCTCAAAGTATTTTGTCTTTAACCTGGGATCTTTGAAATTTACCCTGATATTCCTGGCATTTTCATTTTGGAAACTCTTTCAGTTGGTTGGTGGGATTTATCATTTTTATTTTGCCCTTTAGTTTTTAGCTATGGGGGCACTTTTCTTTGACAGTTTCTTTAAATGCAAAGTCTAGGTTCTTTCTTGGTTATGAGTTTCATGTAATCATTAATTTTTAAATTATCTCTCCTTGATCTATTTCCCAGGTTGGTTCTTTATCTAATGAAATACTTCAGAATTTCTTCCATTTTCTTCTATTATTTTTTTTAGATTTTGTTAGTTTGTTTCTTGATGTCTCATGGAGTCATTAGCATGCACTTGACCAAATCAAAATTTTAAATAATTATTTTCTTCAGTGAGTCCCCTCATTTGTTCATTTCTGCTTTTTAGGATTGTCTTTTTCAGTGAATTTTTGTGTTGCTTTAAACATTAAAATAATCATATTTTGAGCTATTATTTTCTTCATCAGTTTTTTCATTTGTTTTAAATCAATCTGCTAATTTTATTTTATAATTTTCCCATTTACATTTTCTTATTAGCCTAATCCACCCCACCTTTAATTCTACTGATATTTGATCTTGAAAATTATTTGCTACTCGTCCTAAGGGTTGTTATTGAACTATTGTCCAATTTAAATTTTTAAGCAAGGTTTTGATTTGACTTCATTTTCTTCTGACCTTGTGTCTTGATCTTCTTTGTCATCATATTATCTTTCTATGGTCAGTTTTTTTTTTTTTTTGTTCTTGTTGTTGCTGTTAATTTTCACATATTACTTGTTGATTGGGAATGTTTTGTTCATGTTGAGTTGTGATTTCTATATGTGTGTTTGGTGATGTCCATTTCAGGCTTAAGATTTTCTGCACTTCTATTTATGAAGGTATTAAATATTAAATTTTATTTAATTTTCCCCCAGTTTATATAAAAAATTTCTAACATGTTTCAATGAACATTGGGTCTCAAATTATCTCCCAATACCTGAAGCCCACACACTCCACACAAAATTTCATATAAATTTTACATGTGCAATCCTGTAAAACATTTTCCCCATATTAATTTTTTGGAAGTGAATAGAATAAGAGTACCCTGACCTCTTTTTCTGAACAATAGACAGTTTCACTTACTTACTCTGGCTTGGAACTCCAAAACTCATGATGCTTTTGTTTCTACTATCTAATCCTACTATTGGTGTTTACTCTGTGTAGATTATTCACCAGCCTCTTCCCCCATGTCATAAATCTTTCTTTCTGATTTGCTATATTGCCTTGGATAGGAAAATGTCTCACTCTGTCTTTTTGTTGGATTTGCTCCAGAAACTATTTAATAGTTCTATTAACTAATCTGATACTCTAGAAACTAATTGGAAACATTATTTTAAAGTCATTTGTGGGGGAATGTTGGAAAAATTCAGTTGAGTACTTCTTTACTGGACTATCTTTACCCTCAGAAGTCACTTTTTTTAATGAAGAAAGCACAAAATGTAGAGTGTGTCTTCAGTACCACTATTTGTTCTCACTCCTTCATTTATTAGTGGAAGGAAATCAAAGATGAAGGTAATGTTTAGTTGGCTACACCACAAGATAATGACAATGTGCATGGATTTAATGTTTAGATCATGTGTAAATTGAAGATTAACCAGGAAGCAAATTTGAAACCCAGAGGAAAAAGAGATCATAGACTTTTCAAAGAAATAAAGGTTAGCACTCAAATAGTATAGATGATTGTATAAATGGTTGAGACTACCTAAAAAGTCCCTTAAAACATTTGTCCAAAGTCCTTTAAGGTTCAGAGGTTAAGTAGTGGTTGGATAATTATAGGAAGGTTTCATGCAGTAAAACTCTATATAATTACCTAACATTAGTGAAATCATCCCGGTATGATTGATAAAGAATAAAAATGAAAAAGATAAAGAAAGATTTTGTTAAGAATGATACATGGAATTTGGGTTATTATGAATTAAGAATATGCAAAGGTAATACTAGTGGTAATTTATACAGAAGTTTAACATTTACAAAGAAATTGAACTGTTATTCAAGTTTTGCCACAACACTATGAGATAAGTACATTTTAATAGGAAACATGTCATATAATTTTAAAGTTTATGAAGCACTTTCCACATATTTTTTTTTCATTTAAGTCCCACAGCTGTCATTAAGGAAATATTCTCTATACTATGTTTGTCATTTTACATATGGAGAAACTGACACTAAAAGATTGTAAAGGGATTTTGCCTGGTCCCAAACTCAGATTGAATATGTAGTTTCCTTAACTCAAACTCCAGAACTTCTTTTTTCTGTGCCTGTCTGTTTATACTGCCCAAGCCTTGGAAGAAGTTCTATATTCAATAGATATTTCAGATACACTCTTTAGAATTTTTCAAGGTGAATCATACATCATATAGTTTGAAAGATAAATATATAGAGATTTCTTTCTTTCATCCTCTATTTTCAAATAGGGCCAGTGACATCATGAGGTAATATCTTGATTTCTGTATAAATTTTATTTCAGTGAGACAGAGTTGCACAAAGTCATCATCCTCATTCTCTCTTCCAGAGACAGTGAAGTTCAATGGCAAGACAAAAGTGAAGACAACTGGCAATGACTCAGGTTGCAGTGGATAATTTTGCCTAATATTATATTTAACTAAATTCTAAGGACTCCCCTGTGCCTTCTTCCACCACCACTTTCATGATTGTTAGAACAAAATGTTTTTATCCTCCTATTCCAATGGGGATATCCTTACATTCTAATGGTAGACATCTCACTAACTCAGCAATGGGTTTGAGACCTTCAGTTACTATCTACCTGGTTTAGCTTGCCTTCTAAGATAGTTTACTGGACTATGTCTGTTCTAAATTAAATAGATTCTTGGAGCTACCAATGAGAACTAGGTGTCAGGGGGACACCAAATGTGAAAAGGAGCCCTGAAAAAGTCTTGGCTAGCCCCCACATCAGAGGTATTAGCCTTCCCTGAAAACTCTGCAAAACCCATATGGAGATGTAAGTTTATATTTGAAAATATAAGTACATTTTTCCTTGTCTATAGTCTATTCCCAGACTATGTATATGATATTCTTAGCTAAATGTATTTTGATTGTCTGGGTACCATGACTATAGAAGCCATAGAAATGGATAGAAAAGATATACAAAAAACTGATATAATGATTAGATAGATAGATATTCAACATTGGAGTGAAGCTTTCTGTTACATATGCTATAATGATATTTTTAGGCATTAAGTTCATTAACTCTAAGTCAAATTACTCTTTTTAAAGATTTTGAAAGCATTGCGGGTCGCATTCAAGGAAGATTAAGTGCAAAGTTTGAAGCTTGATGCTTTAATGGAAGCTGATAATAATTCAATGGCATAAAATGATATAAAGAACAGTTGGAATTTTTTACTTTAACATTTTTCATACTCTTTAAAAGCACAGAATTTAATTTTTTAACTTAAGATAATCATATAAAATTTATGTTGACAGAAAATGTGCAAGAGGAGAACTAAAAATTGTGTTCCTAGTCTTTAAGGCTTCCAGTTTCTCTGTATATAGATGCTTAATATATTTCACTTTTTTCATGGCATATTTGAGTTATTCTCAGTAAGCCAAACATACAGCATTTAGTAGATGGTAAATCTAAACCAGACATTATTTTAAAACTTGGAGATACAAAGAAAGACAAAATTATGCTACTTGCCACCAAAGAACTCATATTCTAATGAGGAAGACAACATAAAATAACTATGTTCATATTAGATATTGTAAAATTAAGGGTCAGATGGCAATGGAGTCTCCCCAGTCCCAGATCAGGGGAGAAACAGGCAGACTTGACTGGATGGGAGGGGCAAAAGTGAGGAAGTAGAATCTTCCTCCACCCCCACAAAGTGAGCTGTTAAAATAAGCTACTGTTATCTTTCAGTCAAGTAATGGAGGCGAGTTGGCTAGGTAAATTCAGGATTCAAGCTGGTAAGAGCAAAGACTAGACACTTATGATAATATCTTTCTCTGTGTGTATTATTTCCCCACAGGATACAAATGGGTGAGGTTTGACGTCTTAGGGAGCAGCAGCTTCATAAAGAGGAACAGTAGTTGTTGTCATGCAATTGTGTTAATTGTGTTACCAAATTTTGTTGCCAAAAAAAAAAATACAATATATTTTTTGAACCTGAGGGAGAAAGTTTCATCATGGCTAACCCTCTTAACAGAATGCTTCATACTGGAGAGCACTTCAGTGCTGCCTTACAGTCTTTGGAGAAGATGTTCAACTCTCTGGCTTGTTACAATCCCTCAATTTTTCATGGAAGTTTTCAGGGTGTATGACTCATCCCAGTGGCTGACAATACCCTTGGGAGAAGCTTTGGCTTATGTACCATCAGGGATGACCATGAGAGTATCATTTTATGGGGCTTTTATGCTATTGGGGAAGTTTTTAAGTTTTACTTTTGGGAAGGCAGAAGTTACTAACTCGGCTATGGAAATTTTAATAGAACAAAAGAAGGTGTTCATAGAAATAAACAAGCAGATAAGAGAAGGCAAGGAGCTAGATGCATGGACCATCATGCAGCTAGAAGTAATTGAGGGAACAGTTTTAACTAATTAGAAAGAAAGCAAATAAAAGGCCAATGAGACTACCAATACTGAACAACAAGTTACAGGGGCTGAAGCAGCTCCTGTCACCATTTTACCCATCATGGATAGGACTGTGGTTCAGACAGACTCAGGGATTATGCATGTGAAAGGATATAAACCATTCTCTAGGGGTGTCGATCAAAAAATACAAAAGAGCTATCTGTTTGTATAATCCCACCTTTGAAGACGTGGAGTTGATTTTGTCAGAACTGTATACCCCTAGTGAGAAAGCAAAGTTTATAGCTGAGACTAGGAGCAACCCCATCCTAGCCTCTTGGCCAGAGTAACATCAAGACTTAGAGTTATTGTCCCATGCCAACATGGCATATCTGAAACTTTGTAGGGAGGATTTGGCAGAAGCGATGTATCTGCATGCACATTGCCCCAAAGCTTGGATTCATGGGAGCTGGAGAGACAATTTTGGGCTTTAGGGACATGACTACAGAGGACAACATTCAACACATTGGGTGTCAGTTTGTAAAGGGTAGAACAATTGCCGTACAGTCATACTTTAAGTTGCAATCCCCACAATGGGAGACCATGTCCATTGAAGATCTTAGGAAGACTGCTGTCTATGTTCATGAGTCTAAGGAAATTGAGTCTAAACAGTCTAAGGCCTCAGAAAAAGACAAAGGGAGAGCATAATTAAAAAAAAAAACCTACAGAAAGAGGCACAAAAGGCAAAGGAAATTGAGGAGATAAAGAACATGCCTCTAATGACAAGTAATCAGAGAAGCCAGAGTAGGCCAAGGCAATCCTTCAATAATAATAATAATAATAATAACTCTGTGAAAATATGTTTCCTGTGTCAAAAATTGGGCCATATTGTCAGGGACTGAAGATTCAAGTCACAAATAAATTTTAACAGGAATAATTACAACAACAATAAAAGAATTACCTATTATAATTCTAGATATAATAATAACAGCAACAACAAGGACAATAACACTAAATATAGTGACAAAGTAAAAGCAAGATGTTGTAATTATACCTGTTCTAGCTTTAGTAATTCCCCATACTTTGTTCAAGATGGAGGAATATGTGTCCCAAGGAGCAAGGTCACATACTAATTTATGAATCAAGGAAGCAGCATTAGTGGTTGCAGTAACAGACAAGGGCTGTGGCAGGGATAAGACAGAGAAAAGTGAGAAAGAGAAACTGGGAGAAGAAGTCATAAATTATGAGCTGGGGGATATAACACAAAGTTACAAGGGAAGGACTGAAGAAAAGTTGCAGATGGAGTATGATTTAATAGAAATAAAAGAGAGGATTTATGGGAAGAGAAACTAATTTGGGGAGTGATGAAAGAAAAGCATTTACATCTACACAAAATCTTGGTTCAGGCTTGAAGGAAGTAGCATTCATTAATTCTCATTCTATTAGCAAAGAAACATCATTATGTAGTAAGATCATTTACATCAATCAGTAGTACAGCAAGGCAAAACAACAAGGGCAATGATTTTAGACAGGTGTTCTAATGGGGATGACTTAGAGACAGAGAGTTTCAACAAGGGAGATAAGCTCCTGCAGACCATTGAGAAGGAAAGTGCAAAATTCTCAGACACAGGCAAAGCTCTTCTCTATCACCAGCTAGAGAAGCTGAAAGAGAAAGTGGAAAGTATAGTTGCTACAGTGATAAAGGAACTCTGCAACTGGATCTCACTGCTAAGGAATTTTTACCAAGCTTAGCTCAGGGACAGTTGCATCAAGATGTAGCATACTTTCAAGCCTGTGAAACTCCAAAGAGAGCTGCCTTTGGAGTAAATTCTGAGTCAATGCATTTAAGGGAATTCAATTCCAGAAATGTCAATACTCTTATGGCAAAAAACCTGAGAGTAAAATATTTATCTGGGTTAAAAAGGGGTGAGCAGGAGACAGGAATGGACAATAGGTGGGGAATTAACAAGGTGGGAAATACAGTTCAATGAATGGTTTGGGCAACTGATAGGAGTGACAGTTGGGCCTTAACTTCCATACTGATCCACCCAGGCAGTGAGTCAGAGAAACTGCAAGTAAATGATATTGACAAGAGGGCTTATAAACACAGGATTTTAATAATAAGTATTGAGGGTCAGGGATAATGGGGAAAGGTCACACTGGATCTAAACTCTATGGGCCACACAGGGACCACACTAGGGACCACACTAGGTACACACAGGAGAATGGGTTAAAGCCTATATAATACACTCTCAGACTATTACAGACTAGAAGGGAAAATGGGTTTCTCAAAAATCATGTCTTCTTCAGCTCCTCTTGATGGCACAGGAAATGGGTCCACAGAAAAGTAAATCCAGGAGATGCTAATCAAGGAGCTTGTCTTAGATTGGGATATCCATCACCCAAGCTAGATCTTCTTGCTCATTTGATCTTCTGTGGCAGGTCTTCCTTGACAGTGGTAACTCCACTCTCCTTGGGCTCCTCACTGGGCAGGTAAAGGCATTCACACCCTCTTCCTTTCCCAGTTTGACCAGAGTCCACAAAGGCAAAACAGTTTTTTTCCCTTCATTCTCTTTAGAATGTCCCTGGCTGGCAGCCAAGGATTTCCCCCTTGATTTGTCTGCAGAAATTGGTTTCTCTACTTCTAAAGCCTATACCTATTAATGTACCAAAGAGAGAAACAAAATAACAACACTAGGAACAAAGAAAGAATCTACAACACTGACTTTGTTTCCTATGCAAAGTACAGCTGATGTTAAGTTTCCTGCTACTGACATAGAGTCTACAGGTCAGGCACAAGAAAGAGGAATAGACTCACAGGATTGGGATGTAGTCATTAAACAACAACACATTCCCAATTCTGAAGAAGAATTTCCTCTAATTCAAAGAATTACCTCTCCTGAATCTGAGTTTGCATAAACCAGGCAAAGCATGTTCAGTGAAGAGCAAGACACTCTACCTTACTCATGGTCTGAGACAACAGAGATACAACATGACACGAAGATGCCCATGTACAATGCAGGAGTGCAGAATGAGGCACAGAGATTCCAAACAGTCAAATTTAAAGGGGACATACCATCATTACAATCACAGGACCCTGAGCCAGCACACACAGAAATCCTAGAAGATCAATGGGATTTGGGTGGCATTGATATAGAAGCACCTTTAGTACCTGTCTATCAATCAGCTAAAGACAGGGAACCCTTGGTCATGGTGATGATAGAGGACCAGATCTATCCAGCTCTAATCAACACTGGAGCAACAAGATCTGTGGTAAAATCTGCACCAGAAAATTGTTCATTAAGGAGATCTGTAAGAGTTAAAGGAGCCACAGGAAAAATGGAGTTTGGTGCCCAACCTAAGATGTAAGATGGTGAAGATAGACCTAATGACCTTGGATCATTTGTTTCTGTTGATACTGGGATGTCCATCCAATATCCTGGGGAGGCTTGTCCTCTGTAAATTAGGAGCTACTATCCAATGTGATAATTCAGGCCAAATATTCCTGCATTTCCCCAAACAGTCATTCAAGCACCATCCCTTGCTTTTCCTGGGGCAAGTGGAAGGAGGAGGAACATCATATGGGGTGTATCTTTGAAATACATGAAGATATCCCTGAGGCAGTTTGGGCAAAACATTCAACTGACTAAGGAATTTTGACATCTGCCTCACCTTTTAAGATCAAAGTGAAAGAGAGCATGCCACCTAGAATCCCTCAGTACAGGTTGAGTAAAGAGGCTACAGAGGATATCAGGCCTATCATCCAAAGTCTCCTGGAGCAAGGCATTTTGGTCTACACCATATCTGAGTACAACACACCCATTATTCCTATTAAGAAACCAAAGAAAGAAATGGCAAAACACAATGGCAATTTGTGCAAGATCTGAGAGCAGTCAACATCTTTGTTAAAAAGGGAAATGCAGTGGTACCTAGCCCAGCCAACATCATTGCTGAAATTCCAAACAATGCAGCATAGTTCACCATCATGGCATGGTGCTGTACCTATTTTACCGTGCCACGGCATGAGTCCAGTCAGAAGATTTTTGCATTCTCCTTGGAGGGAAAACATTCTGTTGGACAAGAATTCCACAAGGATTCTCAGAAAGAGCAAATACCTTTTGCCAGATCCTGCAGAGTGACCTTGAATCAATCATCTTCACTGAAAGTAAACTATTGCATTATGTTGATGATCTTTTGCTTATGTCACCAAATGCTCAACTGTGTCAAAGGGACAGTAATTATCTATTACAAGAGCTATGCAAAAGAGGACACAAGGTCTCAAACACCAAATTGTAGTTCCATTTAGTATGCTTTCTACTAGGGATATAATGGGAGAAAAAAATGCATTTGAAGACCCCATAATATAGTAAGGGAAACAACAAACAAATGTATATAAACAAGTTATATTTGGGATAAAAATAAATCATTTAAAGTTTGAGATTATAAGACTGAAGAGGGATGGGGGGAAGATTCTCGTAGAAGATGAAATTATATTTGTAAATTTAAAAAAGTCAGTGAAGCAAGGAATTGAAAATGGGGGGGGGAACTCAGGGAACAAGGGAGAAGCCATAGAAAATACCCAAAATTGGGTGATGGAGTGTGTTTTGTTTTAATTTTTAGTGTTTTTAAATATTTCTCCAAAATATTAAAGAGGATAATGCTATTGAATCAAAGAGTACATGATAGGAATAAAGTCTAAGAAGTCAGAAAAGAGGGGCAAGATTATAATGGTCTTTCAATTGCAAGGAAACAATTTTGCATTTGGTCCTGTAGGAAAGAGGCTCCACTAAGTAGAGGGTGACAAAATTGGGCCTACAATTTAGAAAAATCATTTTATTGGAGAATGGAGTATTTACTGGAGTGGTGAAAGACCTGATGCAGGTAGACCCTCCAAAAATCTATTACAATAATCTGAACATGAGCCATTGAGGACCTTGACCAGAATGGTGACAGAGATAGAAAAGGAAAAGGAACTGTTTTTTTTTTTTAATTTTGTTTTTTTAAGTGATGTTCCATAGGGTGGAGAAGTGTCAGAAAACTTTTTGCATGATGTATTATTCTTCTTAGAAATGATTCTTTCAGAATTAAGTGATTACTATTTCTAGAAATATTTAATATTTATAATCAAATACTTATTCTATTCTAATAAGACTGAACTACTAATTGAATACTGATTCAGTACCAAAAGGACTAAACTATTAAAACATGCTTCTATGATTAAGATACAGAAAATAATCAGATAGAATTATATCTTGTTCATTTTCAGAAAAGTTTAAGATCTATGATCACAAAATAACTGAAATGTGAAAAAACTGCTGATAATGTGATCATGAGTGGAGTAATGGATTTCACATTCACACCAAAGCTGATAGGGTCCCAGTTCCTCAGAAATCACACTCGTATGGGAGTATTCCTTCCTTATTCTTATTCTCCTATTGCTTCAGACCAGGAGAGAGCAGATGTTCAGTGCACATTTCTTGGGTAACCAAAGTTTCTCATTTGCTAGCATGTAGGCCTGAGCTACTGCCCTCAGGGCCCAGCACCTGCAGAGTCTATTGTGTCCACTTCTTCAATCCCCAGCTGCTACAAGGACCACCTGCCTCTGGATTCCAGTGCTATTGTTGGGATTCAGGAATTAAAAAAAAAAAAAAGAAAAAGGTAAGGTTGCTAATCCTTCTTCTGGGTGATACCTTGTTGATTCTGTCCCTTCCTCAGAAACTATGGCAGTGGGATTAAGGACAGGGAAGCCAGAAAACTTCCTTCCTAGTTTTCCTGGACTATTCATCTTCACTCCCAATGGACTCTTTCATCTGATTTTAACTCTTATTTTGGAGAATTATTCTGGGTGTGTTTGAGGGGTATTAGAGAAGATAAAACTTCATTACCTATTCTGCCAACTTCCCATAATGCATCCAAAAATTCTGTTAAGAAACTAGATGGAATATTTTATCTCCTCATCAAGTTCTTAGATTTGAAAATGGAAATTAGGACGTTGATGAATTCAGCTTGTATTAGTAGGCAGAGGTTACCTAGCCTTATTTCTCTGTCAAGCAGAGGACACTGAGTAGTTCTTTCATTTTATGAATTGCATTGCATTCTTGGCTCATTTCCAAATTATTTACCTGGAATACTAATATATTTTTGTATGTCCTAATTTTGCATTTCATGATTTATATACACAGAGAGCCATCACAGAAACTAATATCAAATTCTTTGTTTACCACCTCTGTATAAATAGGACATGTTTTCTCCATCAGGTACAGTCCATCTATTACACCACTGATAATCCATTCCATCATTAAATGATGAAAAAATCCCAGTTAGAATCACACCAAAAATCAATTTCCATATCATTATAGCTTTAGACCACTAGATGAATATTTAATCAAAATGATACCATAAAACATTATAATATACCAAATCAAAGTTTTAAATATATATATGAATAGTTTTTTTAACTTGATGGCATTTGCTAAATGTTTCTTTACATAGGGAACATGATATAGCTATCCATTGGTCCTCTAATTAAGAGAAATATGTCACAAAGTCAAATATATCCTGTTTCATATGTTTATTAATTTCACCAAATTAATTTAGTATTGGGAATTCATTTTCCTATTCTAGTTAGATGTTAGGGTAAATCAGCTGTAAGTTACAGTAATAATCACAGAAAAATCAATTATCTAATTAGAGAGTTGAGAAAACCAATGAAGGCATAATTTGTATAAAGGTTGTACATGACTTTCGGTTATATTTTTTTTTAAGTTCAATTTTTTGAAATCTAATAAAGGTTATTTTTCTAGATCACAAATCAATGTCAACAATACTCCCTTCCCCATATTGCTCACTTTCTCAACATTCCACATACAGTCTACAATTTTATCCTTAACGTAGTATTATTAAACAAATAAACAATATAATGTATGAAGTAATCTGCTCATTTATTTTTGCCAATATTGTAGTTAACAACTGGAATGAAATTTACTTCTAGATAACTAAAATTAGGAGGTGATAAAAGTTATTTAAAATAACCTATTGCTCTCTACTCTAGCCAGAGTACAAGGTCTAGAAGCAAATAATAATATCCCTACCCAAAGCAGTTAATACTGTGTAATTTCATATTCTAAACATTGAAAGTCCTCTGGAGTTCATGTCCTTTTTCAAGGAAGGAGTCAATTTTGAATTTAAAGAATGTCTGCAAATGAATAAAATGTAAGTTACTTCCTTAATGTAATTTACATTACAATATAAACCATATTTTGGAATCAAGGGGATTCAATCTTTTTCATCATTCAAAGCTATAATCTCAATCTGTATCCCATTAATTATGTTTTCTTCCCGGGTAGGGATATTATTATTTGCTTCTATCAAGAAATAACAAGAGAAAAACAAAGCAGAATTCTGGGAAGATGGCAGCTTAGATGGAGTAAATCTTAAAACCTCCACACCCTTACACACCTAGATAGAAAACAATGTGCTTCAAGAAGAAAGAGCACCAAATCTAATGATGGAACAGAGCAGGGGGAGCCCAACTGCAACACAACTAAAGAGGTACACCAAGAAAAATTCTTGAACTGTGGGTCAGAGGGTAATAGAAGGAGAATCCCAGGACTCCTCCCCCATGTGCTGTGTGGAGTCTGCAGCAGCCCCTGGAAATCTCAGGGCAGGTGCCACACAGGCCCAGAAAGAGGGAGTTGAACACAGGCACTGGAGAGGTGAGTGGAGGAGAAAACCAGAGAAACACAGCAAAAACACCCAGAAGATGGTGGTTTAGAGAGAGCCAAACATCAGACTCCAGAACACTTGGCTTCCTCACAGGGATATAGAGAACAAAGAGAATTAAGAGGAAAGAAAACCAGATCTTACACAAGGACAGCACAGGGGGACCTCTCTACTGGACAGCTCAGCTCAACTAAAATGTGTTTTTTGTTTGTTTGTTTTTCCCTCCTCTTGAGGTTTTAGCCTCAGGGCAGATTAAGCAGTAACATTAAACCAATCAATCCAGGATTAATCCCATAAATTGGTCAGACAAGAAGTCTTCAGAGAGCAGAGAAAGTAGCTATAAACCTCCATAGCCAGCTGGGGGAATATCTTTCATCAAAGATCATTAAATACATCTACTTGAACTATCAGAATAGAAAAGGAAAAAAATATGAGTAAACAACGGAAAAAAGAACTCGCCCATAAAACAGAAGCAAATAGCAGAGTGGATTAGAAACCAAAATCCTACCATACATTGTCAACAAGAAACACACATGAGACAGGCAGACATACATAGAGTAAAAGTGAAAGGATGGAACAAAAGTTATTGGGCTTCAAATGAGAAAAAGAAGGCAGGGGTTGCCATCACGATCTCTGACAGAACTAAAGTAAAAATGGATATGGTTAAAAAAGATAGAGAAAGTAAATACATCCTAATAAAACACAGTATAAACAATGAAGAAATATCAGAACTCATCATGTATGTACCAACTAGTATAGCTTTCAAATTTCTAAAGTAGAAGATAGTGAAACTCAAGAATGAAACAGAGAGAAAAACTGTGCTAGTGGTAGACCTCAAAATTAGCCTATTAGATCTAGATAAATCAAACAAAAAATAAATAAGAAAGAGATAAGAGTGGTGAATTAAACCCTAGAAAAATAGTTAATAAATATATGGAGAAAAATCAATAGGGACAAAAGAGAATACACCTTCTTTTCAGCAGCACATGGAACATTCAGAAAGATAGGCCTTGTAAAAGGGCATAGAAACATGGCAAACAAATGCAAAAAAAGCAGAAATAATAAATGTAACCCTTTCAAATCATAATGCAATAAAAATAGTTATTAGTAAAAATACATGGAGAGGCAAACCAAAAGCAATTGGAAATTAAATAATATGATTCTCCAAAATAATTTAGTGAAGGAAGAACTCATAGAAACAATAATTTCATTGAGGATAATGAGAGTGATGAGACTTCTTATCTAAAACTATGGGATGCAGCCAAAGCAGTCCTAAGGGGAAAATTTATATCACTGAGTGCATATATTAACAAATTAGGGAGGGCAGAGATTAATGAATTGGGCATGCAACTTAACAAATTAGAAAATGAACAAATTAAAAATCCTCTGATAAAAACTAAATTAGAAATACTAAAAATCAAAGGAGAAATTAATAAAATTGAAAGTAAAAGAACTATTGAATTATTAAATAAGACTAAAAGCTGGTATTTTGAAAAAAATAGATAAAATAGGCAAATTACTGGTAAATCTAATTTAAAAAAAAGAAGGAAACCAAATTAACAGTATCAAAGATGAAAAGTTAGACCTCACCTCTAATGAAGAGGAAATTAAGGCAATCATTAAAAACTATTTTGCACAATTATATGGCAATAAATATAGCAATCTAGGTGACATGGATGAATATTTACAAAAATATAAATTGCCTACATTAACAGCAGAAGAAGTAGAATACTTAAATAATCCTATATAAGAAAAAAGATTATTTTTTTAATTGAATTGAATTGAACAAGCCATCAAAGAACTCCCTAAGAAAAAAATTGCCAGGGCCTGATGGATTCACAAGTGAATTCTATCAGACATTCAAAGAACAACTAATCCCAATACTATACAAATTATTTGATATAATAAGCAAAAAGGAGTCCTACCAAATTCCTTTCATGAAACAAATATGGTACTGATTCCAAAGCCAGGTAGATCAAAAACAGAAAAAGAAAACTACAGACCAATTTCCTTAATGAACATAGGTGCAACAATCTTAAATAGAATGCTAGCAAAAAGACTTTAGCAAGTGAACAAGGGGGTTATCCATCATGATCAAGTGGGATTTATACCAAAAATGCAAGGATGGTTCAACATTAGGAAAACCATCCACATAATTGACCATATCAAAAATCTAACAAACAAAAATCACATGATTATCTCAATAGACGCTAAAAAAGCCTTTGATAAAATACAACACCCATTCCTATTGAAAACACTAGAAAGTATAAGAATAGAAGGACCTTTCCTAAAAATAATAAACAATATATATCTAAAACCATTGGCAAGCATCATCTGCAATGGGGATAAGTGAGAAGCATTCCCAATAAGATCAGGAGTGAAATAAGTATGCCCATTATCATCTCTATTATTTAACATTGTATTAGAAACACTAGCAGTATCAATTAGAGAAGAAAAAGAAATTGAAGGTACTAAAATAGGCAATGAGGAGAGACTAAGCTATCACTCTTTGCCGAAGATATGATGATCTACTTGAAAAATCCTAGAGAATCAAGTAAAAAGCTAGTAAAAATAATCAACAACTTTAGCAAAGTTGCAGGATACAAAATAAATGTATACAAATCATCAGCATTTCTATATATTTCTAAGAAATCACAGCAGCAAAAGTTAGAAAGACAAACATTTAAAATTACACTAGATAATATAAAATACTTAGGAATCTATCTACGAGAACAAACATAGGAATTATACGAACACAACTACAAAACAAATTCCAAACAATTAAAACTAGATATAAACAATTGGAAAAACATGGAGTGCTCATGGGTAGGATGAGCTAACATAATAAAAATGACCATTCTACCCAAATTAATTTACTTATTTAGTGCCATATCTCTCAAACTACCTAAAACCTTTTTTACTGCTTTAGAAAAAACTATAACAAAGTTTATTTGGAAGAACAAAAGATCAAGAATAAGAAGGGAAATAATGAAAATAAATGTGAAGGAAGGTAGCCTAGCAGTACCAGATATTAAGCTATACTATAACACAGTGGTCATCAAAACAATATGGTACTGGCTAAGAGACAGAAGGGAAGATCAGTGCCATAGACTTGGGATAAGTGACGTCAACAAGACAGTGTATGATAAACGCAAAAAGCCCAATTTTGGGGACAAAAATACACTATTCAACAAAAACTGCTGGGAAAATTGGAAAACAATATGGGAGAGATTAGGTTTAGATCAACATCTCACACCCTACACCAAGATAAATTCAGGATTGGAGAATGACTTGAATATAAAGAAGGAAACTGTAAGTAAATTAGGTGAACACAGAATAGTATACTTGTCAGATCTCTGGGAAAGGAAAGATTTTAAAACCAAACAAGAGTTAGAAAAAATCACAAAATGTAAAATAAATAATTTTGATTATATTAAATTGAAAAGGTTTTGTACAAACAAAAACAATGTAGTCAAAATCAGAAGGGAAACAACAAACTAGGAAAAAATCTTTATAAAAAAATTCTAACAGAGGTCTAATTACTCAAATATACAAGGAGCTAAATAAAGTGCATAAAAATCAAGCCATTCTCCATTTGATAAATGGGTAAGGGACATGAATAGGCAATTTTCAGATAAAGAAATCAAAACTATCAATAAGCACAAGAGAAGGTGTTCTGAATCTCTAATAAATACAGAAATACAAATCAAAACAACTCTGAGGTATCACCTCACACCTAGCAGATTGGATAAAATGATAGCAGGGGAGAGTAATGAAAGTTGGAGGGGATGTGGCAAAACTGGGTTATTAATGTATTGCTGATGGAGTTCTGAACTGATCCAACCACTCTGGATGGCAATTTGGAATTATGCCCAAAAAGTGCTAAAAGAAAAAATATTTATAGCCATGCTCTTTGTGGTAGCAAAAAACTGGAAAATGAGGGTATGCCCTTCAATTGGGGACTGGCTGAACAAATTGTGGTATATGCTGGTTATCGAATACTACTATGCTCAAAGGAATAATAAACTGGAGGAATTCCATGTGAATTGGAATAACCTCCAGGAATTGATGCAGAGTGAAAGGAGCAGAGCCAGAAGAACATTGTACACAGAGACTGATACACTGTGGTAAAATCGAATGTGATGGACTTCTGTACTAGCAGCAATGAAATGACCCAGGACAATTCTGAAGGATTTATGGAAAAGAATGTTACCCACATTCAGAGAAAGAACTACAGAAAAAAGAAAGGAAGCACAGAAGTGGAAACACAGAAGAAAAACAATTGCTTGAACACATGGGTTGATGAGGACGTCATTCGTGATGTAGATTTGAAACAACTACACCAATGTAACTATCAATAATACATAAATGAGTCTTGATTGATGGCACATGTTAAAACCAGTGGAAATGTGCATTGGCTATGAGGGGAGGTGTTTGGGGGATTGAATATGAAAGCAAGAACATGAATCATGCAACTATGGAAAAATTTTTCTAAAAAAATTAAAAGAAAACAAAACAAAGCAAAGAAAAGAATGAAGAATGCCACAAGACCATGACTATGACAACTGACTTGAATAGTTTAGTTGTATAAGTTGGGGATTCAATTTCTATATCTTCTGTGGTCTTTTAATTTGCCTTTCATTTGGAAAGACTTCCAAGTTTCCTTTCCATCATGGTCATTTCCTCATCTGCAGAATGGAGCTCTAAGAGAGGAGTGTCAGCTTCAATGCTGAAAGAAGTCAGTAACCTCCTAGTAAGTGGAAGGTGAATCAAAATTTTTTGCTGCTACAGCCACAGTTGTTATTCTATTTCTGTATTTTCTTCCATGTCTGCTACAAAATGAAAAGTGGTCTTACGTAAATGAGGCAGTCTTTAAACATTTATTAAACACCAAATATGCACCACGCATTTTCCTAAGTTCTGGGGACCAAAGGGAAAAGAAAAACAGCCCTGTCCCCAAGGAGCTTACAATTTAATGGGAAAGACAACACATACACACACACAAAAGTTGGGAGAGGGAGAATGAAGGAGATATTAATCATGGTATATTTTGCAGAAGTTCAAAGATGCCCAAAAGGAGGACAAGTGGTCGGAACTGAAAAGACAAATATACTCTTTCTTTAAATAGAATTTATGGAATTCATAGCCCTGCCCTACACATCTGGGTACAGAGGAACAGAAGCTACTAATGAGATCTGAGTATCAAGTCTGATTTGATTTTGCAGAATAATGAGGTTTCCCAATAATGTGGTTCCAGAAGCAAAAAGGCATGATGGAGAGTTCCAAAAAGTTGAAAATCCGTGCTGTTTGAGGGAAATGAGGGATGGTAGGTTCAAAGGTGTCAAGGAAAGCTAATTCAAAACCATCCTCATTTCAGAAATAATTGTTTACCATATATTTGTAAGATAATTGTCAAGAATTATATTTTCTTTATAAAGGAATCATTTTAGAAGTTACTATATTCATACTAATTAGAAATTTCCTTTCCCGATTCTTGTGTTTCACGTCTCAACTCATAACAGATTTAAAAGTGATTTATTGAGCTTTGAATTTTCTATAAAATTCATATGTCTCATAGTTCCCATTAAGTTTTTTTTTAAGAAAAAATATAGTTTCATGAGTTTGTTTCCAAGTACATAACTCAATTAATTAACACTTAGCCAATGCTAAATGTATTGATTCTATATAGATTTTAGGTATATCTGCTGTATAACAATTTTGCTAAACAAAATTACCCTGACATTTTTGTACAAATTCATACAACAAAACTTATGTGCAATACAGTAGAATAGATAGAACCTTATTGATATGGAGTGACCATTTTACTCTCCCTTGATTAATTTTTTATTATGCTTTGCTCAACTCCTACCCCAGCCTCCTTTTTTTCTCTTACCAAATCATGTATGTTACTTTTGTCACCCTCCCTCTCTCTGCAGAGGAAAATATTGAGGTATTTTTGTTTAAGACTTCTTTCTTTCCTGAATCCTCAGTACCTTTTCCCTTTCATTCTAGCCTCAAAGAAACAGGTGGTCTTTCTTTTTGAATGCCAATCCTTTTATTTCACACCTTGACCCCATGCTGTCTCACATTTTTAAGATCTTACCCTTTTGATCACTCCCTGTCTTGAAAATTATCTTTAATTGCTCCCACCCTTCCTCCAGTCCTCACTCCCTCCTTCCCTCCCTCTTTTTGCTCCCTCCCCACTACAGTGTTGCAATGTCACCCATATATTTTCCTAAAATATTATTTTATGGAGAATTCACAGAAATACAAATGCTCACACAAAGGTCAGAAGAAGCAATACAAGGACATTTTCATGATCCCTTTGAAGAAATTTATTGTGAGACATGGAGAGACTGGTATGGGATCACATAGCACAACATGTTCATATCAAAGAAATCACAATGCTTCAGGAACAAAGCAATATTATAATAGCTCAAAATCAAGGTGTTTGTATATAGAGTCATGTATAAATTTAGAAAAATTTCTATGCCAAACATTCATACAAGCTATTTGTTTCTGACCTGTGGTAGAGACTTCTGAACCTGTTTTAATCTGATCAGCCACAGGCAGACATACTGTACATTGGTATAAAGTAATACTTCAGTTTTCGTTGACAGCAGGTATAGTCAGTTTCAGTTTTCCTGGATTTTGGGGGGCAAATATTTGTCTCAGTTTTCATTAGTTACCTCTGATTTCATTGGCAGGCCCATTTGACTTCATAGCTGATTTTGAGTAAACAAAGAACGACCCATGCTTTCTCTTGCTCTTGTAGCTTTGTTTCCCTTTGTGTGAGCAATCATCCTGTACATCTAGCCAAACAATTCGATTACTTTCCAGTGTTTTGTGCTTTTTAAAAAATATTTGTGATTGCTAATTACATGTAAGTGATTACTGAATATACAGTATTTGGTTTAATGTGTTTATTTTGCAGTTTTTCAGTTTCAAAATGTACATAAAGCAAATAAGATAAAATCTCATTGTCCCTGTTAAATGTTTCCCTTGCTAATGAGCTAACCCCTTCCTTTTAGCTCCATCAGAGGACCAAAGAAAGTTGCCAGATAATGCCTTGATATCTAAGGTCCTTATGGAGGGGGATTCCCCTTCCAAACAATAGCATCTCTCTCCTTTCCTTGCTGTCTTCCAAATGAGAAGAAGAGTCTTAAGAAAGGTGAATGCTATGTTAAATGTTCATTTATTCTTTATATTAATCTTTTATATTAATTTTGTATTAATTTCTTATTTTTAGTATTAAACACTATTCTCTATAGAATGTATTTTTGGTATGTATTTTAGTATCTAGAATGAATTAATTAGATTTACATTGATTCATATGGAAATAATTGCCTCAGGTTTTCACTGGTTTCAGATTTTGCTGGTTGTTTTTGGAGGGATTATCAACACTGATGTCATTTTGATCATCTGAAAGTATGAAGGATAATAACATTAACAATTTCCATCAGTTCAATTTTTTCTTTGTTTCTAACTGACAGGCAATTTGTAAATTATTTACAATGACAAATTATTGAAATTTTATTTAACCTTGAAACCATAATACAGTAACTATTCTATTTCTTTGAGAAACATACTAATTTATATTTGGAAGAATGAAAATCATTTTTTGAAATTTTATTATATTCATTATACTTGCCCTACAAAATAATATTAACTCTGTGCGACTCCAAAGTAGATATTTTACTTTTCTTATATCTGTATTGATTAAGCAATCACAAAGTCCAGATACTCTGGTCTGCCTTGTTCATTATTTTCTCAAATCCTTCAGCTACAAGATAATCCTTCTAGTGGCTATCTTCTACTCTGAGCAGTATGCTCTTAAGAAATTCTTCTCCCTCTGGGAAGCTAGCCCTTGACCTAGCAAATCTGCAGTTTAGGAGATACCTGACATGCCTTGAAATATCCATTCCCCAGGACCACTCATTAAAGATCTGTGCTCAGGAAAATAATTAAGGATAAGTAAAAGGAATCCAGGTATTTCAGATTCAATTTATCCTATGACTGTGATGGCAAACGTATGATATGCATGCCAAAGGTGACTCACAGAGACTTCTTTCTAGGCATATGCTCACCCACCCACCAGAATTAATTGCTAGAAAGACAGAAGGATTTGGGTGGAACTGCTCCTTTCCCCTTCTCCACTACTCTTCCCTGTCCCTCTGTTCCCAGCCCTGATAAAGCACTTAATCTCTTCCCTGAGCAGAGTGCCTGAGTCATTCCCTTCTTTCTCTCCCCATATGCCTCTCATACCCATCCCTCTGCCCATCAGCCCAATGGGAGTACTTACTCCCTCCTCTGAGTGGAGTGCTCAGATCACTCCCCTCTTTTCTCCCACCCCTGTCTGGGGTAAGGAGTCTGGAGAAAGGGCATAGCATGCTGTCTTGGAAGTGGTGCATGACATATAGTCTCTAAAAGGTTTGCCATCACTGACCTAAGACCATGACTAACCAGGACATATATTGTTGAGTCCATAGAGTCTGAAAACCCACACCAATCTCTATTGAAAATGAAAGAATTTCATCTGCTCCTCAAACCATGCCATACAGGTAGCTGTGTAATCTTCCTTCATAAAGATGACCCTAGGGAATACAGAGGAAAACCTTATTATTTAATCTTTCTAAATTAGTCATATAACAAAATCTCAATTACCTTGACCTGTAACAAAATATCGCTCCACTTCTCTATTCTTTCACTAGCATTTCTCCACTCTTTACTCCTAATACACATTTGTGTATAAATCTTTCATAAGTGAGAAAATATGGTAGAATTAGTAATTTTATAGAAATTAACAAATTCAAAGCATTCAGTATAAGCTTTGACAACATTTAGTGATATCATTTAACAGTCAAAGTAAGATTGCCAAATTATTTGAAAAAAATTTTATCCCTGGCCTATGATCTTCCCCAGGCTCACCACATAATTTTGAATTGATTAAAGTTAAATGACAGATGAGACATTGCAAATACAATGGTTTGCAAGTCCCAGAAGGACTATTCTTAGTAAACAAAATTGAGAACGATGTAATTGCACTGTTTATGCTAAATACTAAGTCTTTAATCTTAATCAATTCTCTATTCCAGTCAACCTAGTTAGAGAAGATCAATTTTAGAAACATGATTTCTACCAGGCCTCTAAAATGATAGGTATATATCGTCATGCCAAAACATACATGCACAAGAGCACATACATACAGTGATACAGAAATATACATACATAATATGTGGGTAAGCAAATGTATATATATATATAAGTATGTGCAAATCTACATATTTATGAGTATATATACAAGTATTTTTATGTGTACCTACATATCTAATATATACAGGCAGATACATAAATATAAATATAGATATAGATGAAAATAATTTTCAATTGAACTCAATTCAATTGAAGTAACCTTTAGTATTATATGCAGGTATAGGTTGAAGGAAGAATAATATATATTAAATTCTGGCAAAAAAGAAAGTGTATGGACTCTAGCATCAAAAAGATGTGGTTATAAATTTCTCCTCTGATGCTTTTAATATATGTGGACTTCGATAACTCCTTTAATCTCCCTAAAGTTTACCTTTAAAATAAAGGCATTTGTATCTTTTGACTTTATACCTCATCCATTGAAGATTTAGTTCTATGAAATTTTATTTCAAATTTTAAAATATAGTCATATTTACTGATTGTTAACTATGTTAAATAGTCACTTTATTTTTTACTTAGTTATTTCAGTTAGCTTTTTGTTCATAACTACTGAATATTCTATTTCTTATTGGTAAGTTATGTAAATGCTATCTAAAATTAATGTCTGAAAGAATTATTACTACTGTACTGTGCAAATTTAAGATAGTCAAGGTAAAAGAAGAGTTAGTGTTATTTTTACTATATAATTTTACATGTGAAAAGAAAATTTGTATGATGACTTTCAGTAAACATTGCATTCCTCCAGGTTGAGTTTAGAAGTTATTTGCCTTCATTTAATCTTTTCCCTATATTGATCTTTCTTATTGACAAAATCAAATTTCTTAGGCAAGAGTCTGATTATTACTTTTCATTTCAAACATCTTTAGTCGTTTTGCCTTTAGAAACAAAACAGAACAAATCAAAACCCATTTATCTGGACATTTAAATTTTTCTATAATCAGATTCCAATCTAAATGTTTATTCTTTTTTTTGGTATATTTCCCTTAGAGGACTTGATATTCTAGCTCAACTATATTATTACCATTCACATATATAAAAATTCAAGTACATAAACATATGTATCTCTATGTTAGCATATATATGTGTAGTTGATTGTGTGTATACAAATATATCTCATATATTTATAACTTGTTAAGTATTTTATTGAATTATTTTATGTAATTATCACATTAATCCTTACAATTAATACCAAAAGCTATGTACTATAGTTATTATCTCCATTTTACATATGATGAAACTGAAGCTCAAAAAGATTACATAATTTGCCTATAGTTATCCTATAAACATAATGAGTGTCATAAAGAGAATTTGAACAAAGAGATTTTATTATTTCCTATTTACCACTATTTCTCAAATGCCATGGTCTCTCTATTAGCAATTATCAAACTACATATTTCATTGCCTGCCCCTGTTCATTTGTTTATGCTACCCTATATCCACTCCTAAAATGTAATATATGCTCTTCTTTACCTCTCAGTATACTAATAGTTCTTCAAGTGACAGGAGTTGTGCCAAACATTCATCTAATATCCTTCCAACCCTCTGTATAAGAATGTCAATAAATCCTATCCATGTATCTAATTGATTATACTCTCTTTGTTCTGAAAACTTTTCTCTTATTTTTTTAAGTATTATCCTCTACTATAACATCTACAGTGTAAAAATAAATGGTAAATGAATTAATTATTGATTATAAAACTGATTTTAGATACTCTGCTTGCTGTGCTTGCAAAGTATCTTCAGTTTATATAAATGAAGTGAAGCTTATAAGTGAACTTTCATTCAGGGCTAGACACAAGGAGGCTAAAGAGACTCTTATTATAGACAAATAAAGTATTATTGAAAATATAAGGATAAAAAGGATTTTTAACTCTAATGGATTCTAATTCCACCCAAATAAAATGCCTTGGTTCTACAAGGAATCACTTCTCCTGTGTCCTCAGGCTACATTTATCCTTCCTTATTGTACTAACCAAAATTTTTACTATTTTAAATAAACTAACACTATTATCCTTATAATTATTAACTTTGCCTCCAAGTTATAACAATAAAAAAGGCCAGCTAGCTAAGTCTCAGCAAGAACCAAGTTGGGACTTTGAGCCTTAACAGACTCAGAGTCCAAACCAAAGACTGGGGTTTTCTTTGGTCTTCTCAGAGTTAAGCAATGTATAAAACAGTAATAGATAGTCAATAGTGTTTCCCAAGTTGGAAAAAGAAAACATTAAGCTCCTTAAGGTCTTTCCCTCCTTTTCTTCTACCTCAGATAGTGAGGGAAACATATAGAAAAGAAGTCACTTCCTCCAAGCCCCAAGAGAGAGTCTCTGTAAGTGACTCTGCCAACTGCCAGAGACCAACTGCCACTCCCAGAAAAAGTACGTGTCACAGAAAAACCATTAAATTGCAACATTTGAAATTGACACTGTCTCATATCTGCTTCTCACTCCAATTCTTTCTCAAGCTAACTCTCTACTTCTTATCTCTATACTAATGTAACAAGACTTATTTTCTAATATTATCCTTATAATTTCCCTCTTCAAGCATATATATAGGAAAAAAATTCTCTCCTGTATGATTGCTATTCTATGTAATTCTAAAGCTATACCTAACCTTATTATTATTATTATATTCCCCCTCAATGGTCTTAATCTAATGCTTTTTTTTATCCTGTTCTTATTGCTACACTTTATGCTAACCTACACTAGGGATATAAATGGTCAAAATTAAGGAATAAGTAGTTTACAGGAGAAAAAAATCCAAGTCATCCATAGTTATATAAAAATTCTATAAATCTCTCAATTAGAGAAATACACATTAACAATGCTGAGGTACTACCTCCCACCTATCAGATTGGCTAATATTAAAGAAAACAAAAATGCTATCTTTTGGAGATGTGTAAAATTGGGATATTATTGTATTGCTGGTGGAAATAGAATATGATCCAACCATTATGGAGAGCAATTTGGGACTTGGCTCAAAGGACTCTAAAACTGTATATACCTTTTAATCCATCAAAACCATTTCTATGTCTGTATTCCTCACCCCCAAAATGGGCAAAGGACCTATTTATATCAAAATATTTATTATAGCTCATTTTGTGTTTGCAAAGCACTAGGAATTGAGGGGTTCTCTATCAACTGTGGAATGATTGAACACTGTGCCATATTCCATTATAATGAATACTATTTTGTTATATGAATTTACAAGCAAGATGATTTCAGAAATATTTGAAAAGCTGTTCATGAACTGATGCAAAGTGAACCAGAATCAGTAGAACATTTTACACAGTGACAATATTTTTTGATAAAAAAAAAACTGACAATAAGCTAGTTATTCTTAGCAGTGCAGTTAATCAAGACAATCCCTGAGACTCATGAAGAAAAATGTCAACTGCCCTTCAAGAAAGAGTGGATGGAGTTTTAATGCGTACTGAAACACATTTTTTCTCTTTTGTTATTTGGTATCTCTTCAACAAAATGACTAATATGGAAAAAAATATTTTGCATGATTGCACATGTAAAATTAATATCAGATGACTCACTATCTCAAGGGATAATGAGGAGAAGGAGGGAGTAAGAGAAGAAGGTCATAAAAGAGAATTTGGAATTCAAAACTTATTTTAAAATTATTTTTTTCACATGTGAAATGGGAAAATAAAATATTTTATATAAAAGTGTGACAAAGAATTGGAAATGAAAGGGATGTCCATCATTTGGGGAATTGTGGGATATGTTGGTGATGGAATGCTATTGTGGCAAAATAAATAAGAGCAAGATGATTTCAGAAAAAAGCTGGAAAGGTCTGTAGCAAGTGATACAGAATGAAATAATCAAAAGTGGGAAAATATTGTACACAGTAAGAGCAATATTGTATGATGATCAGCTGTGAAAATTTGGCTACTCTCACCAATGGAATGATCTGGGACAACTGTGAGTGAAAACCAATCATTGTTCTCAAATGGTTTAAAGCCATTTCTCAGAATTTTAATGGAAGCTGGGGTGATGTTATGTATCTAATACATGCCTTACTCACTGTGGGAGACAGAAAAGCAATTTTTTGAGGCCACTAATAATTTTGAGAAAGAAGATGTGAAACATTGGTCACTATAGGACCTACAAGAGGACCCTAAAAATTCTGAGGATTATTTGAGGCTATGAATTATATGAGAAGCCAGGGAGGTACTTTAAAAAGGAATGAAGCACTGAGCTACATCCAGAAAATTGACATCCAGAAAATTGACAAAAATTTGAAAGTGATAATTGGGAAGAAAATGAGCTTCCAAGCCAGTTTTATGATTGTGTTTTTGGTGTCCCTGAGGTATACAGTTGGAATCCAATTAAGCTCACTAATGCCCACATTATATGGCAACATTTTATAAACCTCTCCTACACAAAAATAAAATAATATTTTCAAAAGCATTGTCCAGTTTGAGATAGTATGAACATGGAACTGTTAAAGTCTAAGATTGTATATGCTTTTGAAGAGTGTGAGAGACAGGAAAAGGAAAAAGCTGATGAAGAAAAATTGGACAAAATTAATCAAGCCAGGGAAAGGGAACAACTATTTTGACTCCTATTTTAACATCTACAGTTGAAGAACTCACGGTTCCTTTGAAAGATGTTATACAGACTCGAACAAATAGAGAGGTTTGATACAGTATTGTTCATCATCAAATATGCTTAATCTGTTCACAGAAGTGGCCACTTTGGACCTCAGGAGATTGTGATTGGGGAATGGCTTGCTTTTTTGTACAATTGATTTAGTTCCTTGTATATTTGAGTAATTAGACCTTTTTCCGAGTTTTTGTTATGAAAAATTTTCCCCAGTTTATTGTTTCCCTTCTGATTTTACTTGCATTATTTTTGGTTGAACAAAAACTTTTTAATTAATATAATTGAAATTATTTATTTTACATTTTGTAATTTTTTTCTAATGCTTGCTTGGTTTTAAAATCTTTCCTTTCCCAGAGATCTGACAAGTATACTGTTATGTTCACCTAATTTTCTTATAGTTTCCTTCATTATATTTGAGTCATTCACCCATTCTGAATTTATCTTGGTGTAGGTTGTGAGATGTTGATCTAAAGCTAATCTCTCCCATATTGTTTTCCAAATTTCACAACAGTTTTTGTCAAATGGTGATTTTTTGTCCCAAAAGTTGGGCTGTTTGGGTTTATCATAGACTGTCTTGCTAATGTCACTTACCCCAAGTCTATTCCACTGATTCTCCCTTCTGTCTCTTAGCCAGTACCATATCATTTTGATGACCACTGCTTTATAGTATAGTTTAATATCTGGTACTGCTAAGCCACATTCCTTCCCATTTTTTTTCATTATTTCCCTTGATATTCTTGATTTTTTGTTCTTCCAAATGAACTTTGTTATAGTCTTTTCTAAATATGTAAAAAAGTTTCTTGGTAGTTTGAGAGATATGGCACTAAATAAGTAAATTAGAGTAGAATGGTCATTTTTATTATGTTAGCATTAGGTATAGCTTGAACTTATTTGCAGCTCCACTCCTCCAAAAGAGTTCTGGGTCACAATGCCAGAATCAAGCACATTGCATGTTCACATTGCCAAAGCATTGATCAGTACAAACACTTATAACTGCTCCAGACCAAGGAACCTTCCTGTATAAAGAACACAACACAGATCAAGAGAGCAGTGACTACACCTCTCAAAGGAGATAAACCTTAAACCACCTTAGTGAAAAAATAAACAAAAAAACAAAAAAAAATTACCATAAATTCTACTCTGCTGTTAGAGAAGACCAAAACATGAATTGAAAAATCATAACAATGTCTCAAGCCTACAATGAAGCTTTAAAGTAAAATGATAATTAGGGGAAACCTCAACAAAATTTCCAGAAAAATTAAAGGAAGCTATAAAAGTGCAAGAGGAAAGTTTGTGAAAAAATGAAATTGATACAGGACAATTCTGGAAAGAGAATAACAGCTTGCTAAAGAGGCACAGAAATACTAATGAAAATATCTTAAAATTAATTGGCCAAAAGTTAAAAGGGGCACATGAATCCACTAAAAATAATTCCTTTAGAAGCAGATTTGGACAAATGAAAGTCACAAAATCTCACTAATAAAAGAATTGAGGTTTTTACCCACATAATAGAGGTCCTTTGTGTGGATTTAGGTTTGGATCAGTGATGACACAAACATTGGTTCTCTTCTATTTTGTCGTCCTAGGGTTTAGCCACACCAGGTATTAGCTAGAAGTCAACAGGTTAAGCTGAGAGTAGTCTGGCTTGGAGTCTGACAGACAGATTCTGTCCAGGCAACTTCTCTCCTGCAAATGAAATCTCCAGGAACTGGATCTCAGCATTAAACGAGACCAGGATAAGGGTTGGGATCAGGTAAAGAGTCTCTGGATTCCTGGATCTTCTCAAGTAGGTCCGGAGCTCAGGCAAAACCCCTTTAACTGATCAAAATGGCCACCGGAATTTGTTGGTTTTTTTCCCCCAATCACCTTTCCTCTAATTATGGAACGAGACCACAAATGGTTCCAGACATCTGGTCGACTGCCTTTGCAAACATTCTCTTTCACAAGGTTCTTGCATGCTTTTTCCCAAAAATCTTTTGCAAATTTTCCTTCATCTATCTTTCCTTAAACACTAATGAAAATTCTTAAAAATTAGAATTTAAAAGTAAAAAGTAATGACTCTATGGTACATCAAAAAATAATCAAAATTTTTTTAAAAGTAAAAGAAAATTTGAAATATCTCATCAGAAGTAAACTTGAAAAAAAAGATTTAGGAGAGATCATTTAAAATATTAGATTATTTATATTTCGTTTTCATAGAAAGAGTCTAGACATCATATTTGAAGCAATTATCAAGGAAAATTGTCCTGATATCTTAGATCAAAAGGCTGAATTAGAAACTGAAAGAATAAACTGATTACCTCCTGATATAGATTTAAAAAAAAGGAAATTCTGAGGTATACTCTATCTAAATTGATGCACATCATCCTTTATCTTATTTTCTTTTTCATTTTTCCTCTAATATAAGCAATATGTGCCTTGATTCAGAACAGGATGTACATGGAAATATTATTATATGAATATATATAAATTATATTATTTTACCTGCTTTCTTGGGAAGGGGAAAGGATTAGAGGAGAGATTATATTGGTTTTAAAATGTCAGAAAACAAATATTAAAAATTGTATTGACAATAATAATAAAATTCTGATGTTCATTGCCTATATTGAATAAATTTATTTAAGATTTTGTCCTAGACACATCTAAATAAATGGGGATATGGATGTAATTAAAACATTAAGTATTCTTACAAAAAGCTTAAAATTGCTAACAAAGTTGGTAAATGAACAAAAGCAGAGGAAAACAATAAAAATAACAACTCTGAGGTCTGATATCTTCTATTTACTATAAGGCTGCTTATAACAACAGATCTAGAAGCAATAATTTTAGAAACCCCAAATGACCTGTTCTATAAAGGGGAAACTACATTTGAAGATATTACACAAAAAGAGAAGACGCTGGATATTGGGGAGGTAATCATGGGTATTTGTACCTCAATTCTTTACCTATATTTAATTCTTTTAGGGTGGCAGATACTATTACAACTACTCTATTAACAACAAAGAATGACAATAATGCAAATAAGCTGATGATGATGACAATGGCTATGGTGGCAAATATGATGAAATATATTGAAATGGAATTTACAAACCCTTTAAGATAACAAAACATTAATTTACTTCATTTAAAATTCATTAATTTTTGAGGCAGACCTTATTGTTATTATTAGTCCCATTTTGAAAAAGTAGAAACTTAGAGCTTAGGAGACCATTTGCTATTCAACAATTATAAAATTAGTCTTATCAGAGATGGATTTCAAATTCTCCCCTTCCTAATTATCAGGTGACTATAATCATTATGCAAAGACTCTGATCTCCATAAGAACAGGGTTTTTTAGATTTTTTTTTTTACTTTTCTTTGTTTCCTTAGAATTTAGGCTACAGTCTAACACATACTAAGTGTTTGATAATTGTTGACCTATGGGTTAACATTATGAATACTCTAAGTTGTAAATATAATTATCTGCAAAGTTGTAGTTCTTTGCAGGTAGGGATTGAATTAATACTACCTTATATGTTTTTGACTAAGGAGTGAGTATTTTATGGATCTTACCTTAAAGACTTTTGCCTAAGGTGTGAGAAGTTGAAATATTTGGTAGAAGTGAGAAACGCAAGGAGGGAGAAATATTAAATCTGAAGTTTTCTATAAGTCCTTAGGAAGGTAGAGCTCTCAAAACAGAGGGGTTGTTCATCTAATGACAACTTAGAGATTTTCCTGAATTTATGCATGTGTGAAAAGTGGGTGAGAGCTGAATTCTATGGGAGTCCCTGAGGAACTAGAGGTTCACTTGGAGAGAGGCAGAGCACTGTCCAAATTTTTATGGTCTCTGTGACATGGTCTTTCATTATTTTTTTTTGTATATTCTATCCAGTAAAATAATGTCTGTCATATATTTTCTGTATTTTTAACCTAAGTGCTTACATTTTCTACATAGAAACTCACCATATTTATATTCTGAGAGTTATAGAGGAATATCTCTCTGGTTGCAAAGTAAATAAAAAATTTATTTTCATAAAGAATTATTCATCACAAATTTCAAAAAAAGAAGGAACTGAACAAGTAATTTAGTTCAACCCCATTGTTTTATACCTAAAGCAACTGAGATATTTAGAGGTTAAGTAATTGGCTAAAGGTCACATAGGAATAGGAAATAAAATTGGGATTTTAACAAAATGTATTTATATTCAGTCCTTTTTTCAACTGCATCATAATAGGTGTGGTAATGTGCCAATGAAAAAATATACTCCATAATTCCAGACTCTTTTTTCTAAGCAATTGACTATATTTGAATTTAAGTCCCCCTATGTTTCCTCTTGTGGAAATTTAAAGCACTGGGTTCATGTATAAGCTCTTTGCTAAATTAAGTGTCTAATAGACCAAAGGGAAAGTAATGTTGAATCATTCTCACATTCAAAAGTAGCTATGTCCAAGAGAATACCTTCTGAGTCCTTCTCTATATCCTAAAGTATTTTTATTTCAGAGTATGACAGATTTTGAAAGTTATTTGCATAACATAAAAATGCAATTTAGTAAATTGTTTTCATTTTTAGTAGGAAATTGTAGTTGGTTCAAATTGCCCACAGACTAATTCCCAACAGACACACTTAATGTATTTTTTTTTATCAAAAACTCAGATAATACTCAAATGGGTATTGCTATGGATCAAAGATATAAAGTTATTGAATAAGTGTTGAAATAATCAGTTGGGGTTCAAGTATATCCACTTGGAGAAATCACAAAACAGCTTTATGTTTTCTGATCCTTTTAAGCATATTTGCTAAGGAAAAATTGCCAAGGTTTTCTCTAATGAAGAACTATCTTTCGAGTTTCTTCAGGCATTGAAAAAGTTGCACAGTAAAGTTGACTGAAATCCCCTCACAATTTAGTTCCTGACTTAGCATATAGATAGTCCATTAATACAAGGAATAACCCTGAAGTGCAGCTTAACAAATGTAGTTCAAAAATAAAAGAGAGAGGGAGACAAAGAGACAGAGACAGAGATAAAGACAAAGACAGAGACAGAGATAGTGAGACAAATAGAGAGAGACAGAGCAGTAACAGAAGATGAAAGAGCAAGGAGGGAGTAACAATGTACCTGTGAGGGCACATTGGACTAGACTTCTAAAGTGTGAATATAGACATTTACTGATAGAGCATTCTGGTAACTTCTAAAATTTTGTGGTCAAAGATGTTTTATCTATTGATAATTCTTTATTCTTTCCAATAAAAACTGCTTTTAACTTTTTTCCTAGGCAATTCATCTATCTTCAGAGGACTCTGAATTTGTGACTATGAGGATTTTCATAAGAGAATGTTTTTTGTTTGTTTGTTAATGTTTTTGTTTGCAGCCACCTTCCAAATATAATGTGAAACAGGTTCTCAGGGCAAAATAATCATGGTAATTTGGATATATTTTCCCTTGGACTCTTGAAGTTATTAAACAAATTAGAGAAAACATGTTAGAGTCAAATTATTACTTTTTAAATAAGGTAAAGATTATATCCATCAGCAGAAGATATTTGATTTAGGCAATTTCCTGCATCTACTTTTTTGGGGAAATCTAATATAAAACCACTGTCTAAGTAGATAGAAAAATACATTTTTTTAAACTAGGTATGTTGAGAATGAAGATTAAAGATTTTCTATAATCATTCATATACAATTGATAATGATGTATGTAATGCAGGATTGGTAGCAAAAGCCTTTGGCTCTTGAAAATTCAACTGTAAGCAGCCCTGGCAGTTAGGTTTTAGAATTTTCAGAAAGTCAGTTGGAGCTTGAGGCTATAAATAGTACTGAAGTTCCAACTGACAGGATTTTGCCTTCTGGCTTTGGCTTTGCCTGTTGGCTTTGTTTTTGGCTGTGCCTTGGCCTGTGTTTCTGTCTTTTGGGACATTTGGACCTATCTGAATTCTGTGGTCCTCTCCCTGATCTCTCCATATTACATCCCTTTTATTTTCCCTGAATTTTCCCTTGGGCCCTCGGATGAATGGTTGGACATCATGAATTTAGTTTCTGTAGGCAAGTAGGGCATCATAAAACAAGCCACACCTAATTTAGTGATTTGATAAACACTTTATTTCAAAAGACAGTCAAACCTTCTTGACTGGGAGAGCCAGCCTCTCTCAGTCTAACCCCCTCCTGTGACCCTTCCCCCACCATCAGCTTTCTCCCTAACAGCTGTTACAAAACCCTAAACCCCTCTCTCCTTCTGATTATCCCTGACATTAATAAAACCCCTTTGTTACCCACTCAAAGCCTCTGCTAAATCATTGTATTGGAGATTAAGGCAAGGGCTGAAGAGGGAAGGAATTATTTTCTTTTATTTCTTGGGGGAACCACAGGCATCCATCTTGGCAATAAGTACCTACCAGAGACTTCCTGCAGCCATCAGTTTCACTGGCAGGGAGGAGCCCTTTGACTCCTCCCTCAAGGGATTTTAGAAATTAACAAGAGAAGCCCTCCAGCCAGGTTTAAAATATTTCTGACTGGCCCAACTCCTTTTGTATCTCAGAGATATCTTCACTGTCTGAAGAACCAAGCCTATTTCCTCAGTATCCTCTGTCTCCAGCCTCAGTGAATAAGCCTGTTTGGGCTACCTTCCTATACTCCCATCCATTCCCTTACCTTCCTATATACCATCTACCTCATTCATCCCTATGCTCAGCTATCCCCTTCATTCCTCCTCCAATCACCTATATCAGCCTTTATCCCTCATTAACAGATTGCCCACTTCTTTATAAGATGTAGCTTCTATTAAGTTCTGATTTGCATTTTAAAAAAATAGAACCTAGGCTATTAAACTATTGATTGTGGCAAGAGGAAGCATTAAGTTATTGTGAATAGCTGCAATCTTGATCTTTTCTATTCAAATTAAAAAGTTGGGATTGGATATTTGGGAAGTGGATTAGTTTATATTAGATAAATCAACAGAAGCAATAATGATAGATGGATGTGTAGGGGAAAGTGATTGTCATATTGATTGTTCATCCATTAATAAAGAACATCTGAATCATAGAGATGAGAGAGAGGGCAAAAGATGAAAAGCAGTAAAGTAAGCACAAAAAATATAGGAACTGATGGAGTTTCTACTAAAGAGAAAATTAGTTATATATTGAAAACAAAAAGCAACCATTATTATAGGGTGGTAATCATCAAAGCATTCCTTTTTTTTGTTTAGAAATGGAGTGGTGGGTCAAGAGAACATATTATGTACAGAACACACAGCAGAAAATGACAGTAGCAAATTAATGTAAGGTAAATTTAACATAAATTACTGGAAAGCAGTTTGGCAGAAATTAGACCAAAAAAGCAAACAAACATCTCAAAGTATATACCAAGATAAGATAAAAATTTTATGGGGGCAAAGAATTAAATATCAAGAGGAAGCCCATCAATTGTGTAATGTTGTGGTATACAACTGCAATGCCTATCAAGTTGTGGTATATGCTTGTGATGAATATTGTGCTATAAGAAATGACAAGTAGAATGCTTCAGGGGGAAAAAAACTTTGGAAGATTGATATGAATTGTTAAATAAAGTGAGCAGAACTTTGTGCAGAGTAACATTGTACACAGGAATAATAATATTTTAATGATAACAAACTGTGAAAGACTCAACTACTCTGATCAAGTCAATTATCCAAAGACAATTCCAAAGGACCCATTAGGAATGATGCCTTTCATCTCTAATGAAGAATTTTGAAGGAAAAGTGAAGCAAAACTTTTTTTGTACATAATTTAAAAATATTTTCTTTTCTGTTTCTTTCACAAAATTGCTAATATGGAATACATTTTACTTGAATTCATATGTATAATCAATATCAAATTGTCATTTCAAAGAAAGGATGGAATGGGAGGGAATAAAATAATTTGGAACTAAATTTTTAAAAATGAGTTTAAAATTTTTCCATGTAATTGGGAAATATTTATCAAAATAAATAAAATAATTTTAAATGAATAAGAAAATACAGAATTTACTATATCATTATGATGTTGGTATATCTTATCCTATTAAAATAATAATTGATATGCCTACAGGATATCCAAAAGTATTAGTGAAATTTTACACTATTAGTTTAAAAGCTATTAAGTAGTTATCAAGCAACACAAATTTAAATATGCAAGCAAAACTGTTGGGACATGCTTTATAAGAATTTAACTTTTTCAAGGCATTTTTTCATTATAAATTAATTTGTGCTTCATAACAATTCCCTGAGAAGATATTACAATTAATATTATTTCCCTTTGTCACATAATGAGATTGAAAATCAGACTATAAATGAGTTGTAAATGTTTCCATAAGCTTTTAGTGGTTGATATAGTCCTAAATCCATAGTTACTTGACTCAAATTCCAGCAAAGTATCCATATTGTCATGCTCCTCCCATCCTTCCCAAAAAGAAGAACCCTGGTTACCATTAATCATAGATGGTAACCATAGAGAAGTTGGATTTGTACTCTTGGGACTGGTCTATCACCAGGCAATTTAGGTATTCACTCTGTATATTATAGGTATAAAGTAAATAGATATATGCTCTCATGTATTGCTTTTCTACCTCATATGACCTTTTTCTTTTCCATTATAATGATCCCTCAAGTTGTCTATTGTCTTTTGATTCCAAAAGGCTAATGAAAGTGTCAGTCACTGTACCACAGATTCTGGAGCAGCACAAAGTTAATTTATTGTTTATTGTCCTATCAGTCTTTGACAGCTCACTGACATACTTTGTGTTATTGCCATACTTCTGGAGTACAGCTATTATCTATTCACTTGCTGCTTCTCCATCACTTTGTGTAGGAACTAATTCAAATTTTAACTGACTTTTCACTAAAATATGCTGAATGTAGTGCATCAGTAATAATAATAATTATTGAAAAGAACCTTAAGATAGTAGTAAAAAACTATATTAATGTGGAATTCCATTTTGGGGTCAAAAATACAAACTTTTAATAATTACCAAGGTGATTCTCTTCCTACAAAAATATTGAGGCATGTAAAAATATCTGAATGCAATATGTAGATGAATACAAAACTTGGGAAAATATATGATCAAAATGGTAATTTCTAAGCCTTTGAAATCTTGGTTTAATCATTCTATTACACTAAACTTATAGAAGGGGAGGTAGAGAGTCAGTGACTAGAAAGGGATCTGTCTACATCTTGATTCCAGTGTAGTAGAACAAGCATAATATTATGTAGCCCTTTCATCATATTTTTCAGCTTCAAATATCTGGCTTGCACATTTCAACCAATATTATAAATCTGAGATAATTGACATCTTTTCCTTAATTCTCTTTTTACAGATTCAGACTTCAGGTTTCTGGTTGGGTCTTTGTGATGTTCCATTCAGGAAGAGGAGAGTGATGAAATAAAGAATAATATTAGTATCAGTCATCTGTCTTATTTCACAAGTTTATCAGGGCATGAAGGTGGCCAAAGTTTTACAAATGTTATGCTAATGTACTACAAGCACTAGAAAATATTACTAACATGGGAAAGCTATTTCATTTAGCTCTGATAACAGTCTTTTGTTAACTAAAACCTATTTTAGAGAAAATTTGTTGAATATGAACCTAATTCTAACATTCTTAGTTCAGTTTCAAATTGGGATGAATAAGGCATTTGCAAATAATTTAATATTTTTAAGTGGAATTTATTTATCCTAATATCAAAGGATATTCAGTTAGTATACAATAATAGATCTTTGAACATAGAGCCTCTTTTCTCCATAAGGAAACTTGTCTTGTTATGAGAACAGTTCATGGTGACTTGCATGGTCTTCCAAAATCCAACATGTAAAAAGATATCTGACTCAATATGAATTTATTTAATATCCTCATGTGACTATTAAGCTGCATCAACAGAGGCAAGGACCAACCAAAGCTCAGGAACATCTTCATTGTCTTTTTTAAAAAGCTAATACCTATTATAAAGAAATGGGAGAACATTGGTCCTATCACAGGTTCATCATGTGATTAGTCACTAAGAAAAAAAATACTGTTGGTAAAATAATTCATAAAGACCTCAGTGAAAGAATGCAGATATTTTGATAATAAAGGGAGAAATATTCTCATTGATGAAATCATGTTTGGAGTAATGTGCTTGTTAAGCCATAAGGACAGACAATTCTGAAAAACACATTTGGTTAACAAAATTCTTATGGAAATTAAGAAGCTCATATCCAGTTCAATAGCAATTAATTAATTATTTTTCTTATTATGTCTCATTGTCTCATTATATATATGCATATATATTATTGGATAAATTTTATGTAAATAATTTAGCTGCTTACTAAGTATCAAGCACTATTATGAATATTGGAAATACAAATATAAGCAATAGGAATAAGCTTTGCCTTCAAAAATCTTACATTTGATTGGGGAAAGAAAACTCACAAATGGTGAGAGCAGAATATTATTCATAGAAAAATACCTTTGGGAAGTTTCTGTAGAGACGAGGCAAAAGAAAATTCTTAATTGTTTGAGACATTAAAAGCAAGAATGGAGTCCACATTTCAGATGAGGTGAAGATAGAAAGCAGGGTTACTTGAAAAGATTGCCAAATGTTGTTGGAAGTCTATTTTTTTTTAGTTCTTTCTAAGTGTTGTAGGGAATGAGAAGTATGAAACATTCTCATTAAAGAACATAACAATGTTCTTATAAAGTAGGTAATGACATGTAATTATTAACTTTTCTAGTTTTTCATCTGTCCTGAATGATATTGAATATATTCTTGTTTTCTGGGAAAAGACATTAAGGAAGGAAACAAAAGCTTTAGTTGAAAGATTTGAAAAAAGAAAAAGCAGGTCAACCAGGTCCATTGCCCCTTTGCAGGAATCCAAAAATCAAATAATCCAAATGAGGCAAACTGCAACTTATAGCAAAATACCCAACAACAATAATAACCAGAGTGTGGCTCGTCCATTCTATAATCAGTGTAAAAATGCCCCTCAGTGTGGAAGACCCCAGAAAAATACCCATAGATCTTTATGGAGGTGTGACAGGAGGGTAAGGGTGCTAGAATCAGAAAGTGAAACCTTCGAATTCTTTCCCCCATATTGATGAACCTCTTGTAACCCTGAAAGTTGTAAATATTCAATTGCCTCTTAGACACTGGAGTCTCCAGATCGATATTGATGAGTATACCTGATTCTGATTGTGATTGCATTGGTTCACTAAGTGTAGTTGGAGTTTCAGAGCCACATCTAAAGGTCCCAAAACTTTCCCCTTGAATGGTGCCTATAGGGCCCCTATCAATAGAACATTTTTTCCTCCTAATGCCTAGCTCCCCTATAATTTTGCTAGGGAGAGGTCCTTTATATAAACTTAGAACCACAATAACTTGCTCTCTAGATAGCTCTATATTACTAGAATTGCCTGAGGAATCCTTAAATTTGCTCCCTGTACTTCTTTCAGGCACTCAGAAGCTAAAGGAGTCTCCCACCTTTGAAATCCCATTTGACATACCTGAGTCTCTCTGGGCCACATCATCTTCTGATGTTGGTCTATTAAATCAAAACAAAAGGTGATAGACCTCATCCCATTCGAGAGTATCCTCTATCAAAAGAGGCAATTAAGGGAATTATCCCAGTGACAGATTTATTAATTGAGCAAGGAATAAAAATTCCATGAGAATCTGAATATAATACACCCATTATACCTGTAAAAAAGCCAAAATTAGGCACTGATGGAAAAAATGTCTATAGATTTGTCCAGGATTCAAGGGCTATAAATAATCATGTCACAAAGAGACATCATGTGGTTCCAAACACAGCCACAATTATCTCCTCTATTCCCAGCACAGCAACACATTTCACTGTGGTGGATTTGTGTTCAGCTTTCTTCTCAATCCCTATTTATGAAAATTCCTGGAATATATTTGCCTTCACCTGGAAAGGTTACCAATGGAACTGGTATTGTTTGCCCCAAGAGTACATAGACAGTGCAATATTGTTCTCACAGATTTTAACACAAGATCTAGCAAATATTAAGTTTAAAGAGAGCTGTTTGAAACACTGAAACACTTTGTAGATGATTTGCTCTTGACCTCACTAAATGCCACAATATGCCAGGAAGACAGCAAACATCTCCTTTTAGAGCTGCATAAAAGAGGCCACAAGGTCTCAAAGGCAAAGGTTCAGTAGTGTCTCCCCAAAGCAAAATATTTAGGAATTATTTTAACTGCTGGTGCCCACTCCACTTCCCCTAAGTGAATTGAAGATATTCAGAAATTGAGTGCACCCTCCACAAAGAAACAGTTCAGGGCAATTCTTGGAGCAACAGGATATTGTAGGTAGTGGATCCCTTGCTATGGGGAAATCACTAACCCCCTTATAGCACTGACAAAAAATTCAGACCCTGAACCTCTTAAATTAGTGGCAGAATACCTGTCAGCTCTTTCTAACTTAAAACGGGCTATCCTATCTGCCCCTGCTCTAGGCATCCCAGATTACAACAAGCCATTTACTTTGTATATACACGAACAGAGAGGGTTAGCTTCAGGTGTTCTAACTCAAACTTTGGGACCTGCTCAGTAACCTGTTGCTTATTATTTGGCCTAACTGGGCCCTAGTAGCTTCAGGAGTACCACCATGTCTTAAAGGTGTAGCTGCCACAGGCTTGCTAGTAACTAAATCTGCTGATCTAGTCTCGAGATGCCCTTTAACCATAATGTACCCACATGAAGTTGAAGCATTGTTGCTAGGACATAGAACATAGGCATTTTCTGCTCAGAGACTTGCAAGATATGAGGTAACCTTTTTAGGTAATGAAAATATTACCTTAAAATACTCTAAAGTTCTAAATCCTGCAACCTTGCTTCCTGATTTACCAATTTCTGAAGAATCTTTACACATTTGTGAATCTTTAGTGTTCGAAGCTGAAAAATCTCGAGATAAATTCCTGGACAATCCTTTAGACAATCCAGATTTAGTCTTATTTGCTGATGGTTCTTCTTTCATGAGTAGCATATGCTACACTGGAGCTACACTAGTGACAGAATTTGCCACTCTGTGGTCAGCTTCACTACCCTCAAATATAAGTACTCAAGGTTCAGAACTAATAGCTCTGAAGCATGCCTATATATTTGCCAAAGACAAGAAGGCAAAAGTTTATACAGACTCTAGATATGCCTTTGGAAATTGGATTTTGATGAAGCAAAAACACATGTATTACACATAAAATGTACAAAATGAGAGGAAAAATGACCCTAGATAAAGAATCAACATTAGGGTCAAGAAGAAAAATAGCATTTATTTATTTTATCCCTAAATTTTACAAAACAAAACAAAAAATATTCCATTCACAAAGAAACAGAACATAGCAAATTTGGTAAAAACACAAATCATCTATATATTTAGCTAAGTATTCTTTATATTTGCATAATAAATCCCATCTCAAATCTCATCTTCACATCACAAAAGATATCCTCAAGTTGGCCAAGATGGACATTATAAGACAGGACTGAATGATTGATGGTATAGTACAGTTAACAATATTTTCTCTAGACCCCTGAACTGAGAAGTGGCAGGACAGGCTTCATAAGAGGGAGGGGATAAAGTGAGGGAGTAGAATCTTCCTCCACCCCTACACAGGGAGCAGTTAAAATCAGTCACTGATATCTTCCCTTCAAGTAATGGAGACTAGATGTGGCTAAGTAAATTCAGGGTTCAAGCTAGTAACAGAAAAGAGTAAAGCCCTTATGATACCATCTTTCTCTGTATGTATTATTTCCCCACAGGATAAAAATAGGTGAGGCTTGATTTCTTCAGGACCAACCCACTGGTTCTGAAGACAGAATGAATTTCAGATCCACTAGAAAGAGGAACTTGGCTTATGGAAGGTGTGAGTATCACGCCAAATTTTCTATAACCAGGCTCAGTTTCTAAATTGTAGGGATTTAATAATTTCAGGGAACAGGAGGAAGGGAAATGGTTTAGGAATGAGAGGAAATGGAAAGCTATCTAAGTCACCTATATCTAAGTAAGCAGCACCTCTCCCCTAAGGGGGAAATGTGTACTGAATGGCTGGACTCCAAACTAACTCCCTAAAATAGTCTTCTCCTAGGTCCTACGCAACTAAATTGAAGGTATATAGTTAGTTTTGTTGAAGATCTACTAGAGGTCAGCTATAGAGATAACTCGGCTCTGGCAGTCAGAAAAGCAGTCCTTCTTGCCCTTGAACCTACAGGGTGTGTTCCAAGAGAGACCCCTTGCCAGAGGGATAACCTGGCTTTTATACCAGGTCTCTAAGTGCCCCTAACTGCCCCTAACTGACCCCTTCCTTGGAGTTCTCGGGAGCAGTATGAAATTCTGTGATCCAGCTTTGTATCTCTCAGGGTCATGGATATTACATCATATGAAGTAAGTCTTTTGTATTTCACTTTTTTCCTTCGTTTTCTGGAGGTAAAATTCACAGTTTATTCTTCCAACATTAATTCTGTGGCTGTGTATAACATTCTTCTTGTTAAATTCATTTAACTGATCATTCATTCTGATCTCATACAGTTCTTTCCAATTTTTTTTCCATAAATTAGTCTTTTCATCATTTCTTATGTAACAGTAGTATTCATTCACAACCATATACCACAATTTATTTAGAAATTCCCCAATTTATGGACATCCCCTGAGTATCCAATCCTTTGCCACCACAAAGAAAGTTGTTAGAAATAGTTCAGGATATGTGAATTCTTTTTCTCTTTCCTTTATCTTATTGGGAAACAGATTCAGCACTGGTGTTGTTTGATTCAAGGGCATATGTTTTTGTAACACTGGGTGTAATTCAAAATTGCTCTCCAAAGTGTTTGGATCAGTTAAAAATCCACCAACAATGCATATCCCCTCCCATATTACTTTTTGCTCTTTTGATATTTTAGCCAGTCTGATGGGTATGATGTGATAACTTAGATTTATTTTGGTTTGCATTTTTCTAGTCAGTAGTGATTTAAAGCATTTTTTTTCATATTCCTATGTATGACTGGTTTCTTCATCTGAAAATAGTCTATTATAACTTTTACCCCTTTATCAATTGGGGGATGGATTTTATTATTTTAAATCTCAAAAATATTAATTTTTTAAAGATTTTAAATCTTAAAGTTTATAATTTTAAATCTTAAAAATAAATATATGAAACCTCTAAGGAGGTGGCAATAAAATTTTCTCCCACAATTTTCTGCTTTCTTCTAATCTTGGCATTATTTATTTTATTTGTACAAAATTTTGTTAAGTTAATGTACTCAAAACTATCTATTTTCACAATTCTCTACATATCATGTTCACTCATAGATTCCTTTCCTAGCCATAAATCTGATAGATAATATTTTCCCTGTTCTTATAATAATTACTCAGTTTAATTTATTTATTATATCATCTTTTGTATCTAGATTATATATCCATTTTGATTTATCTTAGTGAATGATGTAAAATATTGGTCAATACCTAGTTTCTACCATATTAGTTTCCCGTTATTCCAGTAATTTTTACCAAACAATGATTTCTTATCCCCAAAACCTAGATCTATTATTTTATCAAATGCAATAATAAAATATTTTTTTTGCTGCTGTTTGTTGTATGCCTGCTCTGTTCCACTGATCTTCCTTTCTATTTCTTAGTGAATACCAGATAGCTTTGAAAATAATTGCTTTCTAAATAACTAAAATCTAGTACTATTAGGCCTCTTTCATTTTTTCATTAGCCTGTAATATTCTTGGTCTTTTAATCTTCAAAATTAATTTTGTTATTTTTTCTAATTCTATTTTTAGTAACTTAATTGGGATGGCATTGAATAGGACAATTAATTTAGATAGGATTGCCATTTTAAATATTTTAGTTCTGTCCATTCATGAACAATTAATATTTCTCGAATTACTTAGATCTGTATTTGTATAAAAAAAGAGTTTTATGATGATTTTATAATTCATGTATTTCTGATTTGTTTTGGCAAGTATATTCCCTAAACTAACATTTATTAAATACCTACTATGTTGCAGGCATCATACAAAGTAATTTATAAATGTTACCTCATTTGATCTCAAGAAAATTCAGAAAACTGTTGCTATTATTATTCTCATAATTCAGTTCAAGAAAGGAAGCCAGAAGAAGGTCAAGTCACACAACTAGTAAGTATCTGATGCTAGATTTGATTCAGATGTTTCTGTCTCTCAGACCTAGCCTCCTATCCACTGCTGTTCATGGTTACATCTGTGTTACAGTACTGCCTCAGATATTTATTGACAATTGAACCCTGAGAAAGTCACTTAATCACTTAGTGTTCTTGCCAAATATATTAAAAAATCTAAAAAATATTAAGTTCCATAAAAGTTGTGAATCTTCATATACAGAAGTCATTTATTTAGTGGGAGTTTCAAAATAAATAAATCACAAATTTAGACAGACCAAATTAAAAAAAATGTAACACCTGGCATTTCAAACAATGAGTAAAATAAAGATGGGTCTGTAATGTGTTGATTTGTACAGAAAAAATTTTCCCCCCTATGGGAGGTGTGTCTTCCTTTTCATTGTCCTGACAGTATAGCTTTTGAACATCCCTTAGCAGTTACAATTGATAATGGATGTTTTAAAAGGTAGATGGATATAAAGATCTCAACTCTTTTCCCCCTTACTCATCAAAGTGTTTACTATTAATTAGGTGCATTGATCCTTATAGATTCACTAAATTAGGGAAATATGTCTGACCCAATCTACTCCAGTAACTCAAGAAATAACTGGTTTATGAAACCCAGCTTATGCTAGTAATCTTTGACTAGGAAAGTATAAATTGTCTCATTTGTGTTTTCAGTGACTATTTCTCCTATAGTATTTCAAGTCACCCCAATTTTCTATGATATGTTTAGCAAGGAGAAGGTGGGAATGTGTTTTCACATGCCATAGGGAGAGTGTTGATATTTAAAGATATAGAAGGAGGTATTCATTTTGCCTTTAACAAAAGGAAAAAAAAACCCTGGCAGAGTTGGATACCTTGCAACCTGAGAGTAATTACATATGATTGAGAGCTAAATTTCCTGACCTTATAGTAGGGTACCAGGTATGAACGAATCATGGAAGTATTAAAGATGTATTCAAAAGCTGACTCTAATGAGCAAAGTACTCATATACCAGACTTAAGAATATATTTCTAATATTTCAAATGATTGATCCAGATCCATGAATTGAATTGAACCTCAAATCTTGTGGTATTCAAACCTCTTCCTACATCCTCAGTCCAGAAGGCTAGCCAGCAATCTCTATAGCTTCTTTGTAATGTCAAAGGCACTCAATTAGCATTTGTATGAGATAGGACCAGTATGCTGAAGGTCAAATGAAGTACAGGTTTGGACATTGGCTAATCCATTGTCTTAGGAGCTTGCTCTTTTATCTTGTTATGGATTACAGATATGATGATAATTTTTTTGCCACATCACCTATTTGATTAACCACCCCACATTCCCTATTCCTTTAAGACTCAATAAAATCCAGTTTACTGGTCTGTCAAAAAAAGAGGCTCTATTAACATCAAAGCAAGACAGCACAGGCTGAAGAATCCTGTGTCTCTGTGTCTCATTTCTTTCTTTATGTCCCCCCTTCCTTAAACTTGAAACCCTTCCACTTATATTCCCTCAGTTCCTAACTTCCCTTTTGGGTGAACAGCCCATGCAAGAATGTGTTGTAGCTGCTGGTCGTCTACATTTCTGAAAGTTAGGATTTGCAAAAATGAATGAATTCATGTAGAAATATTGCTAATAATTAATTAATTTAAGATTAAATTTCCTTAGTATCCAAGTCACTAATAGTTGCTAAGGATATTCAGATAAAATAAAGAAAAGTCCTAGGCCTCCAGAAATTAAAAACCTATTATTCAGGGAGATCAAAAACAGAGAAAGAAAACTACAGACCAATCTCCCTAATGAACATAGATGCAAAAATCTTAAATAGAATACTAGCAAAGAGACTCCAGCAAGTAATTAAGAAGATCATCCACCATGATCAGGTGGGATTTATACCAGGAATGCAAGGTTGGTTCAACATTAGGAAAACCATCCATATAAATGACCATATCAACAGTCTAACAAACAAAAATCACATGATTATCTCAATAGATGCTGAAAAAGCCTTTGACAAAATACAGCATCCATTCCTATTGAAAACACTGAAAAGTATAGGAATAGAAGGACATTTCCTAAAAATAATAAACAGTATATACCTAAAACCATCAACAAACATCATATGCAATGGGGATAAATTAGAAGCCTTCCCAATAAGATCAGGAGTAAAACAAGGATGCCCATTATCACCTCTATTATTCAACATAGTACTAGAAACACTAGCAGTAGCAATTAGAGAAGAAAAAGAAATTGAAGGTATCAAAATAGGCAAGGAGGAGACTAAGCTATCACTCTTTGCAGATGATATGATGGTCTACTTAAAAAATCCTAGAGAATCAACTAAGAAGCTTGTAGAAATAATCAACAACTTTAGCAAAGTTGCAGGATACAAAATAAATGCACATAAATCATCAGCATTTCTATACATTTCCAACACACTAGAGCAGCAAGAAGTAGAAAGAGAAACACCATTTAAAATCACCCTAGACAATATAAAATACTTAGGAATCTACCTACCAAAACAAACACAGCAATTATATGAAAACAACTACAAAACACTTTCCAAACAAATAAAACTGGATCTAAACAATTGGAAAGCCATTGATTGCTCATGGATAGGTAGAGCTAACATAATAAAAATGACAATTCTACCCAAATTAATTTTACCTATTTAGCACCATACCTATCAAGCTACCAAAAAACTTCTTTACTGAATTAGAAAAAACTATAACAAATTTCATTTGGAATAACAAAAGATCAAGAATTTCAATGGAAATAATGAAAAAAATGTGAAGGAAGGGGGCCTAGCAGTACCAGATATTAAATTATACTATAAAGCAGCAGTCATCAAAATAGTATGGTACTGGCTAAGAGACAGAGAGGAGGATCAATGGAATAGACTTAGGGTAAATGACATCAGCAAGACAGTGTATGATAAACTCAAAGAGCCCAACTTTTGGGACATGAATCCACTATTTGACAAAAACTGCTGGGAAATTTGGAAAACAATATGGGAGAGATTAGGTCTATATCAACATCTCACACCCTGCACCAAGATAAATTCAGAATGGGTGAACGACTTGAATATAAAGAGGGAAAATATAAATAAGTTAAGCGAACACAGAATAGTATATTTGTCAGATCTCTGGGAAAGGAAAGACTTTAAAACCAAGCAAGAGTTAGAGAAAATTATAAAATGTAAATTAAATGGTTTTGATTATATTAAACTAAAAAGTTTTTGTACAAAAAAAACAATGTAGTCAGGAGGAAGGTGAGAGAATTCTTACAGCTATACCTAAGGTCACAATTCTAACTTAAATTTCTAAAAATCCCTAAATCTATCTGCCTTCAAGGGCAGTGTCTTCTGCCAGGCCAGGTCTAGCCTATCCAATTACTCTGTCTATCAAAGAATATACCCACTATCTAACTACCTACCTAAGTTAATCAATAATCATTAATAAATAAGCATTAATCACCTTCCACCTCCTTAAATCCATTTTTCCTTTACCCACTGTCAGTTATTTTCCAACTTCCAGTTAGTCTCAGAGACACAGAGAGACACCTCTGCTCTCCAGGGAACCCAGAGACAAAAGCCTCTTTCAAATTTCAAGGAACTCACCAACAACTCTCAGCCACACCCTCATTGCTAACTGTCATCAACTGACAGCCTGCACTACAAGGGGACTTTTACTCAGAAATCTTTTGCTCTCTTGCCTCTTAAAGGGAAAAGAAAGGAGAGAGTAAGAAAATTCTCCCAACAGTAATAATCATGTGAAAAATGAGATTCTGTCAGATATACAAGTATTCTGGCTTTAGTATATTATATGAAAGGAACAAAGAAAAGCATGTCTTGTTACCTGAAGAAGAGTGGGATACGGTTTGATATAATGGAAAACATACTTAGTCTTCAGGAAGAAAACCTCAGTTCAATATCCTTTGCTTTTTGGGATACCATTTTATTCATTTTTAAAATAGTGAATGATTTGAATATAAAGAAGGAAACTATAAGTAAATTAGGTGAACATAAAATAGTATATTTGTCAGATCTCAGGGAAAGGAAAGATTTTAAAACCAAATAAGTTAGAAAAAATTACAAAATGTAAAATGAATAATTTTTATTATATTAAATTAAAAAGGGGTTGTACAAACAAAACCAATGCAACCAAAATCAGAAGGGAAACAGCAAACTGGGAAAAAAATCTTTATAACAAAAATCTCAGTCAAAGGTCTAATTCCTCATATATACAGGGAGCTAAATAAATTTTACAAAAAATGAAGACATTCCCCAATCGATAAATGGGCAAGGGACATGAATAGGCAATTTTTAGATAAAGAAATCAAAACTATCAATAAGCACATGAGAAAGTGTTCTCAATTTCTAATAATTAGAGAAATGCAAATCAAAACAACTCTGAGGTACCACCTCACACCTAGAAGATTGGCTAAAATGACAGTAGGGGAGAGTAATGAATGTTGGAGGGGATGAGGCAAAATTTTAACATTAATGCATTGCTGGTTGAGTTATGAATTGATCCAATCATTCTGGATGGCAATTTGGAACTATGCCCAAGGAGCACTAAAATATTGCCTGCCCTTTGATCCAGCCATGCCATTGCTGGGTTTGTATCCCAGAGAGATCATAGGGAAAAAGACACATAAAATATATTTATAGCTGTGCTCTTTGTGGTGGCAAAAAAAAATTGGAAAAGGAGGGTATGCCCATCAATTGGGGAATGGCTAAACAAATTGTGGTATCTGTTGTTGATGGAATACTATTTTGCTCAAAGGAATATTAAAATGGAGGAATTCCATGTGAATTGGAATGAAGTCCAGGAATTGATGCATAGTGAAAGGAGCAGAGCCAGAAGAATATTGTACACAGAGACTGATACACTGTGGTAAAATTGAATGTAATGGACTTCTCTACTGGCCCAGGACAATTCTGAGGCATTTATGGAAAAGGACGCTACCCACATTCAAAGGAAGAACTATAGGAGTGAAAACACAGAAGAAAAACAACTGCTTGAACACATGGGTTGATGCAGACATGATTTGGGATGTAGACTCTAAACAACCACCCTACTGCAATTATCAATAATATGGAAATAGAGGGGCATCTGGGTAGATCAGTGGATTGAGAGTCAGGCCTAGAGATGGGAAGTCCTAGGTTCAAATCCAGCCTCAGACACTTCCCAGCTTTGTGACCCTGGGAAAGTCACTTGACCCCCATTGCCCACCCTTACCACTCTTCCACCAAGGAGCCAATACAGAGAAGTTAAGGGTTTAAAAAAAAACAAACCAAAACAAAAATATGGAAATAGGTCTTGATAGATGATAGATGGCACATGAAGAAACCAGTGGAAATGTGCATAGGGTACAGGGTTTCTAGTGGTAGTGATGGGAAGGGTGGAGGGGAGACTAAGAACATGAATCATATAACCCTGGAAAATTTTTTCCAAAAAATTGAATTAAAAAAATTAAAATAATAAATAAAATAAAATAAAAACTGGGAGTATAAAAACTATGTGTTAATAAACCATTCAAATTTACAATCCTCTGAAGCTATGAGCATGAGGAAAATTGAGATCACATTATGCTCTACTATCTAAATGAAATAGGAAAGACTGAAACCATGATGAATTTTTGTGAAAATACTGACATACTAGTTTCTTTTCTGAATACCAACTCTTTCTGCTAATGAATTATAAGAGAACAGTGATAGCAGTAAAACCTTAGGAAAATAATTATGCTTCTTTTAGTCTCGGTTTCCTAATCTGTGAGATAGAAATAATAGCAGACACCCCACAATATGGTGAAGATTAAATGTTATAATGTGTGTAATCACTTTTGTAAGTCTTAAGTTGCTATGTAACTATTAGCTAATGTGTGAAGGGCTGTAAATATTATGTATTCACTTTTTATTGTAGCTGAAGCAATATTGATCAGTCATTCTTCTTCATATTTCATTCAAATATTTTTACTGTTTTCTGTAAACTGAATAAAATTAAATATATCTTAATAGCCAAAAAAATCACTAAATATAAAACTTTCAATATATAGTAAACACAATTCCTTTTACCTGTACATTGTTAAATATGGTATTAACAAATGGAGCATTTTTTAAAATTTTCATTAGGCCACTCCCTAGGGTTTGGGAAGCTGACAACATCAGGACTAGTAGGAAAGAAGACTTCAGTTTAAATTCTGTTTCTGACATTTGTGAGATTAATAATTAATGTCCAAATAATCCAAGAATTATAATTTTATAAAATTTATTCATAATAACTCAAAGCACAAGGAAAAACAGCAAACCTCAGTAAAGAAAAAGCCACTTCCCTGACCACACATGTGGGAGAAGAGAAGAAGTAGAAGAGCTTACAACAAACTGTATATAAAACGTGACCACGCAATGTGGTGAAGAAATTAAAAAAAAATTCTGGGAAATATTTAAGGAATTTTGGAGTACATTGTTCAAAGGTACAGAATCTCCATTTACACATTTCCCACTGTGATCCTTTTAGGTGGCCAGTCTCCCCAAAAGGATCATGGAAATATAACATAACTTTTAACTAGAGGTAGATAAAATATTGCAGTTTTTAAAGGGAAATTACAACAATTTGGGCACAAAAGGAAATAAAAGAGAAAAAAATAAAACCAATGATTGCTACATTGACAAGAATCCAATTTGGGGGCAGTCCCCTTTGGCATAAAAGTATTCATTCAAAGTAAATGCATTCAACTCCCCCATAGTTCAAATTCACCATATCCCAAAATTCTCTCAATCTTCTGGTGCAGCGTGTGGTCTCTGCAGGCATCTTTGTGGCTCCTTCTCTAAAAAATTCATCTTCTGGATTCAGAGAGGTAATTTCTTGTTCTAAATTAGGTTCAAATTCAAATCAAAGTTCACAACAATAACATAGTCCCCCCTGAGGAGGATAATAACACATTCTTCCCTGAGGAGGATACAGGGATGTATATAGGAATCACACAGAGATGCATGGTCAAGTCATAAGGCATATGAATGAATTATCAAAAATATCAAAGAATGCAAAGAAATTTAAAAATAACTTCTGAGTGAAATACAGAATATCCAAAATGTCATAAAATTCTAGGAAAAGGAAAAAAAAATTACAAATCACAAATGTTTCTTGTAGCAAACCATACCCTATAAGCCTGAAATTACAATCACTCAACAACCCAATTTAGCAGTCTGGATTACAGTAAGTTGTTACATCATGAAACAAAATAGAAAAAGAGGCCAGATCTAGAAACAAATAGGAAACAGCTTTCCCTAATTTGACCCTTTTCTTCACTTTCAGGGATAATGGAGCCAAAAATGGGCAAGGGACCTATTTGCACCAAAATATTTATTGCAGTTCATTTTGTGGTCATAAAGCAGTAGGAATTGAGAGGTTCTCTATCAATTGTGGAAGTATTGAACACTCTGTGCCATATTCCATTATAATGAATACTATTTTGCTATATGAAATTATAAGCAAGATGACTTCAGAAATATTTGAAAAGCTGTTCATGAACTGATGCAAAGTGAACCAGAATTAGTAGAACATTTTACACAGTGACAATAATATTTCTTGATAAACAACTGACAATAGACTAGTTATTCTTAACAATGCAGTCATTCAAGACAATCCCTGAGACTCATGAAGAAAAATTCCAACTGCCCTTCAAGAAGAGTGGATGGAGTTTTAATGCATACTGAAACACAGTTTTTTTCCTTCTCTTTTTTTTAATGTGGTATCTCTTCAACAAAATGCCTAATACTGAAAAATATTTTGTATGATGTAAAATTAATGTCAGTTTGCTCACTGTCTCAAGGGGTACAGAGGGGAAGGAGGGAGTAAGATAAGAAGGGTTAGGAAAGAGAGAATTTGGAACTCAAAACTTAAAATATTTTAAAATTAATTTTTACATATGAAAGGGAAAAATAAAATATTTTATTTAACAGTGTGACAAAGAATTGGAAATTAAAGGGATGTCCATCATTTGAGGAAGTGCTGAACAAATTTTGGGATATATTGGTGAATGAATGGTATTTTGGAAAAATAAATGAAAGCAAGGTGATTTCAGAAAAAGCTGGAAAGATCTGTAGCAACTGATTCAGAATGAAATAATCAAAACTGGGAGAATATTGTACACAGTAAGAGCAATATTTTATCATGATCAGCTGTGAAAATTTGGCTACTCTCACCAATGGAATAATCTGGTACAATTGTGAAAGACTTATGATGGGAAATGCTATCCATCTTCAGAAAAAGAACTATTAGAATCTGGTGGATGTAGATTAAAGTATACTATCTTTCATTTCAGTGTATTTATGGTTTTATTTTGAGGTTTCATTTTGTATAAGTGTGCTTTTACAAAAGAGACCATTGTAGAAGTTTGTTTTGCATGATAATAAATATTTTTAAATATGCCCCCAAATAATCAATCAGTAAGGGAGTGGAATACCATTCAGTGCAGATCATCTCCCAGCAAAGGAGGATAGGATCTTTGGGAGTGTTGAATAAGAGGCAGTATTTTCTGGAGTTCTTATCCCATGAATAGAAAATTGGACTGACAAATAGAAGGAGATAACAGGGGACCCTTCACTGGGTCTTGGATTATGACTCTTGCATTACGCAGATGATATTTATGGAAAATTACTGTAGAATTATGAAATTATGGTGCAATCATTTTCCTCGTAAGCTTTCCAGGATCAGGATGAAATAGTCTGTGTCCAAACCTGATATATTTCAAGTTATCAACTCCCCATTCCCCAGGCTATCAAACTGGGTTGGGACCTTCCTTCTCCTTTTAATCTTAAAAATGTTAAAGGATTAAAAGCAGAGATGACCAGTCTTGGTGAACACTGATGAATTTGAAATATTATTGCTGATCAACCATGTTGAACTTCGTCCCATTTAAAGTATAATGGCCCTAGCTCATAAAATTAATATGCTGATGTTTCCTACATCCCAGTTAGAACACACTGTGATGAAGTAAAGAGGGGAGTGTTGAATTGTCTTAAGATATTCACATGAGAGTCTGACTAGTGAGCTAATAAGTGGAATACAGAGACCTTTACCAAAGGATTTGAGGTCTTTTGGTTATTGAGAGAAACATTTGACCAGATTAGGATGTATTGGCTGATCAATTAATTAAATTATTTTAAAATTGAAAAATAATTTATGTTGAGAATTTCAGTCATTACAGATTCCAGGTCACAGGTCCAAAGCAAGAAGGAGCACTAATAGGAACAAAGATTCAGATTACAGTTTTGGAATAGAAATTGTGTTTGTGGTCATAACAGTACATGGATCAGATGAACAGTGATAATACCTCTTTATATTACACAGCATTGGAAAACTTGCACACTTACAGACTTCCAGAATAAGTTCTATAAAGAATATCACAAAAAATGCTAAAACTTGGGTCAGTGTCCCCAAAATCTTGTTACCAGAGCCAAACTTTAACATAAAGCCAAAAGTCATGACATAGACTGGTAAAATGAGCAAGCAGCAACAACAATAACTTAACTGTAGAAAGTCACCATGCTGACAGGCAAGATAAAGATACCTCAGAAGAAGATGGCAATGTCAAAACAAAAATGCAGGCACTCAAAGAAAAATATGAATTAGTCTAAAACTCTCTCCCCCCCCAAAAAAAAAAGATTTCTAGCAGATCAAAAAAGGAATTTTTAAAATGAAGTGACATTTGGAAGAGAAGTTGGGAAAATAAACATAAGTGATGCAAGAAAATGGTTAAAAACAAGTCAACACTATTAAGATTAATTTTTTCTGGAACTTGTTTCTTAACTTATAATAATTTATTAAATAATAAAAAGGGGATCAGAGAAAGAAAAGGTATGTCACACACTTCCGGTTAAGATGGCAGCAGAGTAAGGAGTAGCTGCTCAATCTCTCCTAACCAAAACATACAGGACTCCTCAAGGGGACATAAAAACGAATCCAGATGAACAAAGGGACCCCACAACGGGGCGCAGCATTGAAGGTATGTGGAATTGGGGCATTTCCAGGCTATAAAGGGGTGAAACAGCTCTCACTAAAACCCGAGAGAAAGAAGCCCCTCCACAACCCCCACACCACGTACAGCCCAGAGGCCAACACACAAGAGTGAAAGCAGGATTGAGGCACCCAGTAAGTCATTGGCAGCTCCAGGGCTTGTTGCTGAGAGCAGCAAGACTCAGGACCCCAAGTGGCTAAAGAAAGCACACAGACTTCCCTGAGAGCTGGCACGGGTAAAGACATTACCCTAGGAGAGGACAAAGATCTCGAGCTCAGGCTAGGACTTTGAGTGGGGACCCTGTGCAGATGGGAAAGCGGCTGTGGAAGCAGCCCCTGAGACTGCTGAAGGAGCCTCTGGCAGAGGAGCAGACCAGGGATGACCAGGAGGCTAGACCCCGAGAACAAGGAGACCTGAGCCCTCGGGAGCCTAGAAAGTGCAGACAGACCCTGAGAGTGAAGAAAAAGCTGAGAAGGGGTGGGGCTAACAATGGCAAGCCAAGAACCCCAGAAGAGAAAGATTATCAAGAAGAACTTTAGAACACTCAACAAATTTTACACAGAGAAAATCCAGACAACAGAGGAGAACAAAAAAGTAATCATATCCAAACCTTCCCAAAATAATGAAAACTGTCACAAGCTATTGAAGAATTCAAAACTGAGATGTTGAGGAAGATGGAAGAGATCTGGCAAGAAAATAACAGTTTAAAAGGCAGAATTTTGCAATTGGAAAGTGAAGCTCAGAAATCAAATGAACTGATAAGCAAATTGAACACCAAAAATGACCAAATTGAAAAGGAAAACGAGTCCCTAAAGGCTAGAATTGAGCAATTAGAAGCCAATGATCTCTCAAGAGAACAAGAACAAATAAAACAAAGTCAAAAGACTGATAAAATAGAAAACTCTGACAGGGGTCTAATCACTCAAATATACAAGGAGTTAAAGCAATTGTATAAAAAAATCAAATCATTCCCCAATTGAAAAATGGGCAAGAGACATGAATAGGCAATTTTCAGGTAAAGAAATCAAAAGTATCAATAAGCACATGAGAAAGTGTTCCAAATCTCTAATAATTAGAGAAATGTAAATCAAAACAACTCTGAGGTATCACCTCACACCTAGCAGATTGGCTAAAATGAAAGAAGGGGAGAGTAATGAATGCTGGAGGGGATGTGACAAAACTGGGATATTAATGCATTGCTGGTGGAGTTGTGAACTGATCCAACCATTCTGGCTGGCAATTTGGAACTATGCTCAAAGGGCTATAAAAGAATGCCTGCCCTTTGATCCATATTGTCTAAGGTGATTTTAAATGTTGTTTCTCTTTCTAACAATTGCTGCTGTGATGTGTTGGAAATATGTAGAAATGCTAATGATTTATGTGCATTTATTTTGTATCCTGCAACTTTGCTAAAGTTGTCGATTATTTCTACAAGCTTCTTAGTTGATTTTCTAGGACTTTTTAAGTAGACCATCATATCATCTGCAAAGAGTGATATCTTAGTCTCCTCATTGCCTATTTTGATACCTTCAATTTCTTTTTCTTCTCTAGTTGCTATTGCTAGTGTTTCTAGTACTATATTGAATAGTAGAGGTGATAATGGGCATCCTTGTTTTACTCCTGATCTTATTGGGAAGGCTTCTAATTTATCCCCATTGCATATAATGCTTGTTGATGGTTTTAGGTATATACCCCAAAGAGATCATAGATAAACAGACTCATACGAAAATATTTATAGCTGCGCTTTTTGTGGTGGCAAAGAACTGGAAAAGGAGAGTATGTCCTTCAATTGGGGAATGGCTGAACAAATTGTGGTATATACTTGTGATGGAATACTATTGTGCTAAAAGGAATAATAAACTAGAGGAGTTCCAGGTGAACTGGAAAGACCTCCAGGAACTGATGCAGAGTGAATGGAGCAGAGCCAGAAGAACACTGTACACAGAGATTGATATACTATGGTAAAAATTGAATGCAATGGACTTCTGTACTAGCAGAAAGCAATGACGCAGGACAGCTCTCAGGGATTTATGGTAAAGAACGCTAACCACATTCAGAGGAAGGACTACAGGAGAGGAAACATATAAGAAAATAAATGCTTGAACACATGGGCTGAGGAGGACATGGTTGGGGATGTGGACTCGAAACTACCACACCAATGCAACTAACAACAATTTGGAAATAGGTCTTGAACAAGGACACATGTTAAAACCAGTGGAAATGTTCATCGCCTATGGGTGGGGGGAGAGTGGGGGGTGAAGGGGAAAGTAAGAGCATGAATCATGTAACCATGTTAAAAATGAATATTAATAAATTATTAAAAATTAAAAAAAAAGGTATGTCACAAGTGGCTGGCTGATACCTTCACAAGTCTTCTCCATGAACTGGTTAGGTCATTTAATAGCCAAACCTCAGTCAGGTCTTTGCTTTACTAGGTAGCCCCAAGTATGTGAGTGTTTAGAAGGTCCCCAAGCCAGTGATCAAGTGTGCTGGTACTTTCTTAGATGCCTTCCCCTGAGGCAGTAAAGTCACATGAATTCCCATCAAAGTCTCCATGCCATAAATAAATAGGTTTTATTGAAAAAGGGCTAGTCTAAAAATAAAGTCAGACTCCCAGTTAGAACCAAAAGACCCTAAGCTCCGTGAGAGGCCTTCTTTTATCTCCAAGGAATATCACAACTTTTATACCACTATAAAAATAATCCAAGACTATAGTTATACCTGTCTAAAAATAGTCACATGGAAGTAATTGTTTATTGGTAAGAACAACTAGAAAAATACTTCTTATTGGTAGAAGAAATTACTTGATAGACAAAAAGGGAGTGCAAAGCCTGAAGGCCAAGTGAAAGTTCAAATCCATAATTGCAGAGGGTGCATGATATAGCTAATTTTAAGGTTTGAAACTAACAGTGAGGCTTCACTTAGGCCTTGTGAATTAATTAACTATTTTTAACAAGTCAAGGATGGAGAACAACTGCTAGGGATTCATGATGAAAAAGAATATTCATCACCACAGAAGGTAGAGATGAACTATGAATCCAGATTGAAACACACCATCCTTCATTTTATTCCTTCCATTAATTTTGTGCTGGTATAAGCAATATTTCTTGTTTGCAACATTATGAACATGGAAATATGTAATATGTAACAATATATGTACAACTTTTATTTAATCTGACTTTAGGGGGAGGGAGAAGAATGGAGGAGATAGGGTATATGTATTGCAAAATATCCAAACATTTTTATATTTTTAAAGTTACATTGAAACATAATCTAAAAAAATAATTATTTATTATAATTTTTAAAAAGAAAATATAAAATTGGCTAAATGGTGGGGGCAGCTGGGTAGCTCAGTGGATTGAGAGTCAGGCCTAGAGATGGGAGGTCTTAGGTTCAAATCTGGCCTCTGACACTTCCCAACTGTGCGACCTTGGGCAAGTCACTTGACCCCCATTGCCCACACTTACCACTCTTCCACCAAGGAGCCAATACACAGAAGTTAAGGGTAAAAAAAAAGAAAAGAAAAAAGAAAATTGGCTAAGTGGTAAAAAAAGGCACAAAATCAACTAAACAGAGAGAAAGATTAAGTTAAACATGGGAAATTGGAATGGAGGAAATACATAGTTATTAATCATAATTGGATAAACTTTTTCATAAAATGGAAATAAAAAGAAGAATGGATTAAAAACTACAATATGTTATTTATAAGAAATATACTTGAAGCAGAGAAATAAAAAAAATCAATACAATGGATTCATGCAGAATATATTAGTCTTTAGCTAATTTTGTAACAACAGTGATGCCTGGCAAAGCAACAGTAAAATAATAATAATAATAATAATTAATAATAATAATAATAACAACAATAACAATAATAATAATTAAAAGAGTAAAAGAGGGATACTGGATTTGCTTAAAAGTACCTTAAACAGAGTTCCGGGTTAAGATGGTGGCAGAGTAAAAAGCAGCTCTTAACCTCTCCTGACCGAAAAATACAAGACTTCTCAAGGGGACATAAAAACACGTCTAGACAAATGGAGGAACACTACAACATTGTGCAGCTTGGAAGGTACATGGAATCGGGACATTTCCATGCTATAGAGGGTTGAAACAACTCTCACTAAATCGAGGGCTGAGCAACCATCCCCCAACCCCCTCCACACACACCACCTATAGCGCCGAAGCCAGCTAAAAAGAAATAGAGGACGTTTGGGGCACCCATTGAGTCATTGGCAGCTCCAGGGCCTCTTCCTGAGAGCAGCAAGATTTAGGTCCCCAAAAAGCTAAAGATCTCACACGAACTCTGAGTGCAGGCGCAGAGTATAGGCGCAGAATATAGACGCAGATGGAGGCAGACACAACCGAGAGTTAAGGCTCTGAAACCCTGAGTGGGGAACCAGTGCAGATGGGTATACGACTGTGGAAGCATTGCCCAGAGACTTGTAAAGAAACTTCCAGCAAAGGATCAAACAAGGGGGTCCACCAGGGGGCTTGACCTTGGAAAAAACCAGACCTCAGACCTCAGGAGCCAAAAGACTGCAGACAGTCGCTGAGCTCAAGAATAAATCTGAGAAGCTGCTGGGCTAATGATGGCTACCCAGACTCAGGAAGTTCAGAAGAGAAAGATTAACAACAAGAAAAAAAAGTCTTTAACACTCAACAACTTTTACACAGACAAAATCCAGACAAACGAGCAAACAGAGGAGGAGAACAAACAAGCACCTGGACCCTCCTCAAATAAGGAAAACGGGTCACAAGCTATGGAAGAGTTCAAAACTGAGATTTTGAGGAAGATGGAAGAGATCTGGCAAGAAAATAACAGTTTAAAAGGTAGAATCTTTCAATTGGAAAGTGAGGCTCAGAAATCAAATGAACTGATAAGCAAATTGAACACCAGAAATGACCAGATTGAAAAAGAAAACCAAAAGATCATAGCCGAAAACCAAAAGATTATAGCCGAAAACCAGTCCCTAAAGGCAAGAATTGAGCAATTAGAAGCTAATGATCTCTCAAGACAACAAGAACAAATAAAACAAAGTCAAAACACTGAAAAAATAGAAGGAAACATGAAATATCTCAATGAGAAAGTGACAGAACATGAAAACCGGTCTAGAAAAAACAATTTGAGAATCATTGGTCTTCCAGAAAAACCAGAAATTAATAGAAACCTGGACTCCATACTAAAAGAAATTATTCAGCAAAATTGCCCTGAAGTCCTACAACAAGAGGGCAATATAGACATTGAAAGGATCCATAGAACATCCTCTACATTCGATCCAGATAAGAAAACGTCCAAGAAAATAATTCCTAATTCAAGAGCTTCCAAGCAAAAGAAAAAAATTTACAAGAAGCCAGAAAGAGACAATTCAAATATCAAGGAGCACCAATCAGGATCACACAGGATCTGGCAGCCTCCAAACTAAAAGACCTCAAAGTTTGGAATACGATATTCAGAAAGGCAAGAGAGCTGGACCTGCAACCAAGGATCAACTACCCATCAAAATTGACTATATATTTCCAGGGGAAAGTATGGGCATTCAACAAAATTGAAGAATTCCAAGTATTTGCACAGAAAAGACCGGGGCTAAATGGAAAGTTTGATAACCAACCACAAAAATCGAGAGAAACATGAAAAGGTAAATAAGAAACAGAGGGGAAAGAAAGAAAACTCATAATTTTTAAATTTGCCTTTTTAAGGGCCTCAGTGAGATCTAATTATCTGTATTCCTATGTAGAGAAATGTAATGTATAATTCTCTGTAGTGAACTCTATTCACTATTATAGTATTCACTATTAGAGTAATCAGAAGAATAATTCACAGGGAGAGGGTAGAACACTAAATAATCTAAGATGACATGGGGGCTGGGAAAGAGGGGGTGAATAGTAGGGGACACCAAGAGAAACTTGAGTGAATAAGAAAAATAGGATATTCTATTATACACAAAGAGGGCATGGGAAGGAGAGGGGACAAATACTATTATAAGAAGGAGAGGAAGAGAGCATTAAGAGGCAATAATCAAACCTTACTCTTAGTGTAATCAACCCGGAGAGGGAAGAGTAACTATACTATCCATTGGGACATAAAACTCTTATCTAACCCTTCTGAAAAAGTCAGAAGGGATAAACCAAGGGGAGTAGGGGAGTGGGGAGGTCAAAAAAAAAGGAGGGGAGAAGAAGGGTGAGGGAATTCATAAGGCCTTTAAAAACAAAAAGGAGGGGAAAAATAAGGGAGGGGGTAGAAAGGGAAGTTAATCAAGTGAGGGGATAAGGGATAGCGGATTAATAGCAAACCACTGGTTTAAAAGGAAATATTATAAGAAAAAACGGGTAGGAATAGGGGAGAATACGAAAATTTCAGCAAATGTATAACTGATGATTATAATTCTGAATGTGAATGGGATGAACTCGCTCATAAAATGGAAACAAGTAGCAGATTGGATTAGAAACCAAAATCCTACCATATGTTGTCTACAAGAAACACATATGAGACAGGTGGACATCCACAAGTTTAAGGTTCAGGGCTTGAGCAAAATCTTTTGGGTGTCAAATGAGAAAAAGAAGGCAGGAGTGGCTATTATGATTTCTGACAAAGCCAAAGTAAAAAGAGATATGATTAAAAAAGACAGGGAAGGTCATTACATCCTGATTAAAGGCAGTATAAACAATGAGGAAATAACACTGCTCAATATGTATGCACCAAGTGGCATAGCACCCAAATTCATAAAGGAGAAACTGGCAGAGCTCAAGAAGGAAATAGATAGTAAAACCATACTAGTGGGAGATCTAAATATTCCTCTTTTAGATCTAGATAAATCAAACCAAAAAATAAATAAGAAAGAGATAAGAGAGGTGAATGAAGTCCTAGAAAAATTAGATTTAATTGATATGTGGAGAAAAATAAATAGGGACAAAAAGGAATACACCTTCTTCTCAGCTGCACATGGCACATTCACAAAGATTGACCATGTTATAGGGCATAGAATCATTGCAAACAAATGCAAAAGAGCAGAAATAATAAATGTAACCTTCTCAGATCATAATGCAATAAAAATAATAATTAGTAAGGGCACCTGGACAGGAAAATAAAAAACTAATTGGAAAATAATAATAATATGATTGTCCAAAACCAATTTGTCAAAGAAGAAATCATAGAAACAATCAACAAGTTCATTGAAGACAGTGACAATTATGAGACATCCTACCAAACTCTGTGGGATGTGGCCAAGGAAGTAATCAGGGAGGAATTTATATCCTTGAATGCATATATTAATAAATTAAGGAGGGCAGAGATTAATGAATTGGGTATGCAACTCAAAAAATTAGAAAGTGAGCAAATTAAAAATCCCCAGATGAAAACTAAATTAGAAATACTAAAAATCAAGGGAGAAATTAATAAAATTGAAAGTAAAAGAACTATTGAATTAATAAATAAGACTAGAAGCTGGTATTTTGAAAAAACAGATAAAATAGACAAAGTACTGGTCAATCTAAAAAAAAAGGAAAGAAGAAAACCAAATTGACAGTATCAAAGATGAAAATGGTGACCTCATCTCTATTGGGGGAAATTAAGACAATCATTAAAAACTACTTTGCCCAATTATATGGCAATAAATATCGCAATCTAGGAGATATGGATGACTATTCACAAAGATATAAATTGCCTACATTAACAGTAGAAGGACTACAATACCTAAATAATCCCATATCAGAAAAAGATTTTGAAGAAGCCATCAAAGAACTCCCTAAGAAAAAATCGCCAGGGCCTGATGGATTCACAAGTGAATTCTATAAGACATTCGAAGAGCAACTAATCCCAATACTATCCAAATTTTTTGATGAAATAAGCTAAGAAGGATTCCTACCAAATTTATTTCATGAAACAAATATGGTACTGAATCCAAAGCCAGATCCAACAAAAACAGAGAAAGAAAAGTAAAGACCCATCCCCCTAATGAACATAGATGCAAAAATCTTAAATAGAATACTAGCAAAAAGACTCCAGCAAGTGATCAAGAGGATCATCAACAATGACCAGGAAGATTTTTACCAGGAATGCAAGGATGGTTCAACATTAGGAAAACCATCCACATAATTGACCATATCAACAATCTAACAAACAAAAATCACATGATTATCTCAATAGATGCTAAAAAAGCCTTTGATAAAATACAGCACCCATTCCTATTAAAAACACTAGAAAGTATAGGAATAGAAGGACCTTTCCTAAAAATAATAAACAGTATATACCTAAAACTTCAATAAGCATCACACGCGATAGGGATAAATTAGAAGCCTTCCCAATAAGATCAGGAGTGAAACAAGGATGGCCATTATCACCTTCATTATTTAACATTGTACTAGAAACACTAGCAGTAGCAATTAGAGAAGAAAAAAAATTGAAGGTATCAAAATAGGCAATGAGGAGACTAGGCTATCACTCTTTGCAGATGATTTGAGAGTCTACTCAAAAAATCCTAGAGAATCAACTAAGAAGCTTCTAGAAATAATCAACAACTTTATCAAAGTTGCAGAATACAAAATAAATGCATATAAATCATCAGCATTCCTATATATTTCTAAGAAATCACAGCACCATGAGGTAGAAAGAGAAACACCATTCAAAATCGCCCTAGATAATATAAAATACTTAGCTAACTATCTGCCAAAACCAACACGGGAAATATATGAAAACAACTACAAAACATTTTAGAAACAATTAAAACTAGGTCTAAAAAATTGGAAAAATGTTGATTCCTCATGGGTAGGATGAGCTAACATAATAAAAATCATCATTCTACCCAAATTAATTTACCTATTTAGCACCAACCTATCAAAATACCAAAAAAACTTTTTTACTGAATTAGAAAAAAAACTATTACAAAGTTCATTTGGAAGAACAAAAGATCAGGAATATCAAGAGAAATAATGAAAAAAAAAGTGAAGGAAGGTGTCCTAGCTTTTCCATATATTGAACTATCTTATAAAGCATCGGCCATCAAAAGGGTATGGTACTGGCTAAGAGACAGAAGGGAAGATCAGTGGAATAGACTTGGGGTAAGTGACGTCAGCAAGACTATCTATGATAAACCCAAAGAGCCCAAATTTTGGGACAAAAATCCACTATTTGACAAAAACTGCTGGGAAATTTGGAAAAACAGTATGGGAGAGATTAAGGTTTAGATCAACATCTCACACCATACACCAACATAAATTCAGAATGGGTGAATGACTTGAATATAAAGAGGGAAACTATAAATAAGTTAAATGAACACAGAATAGAATACTTGTCAGATTTCTGGGAAAGTAAAAATTTTAAAACCAAGCAAGAGTTAGAGAAAATTACAAAATGTAAAAAAATGATTTTGATTATGCTATATTAAAAAGCTTTTGTACAAACAAAAGTAATGCAACCAAATCAGAAGGGAAACAACAAATTGGGGAAAAAAATCTTTATAACAAAAAACTCTGATGGGGTCTAATTACTCAAATATACAAGGAGTTAAATCAATTGTATAAAAAATCAAGCCAGTCCCCAATTGATAAATTGGCAAGGGACATGAATAGTCAATTTTCAGGTAAAGAAATCAAAAGTATCAATAAGCACATGAGAAAGTGTTCTAAATCTCTAATAATTAGAGAAATGCAAATCAAAACAACTCTGAGGTATCACCTCACACCTAGCAGATTGGCTAAAATGATAGAAGGGGAGAGTAATGAATGTTGGAAGGGATGTGACAAAATTGAGACATTAAGAAATTGCTGGTGGAGTTGTGAACTGATCCAACCATTCTGGAAGGCAATTTGGAACTATGCTCAAAGGGCTATAAAAGAATACTTGCCTTTTGATCCAGCTATACCATTGTTGGGTTTGTACCCCAAAGAGATCATAGATAAACAGACTTGTACAAAAATATTAATAGCTGAGCTTTTTTTAGTGGCAAAAAACTGGAAAATGCTGGTATGCCCTTCAATTGGAGAATGGCTGAACAAATTGTGGTATATGCTGGTGATGGAATACTATTGTGCTCAAGAGAATAATAAATTGGAGGAATGCCATGTGAACTGGAAAGATCTCCATGAATTGATGCAGAGTGAAAGGAGCAGAGCCAGAAAAACATTGTACATAGAGACTGATACATTGTGGTAAAATCGAAAGAAATGGACTTCTGTACTAGCATCAATGGAATGATTCAGGACAATTCTGAGGGATTTATGTGAAAAGAAAGCTACCCACATTCAGAGGAAGAACTGCAGGAGTGGAAACACAGAAGAAAAGCAACTGCTTGAACTCATGGGTTGAGGCAGACATGATTGGGGATGTAGACTCGAAACTACCACACCAATGCAAGTATCAACAATTTGGAAATAGGTCTTGATCAATGACACATGTTAAAACCAATGAAAATGCACATAGGCTATTGGGGAGGTGATGGAGATGAGGAGGGTGAAGGGAAAGTAAGTAACCATGTGAACTTTTTTGAAAAATAAATATTATTAAATGTTTAAAAAAGTTTTCATATTAAAATAATTGTTATGATGGTAATAACAGATATTTTGGAAAACCAGATAAATGTGTCTGGGCCATTTGACCTTCAAGTCACAACCACTGATTGACAGGCTTTCAGTGAGGAAAGGAGGGGGTTAGACACTCCTGGATCTCAAACCCCTCCCCCCTAAACAGTTGCTGGTTTCAGTTCGAAGATGGAGACTGAATAAGATTCTTCTGGTAAGTTTCTGTTATGGCTGAAACCCAATGATGTTCCCTTTCTTTAATTTATATTCCTCACAGGTTTGATAGAGCAATAAGTAGAAGCTAGCTATCTAACTGATGAGGAGAGAGATAAATGATCATCTTAAAACTGGCAGCAGACAGGATTCAAACTAGATGTCCAGACTGAGTTGTGAGTATTTCCCCAAATAATTTCCTGGCACAGATTTGAAGGTAAAGGTTATATTATGAAGTAAAAAGGAAAACTAAAGGAGTTAATGAAGGGTTTTGGATAGGGAAAGGTGACCCTGAACTAATAGGTTGAAGCTGTCCTTCCCCCCCACAAGAGGGGTGAAGGCACCTAACTGAACTTGTTAGATAATTTATATATCTAATCACTAATCACTAGATAATTATTATATTGATATTGATGAAGATTAATTCTAACAAACAGGATAACCCTATGAGTAAAAACCACACTGGCTTATGCCACAATGGCCACATCAGGTGAACCCCAAGTCTGGAGAAGTAAGCAGTGTGTCTGCTCACTTCAACCTCCAGAAAGCAATTGTCTCAACCTTTCTCAACTGCCCCCTCACCCAAAGTTTTCCAGGGGGGTCCCCTGGAATTCTGGGTGAGGCTTTCCCTGTATTTTGCAGGGATTCCATGCTTTCCATCTCTACATAACATAATCAAGCAATTAAAAAATAATTATATTTCACCACTTTTAAAACTGACCTATCCAAGTACTTTTTTGTGTAGGGAAATCTTTTAGTGTAATACATAGTATAGTAGGAATTTGGGGGGACAAAAGGGGAATCAAGGTTGGGAGTTTTTAAGAAGTGAAGTTATAGAAAAAAGGCCAAATTTATTGTACTGATCTTTTTGTCTGTATTTAAAAATAATTCTTAGAAGAGAGATTTAAATAAGGAATTCAGTAAAGCAATGGATATTTAGAAAAATAGAGGTGGCATGGAATAGCTATTTTCTTTCTAAACATTGAGTAATCTTAAAAGGGTGAACAACTTTTGACAACACTAGCTACATTGAAACCTCTGCTCCAAATTTTAATAGAGAAGTTAGACATTGTGGTAATTAACAGACAACCCTATGTCAGATAAGTGACCTAAGGACATGATTCTCAAATATAATTGGTCTGTGGACTTTGTCAGTCTGTTTCCTTTTGGAGCCCCTTTCTTTAACAAGTAAACATTATTTGAATTCCTGTTAGAAGAATTAAAATATGTTCTATTACCTCATTTGGTAGTGGGATGGGGCAGAAAATGAGGCTCCCTTCCCCTGGGACCACTTTCATCATAATATTAGAATATGATATAACATAACATAATATAGTGTCATCAAATAGATTACATTTCTTATAATTATAAAAAAGAAAGGAATGTCCATCAGGAAAAAATGAAGAGAGGAAAATTATAGAAAATACAATGCTGAAACGCTGTCTCACTGTATTTTCAAATACATATTTTTCGAAACACTGGAAGAAGAGGGTTTGAGGGAGAGATATAAATATTCTATTTGCTCTTCCTCTTTATAGAGATCTCCTTTGTGGATAACGATAATGTGAACAATACTACTTAAGATATAAGCCTTAAATATGAGATGCTTTTGTTAATGATTATTTTTCATATGTATAAAACATATGTATAAAATTTAATATTTTATTCTACACTTCATGTAGAATTGAATCAAAATATTAGTAGTTTGCATTAAAACTAAAAAAATTGTAGATAAGCATATACGAGAAACTGGATGATGATAGAAATCTTTAATGGGTTCAATAAGCAACTTCAATTTTATTTATAGTAACTATTATTAAAGGAGTCTGTGTTAACATGTGTAATGCAAAGATAAAAATAAAGTAATCCTTTCCCTTAAGGAATTTTACATTCCACCATAAAGTAAAAATGAATTGTCTAGACAAATATTCTCAGTCTCAATTTAATATGAAGCATATCCATTTTGATTAATTCAAAAGCATTTTTTTAGCAAAAGAAGCCCAAAGATCCTATTGTTATTATTCACTTAAGGGTGTAAGGATGGGGGATGGGACAAAAAGAGCCAGAAGAAGGCTGTTGGTGATAGTTGGGGTCAGTTAAGAGCAGAGGGGATTCTGGGTAATTCTTGGGAGGAAGAAGGCCAAGGAGGATTTCCAGCAGAGGACTGAGAGAGGGAGGAAGAGAACATCTCAGCTTGAATCCAGTCCTGAGGGCTTCCTGAGGATCTTTCTTTGGACATTGAAACCCCTGATTCCCTATTCAAAGGCATCCCATCACATCTCACCCAGCAAGACTTCAATCATCAAGTCAGCTAAGTTTGGGACTCCATTTTGGGAGCCATCTCTTGGGCTCCTTCTCCCATTACCCAACCTTGCTGAGAGACCCTTTCTTGTTTGACTTGCAATTACAGAAAAGGATAGAAATAGAAAAAGAGGAGAAAGGACAAGTGGGGAGATGCTTAGGAGTGGGAATTCCAAAGGTTCCCACCCTAGTGACAGACCCCTTAGAAATAGAGAAGAGGGTACCTCCAAATCCCTCTGCCCTTCACCCTTTTCCCCAATCCCTATATTAATAAAAGCCATTCGTTAATCAGATAGCTTTCGAGAGTGCCTGAGAGATGAGGGAGAGGGGAATCACAGCTTGGTCTGGCTACCTCCATCTTGAAGCCAGATCACCCGCTGTAAGGTTGAATGACCTTGGGGGAGGCTTGCATGAACCACACCCTCATTCAGAATCAGATTGGGGTACCCAATACCTCATCTTATAGGGAAGCCTCGTCCCTAACTCCTGTGGGGTGGCACAACCATCCAGGTCACCCAGTTTTGGGGTGATGTCCCCTCAAAATCTGGGCAGTGTATATGTGGCAAGAGGGGAGAGCTAGAAGAGAGTCTCACCTCTCATGGACTCTCTCTATCTCCCCTCCATCCCTAACATTTGGGTATTGGCTCTCATTTATTACTACAAGGGTAATAAGACTATTTTAGCTGCTTTGAAAGTCATCAGATGAAATATCTTTTTAAAAAGAAAAAAAAGGTGGACGTTTTGTTAAAAATATGTTGCTTAAATTTTCTTTCACTATAGTGAATATGTCTGTTTGTAATTCAATCTCTTTAGAAGTTAATGTTATTTAAGTGATTTAATTGTAAAAATCTATGAACAGTTTGAAGATTTAATTTATTGTGGCACAAATAAAAGAATAAGAGCATGAGGTAATTTCATCTTGAAAATTTATATGAGCAAATTCAGATCCACACACTCTGATATATCTAGACATCTTTTAGTTCTTGGGTTTATTTACTTGGAAGTGAATGTCTTACAAGTCACCTTTAAAACATTGAAATCATATACTCAATGTCAGATAAAAGAACTCTTAAATCAAGGAAAGGAAAAGGAATAGCAAGTTCAAACTAGTGCCTAAGTCATTCAATAGTGTTGAGTTATTTTCTAAATAGTACTTTTTAGTACTGAGTACAAAATAATAAAAGCAGAATTTTAGAGTATGTACTGACCTTCCAGGTAATTTAGCCCAACATCCTCCTTCATTCATTCAAAAAAGTTTCTTCTATCAGTTTCCTGACAAATGGTTAGATAGTCTCAAAATACTTCAATTGAAGGTAAATTCAACACCAAACAGGCAATGTATTCCATTTGAGGACAGAACTAATTGAAAGAAAGCCTTTCTGTATTTTGAGTCATGACTTATTTCTGTCTACCTATTTGGCACTTACTGACTGGGCTGATTTCCTTTTGAAAATCTACAGAATTGATAGAGTGGCTATTTTACAGGAAAATATAGCAGTATTACTTCATAGAAGTACTACTACTCTTCCAGATTTAGCTCTGACACGTATTGCAATGTGTGGCCTTAAGTAAGGGACACTAAGTTTTGGTTTATCTATAAAAAAGCACCCATAATATTTTTTAAATGAATCTTAACTATTTTTTATCATTCATTATATCTCTGAATTTCATTGATAAAAAATACTTCACATTGCAGTCTACTGATCTCCATGCAACTCTCCCTGATTGTTTTCTTTGATGTCCTCTCATAAATTCTCCAGATAGATTCTAACACATATACTCTTTATTTTCCTCTTGGCTTACCAACATTATCAGGGTACTAATGCACCATATGGACTTTTATCTCAATTCTTTTGCTATTATAACAGGAAGTACCCAGATTACCTAAGATCATGGTTTCTCTTTCTGACAGAAGACATCTTGTTTTAGCCTAGAAGGTGGATGGGAGAAGGCTTTTCGCTTTGCTGAATAAACAAAATTGACTTAATCTTTAGAACTACAAGACTGTGTCATTCTAAGTTGTGTGGAGTGGTGGTGGTGTCATTCACCCATAGCATGAGCACTATGCATTAAACAGAAATACTGCCTTCCCTTCCCCTTCAAGCTCTGTGGCTCTGTAGCCCTGAGAAAAGAGCTTTGTATATCATACTTTTTCATTTGTCCTTTTCAGTTCTAAATTCAGAGGTTTTAATCACTATAAAAAAGCTCAAGCCATGGGAGAACTGAAACCAGTATTTTAGAAAAGTTGTATCTGGCACAGCAGGAAATGCCTGAGAATCTTTGGTGACAGGAACCATTTTGGTGGGATTTTGGATTTGCAATGTAGTGGTACTAATGTTTTACACACTTCTCAATCCCAGAGGTTAAATGCTTAATGGAACTAGAGTACTTCAATATCAGAAATTGGGAAATATTATTAGTAGGCAGTTGGGTCATTGATAGAGAAGAGACGACCTCTTCAAATCCAAAAAAATCTTTAAGGGTTCCAAACAATCAAGAAGGAGTAATGACATGTAACATACTTTTTTTTTCAGTTGGTAGGAACTAAAGTTGTCACTGTTGCAGTATCTTTGGAAGGCTTTGTGTGTGTAACTCATCATGGGCAAAACATTATAACATTTATATATATCATGAGTCCTTTATATTGTGGTAGAAATATTTATCCCACCACTCTGATATAGACAATTTAGATAAACAAAGTCAAAAAGACAAATTTCTCCATCAAGGTAGAATTTTAGGGTTTATTGGAAGAGGGCCCAGTCTCCCAGATAAACCCGGAATCTCACACATGTTACATAGTTTGATCCCAGGGAGAGACAAAGCCAGGCAGCAGAGACCTGATTTAAATAACAAAGTGAATATTTCCAAACAAGGATTATGACTAAGACACAGCATCATGTAGATCTATTTTAGAAACTATTACCCACTACAAAGCTGATTAGTTATTTCATTTAGGAAAACCCATATTTGTCTTAAGGTCAAATCACAAGACAATACCCTTATTAAGAAATACTGATGACTATTATCTGAGGGCTCATCTGATAGCATTGGGAAAGATGGCTATTTCCAAAGTGGGAGGACTGTGCATACTTGCACCATATCAGGACATGATGCAGCATTTTGGGACCTGAAACTCACATGGTCAGCATCTCATGATAGGAGGGAAGTGTGACATAGGGAGGGGTTGAAAGACCTCTTAGAAGCAGTTTTATGCTTTAGTTAGAGATCCTTGCAAAAGTCATGAATCCTACTAATTGTAGTTAAGATTATAATGGAATTATACTAATCACTTTAGAATCACAATACTGATTATCTTAAACCTATCACTATCACTAAAATCTAATCAAGTATAAGGGGGGTAAAGCTCTTTCTTCCTGAAAATATTTCAAATAAGTAACACTCTAGATTCTTTAGAAATTGTGGTGTTTCATTATCTGACTAGTAGAAGTGTTTTGTTTTGTTTTGTTTTTTAGCTAAAAGAATTGATATAAGGTTCAAATGAGAAAATTTATATGAAAATACTTTATAACCTTTAGGTCACTATATAAATATGATATATTCATTATTTATTTTTGGAGGAACATATTTAAACTACTTAGTAACTTATTATTTAATTTTCTAATAGAATCTAGCATATGTCATCCAGGTATCTTCTACAAAACTAGAATCAATAATTTTCAGCATCTGGTTATTTGCCCTGTTATTGCTATATATGCAACTTTCAAGCATGTCTCCTACCCTTCCCTCTATGCATAGAAACACAGAAATACATACCCGTGCACACACACATACACACACATACATACAGACTTTCCCACCTCTGTGATAATGAGATAATGTGACAATACACCTCTATCTATATATTTCATGAAAAAATAATAAAATCAGTGTACCATCGTTACTTGAAAGGCTATAATAACGCAAAACCCATGTTTCCAAACACTATTCCTATGCTTTCAAAAATCAAAACCCTTCATTGCCTTTGACTGCTCTATATGGACATATTCCTCCCACCCACCTACATTAGAATATAAGTTAATTTTCAGCTCAGATTGTGTCACTTTTGTACGTTTATTCCCAATTACCTTGTAAAACGCCTAGCATAGAGTTAAAACATAAATAAGGCTTTCTTTTTTCATTTGTTAAACAGTACAATTTTAATGAATATTAATTGTTTATTGTTCATCATTTAAAGCAAATATCAGACTCACTGTACTACAAATAAGAGTACATGTCTTCCTTAATTCTCATCTTGTCCTTTCAGATCTCTATATCTTTCTCACTGCTAGGTGTCTCCCCTTCATTGCCTTCCATTATAATTTACCTTTAATTAATGTCCTAAATTTGATGCATTTTTCCTATAAACCTTTCCTATATCTGCTATCTTCATTAATTATTTCCAATTCAAATCTTTCTAACTCTGTCATACCACCATTTAAAAACTTTTCTGAGGCAATAATAGTACATATTTTAAAAGTTTTTCACCTTTACAATTCATTTTCTCATAATTTTATGTCTTAGGAGTCATTTATATTCTTAAAAATTATGGAGGATTTCTATTTTTTCTTATGTAGGTTATATTTTTTTCTCTAACAATATTTTATTATATTTTCCCCAACAATATGTAGAAACAAATTTTAAATTTTGTTTTCTGACATTTTGAGCTGTGAATTCTTTTCCTTTCTCTTCTCCTTCTCTCTTCCTCAGATGGAAAGCAATCTGATATAGATTATATATGTGCTATCATGAAATACATGTTTCTACATTTGTCATGTTGAGAACGGAGCACACAAACTGCATTCAGGTTGTGAGTTCCTTCTCTGGCGGTGGATGGCATTTTTTAACATGAAGTACCTTGTCTTTGATCCTTGTGTTGCTGAAAATACTTGTCATTTTTAGTTGATCATCATACAATATTCATGCTACATATACATTGTTTTCCTGCTTCCACTAATTTCAATTTGTATTATGACGCTCATATTAGTATTTCGAGGGTTTTTCTGAAATGTACCTGTTCATCTTTGCTTATGACATAACAGTATTCCCTGCAATCATAAGCCAAAAATGTTCAGCTATTCCTTAATTGATAAATGCCTACTCAGTTTAAAATGATTTGTCACAGCAAAAGAGCTACCATAAATATTTTTGGACAAATTAATATTTTTGGTTCCTTTTTGATATCTTTGGGCTATAGATTACTGATTTATGAGGTATATACAGTTTTAAAGCCTTTTAGACATGGTTCCAAATGGCCCTACAGAATGTTTGTGTCAGTTTGTAGCCATACTAACAGCATATTAGTGTCACAATTTGCCACACTAGAATTAATCATTTCCCTTTTAAGTCATAATAGACAACTTGATAGGTGTGAGGTAGTACTTGAGAGTTATTTTAACTTGTATTTCTCTAATCAATAGTGATTTAGAATATTTTCATATGACTATAGCTAATTTTAATTTCTTTATGAAAGAACTGACTGTTCATAAACTTTGACTATATAAATTGGGGAATTACTTGTATTCTTATAAATTTGACTACCCTATCTAAATATTTATGAAATGAGGTCTTTGTTTCTGTTCTAATATTGCTGTGTTAACTTTGTTTCCACAAAATTATTTTAACTTAGTATAATAAAAATTATCCATTTTACATTTTATAATAATGTGTTTTTTTTAAACCCTTAGCTTCCGTCTTGGAGTCAATACTGTGTATCAGCTCCAAGGCAGAAGAGTGGTAAGGGTAGGCAATAGGGGTCAAGCGAGTCAGATTGATAAACTTTTCCATGTTTCATGAATCAGTTAATAACATAATCTATTTCTAAATCACCTATCAATTTTTTATCATGGGATATGATGTTAAATATTGGTCTATGCTATGTATCTGCCATGCTGTTTTACAGATTTCCAAAAAGTTTTGTCAAATAGTGAGTTCTTTTCCCAAAAGTTTTGGTTTTTGACTTTAACATACATTAGGTTGCTATTGTCACTAATGACTATGTGTTGTGTATCTAATATATTACATCAATCCCCTGGACTATTTCTTAACCAGTAAGAGATAGTTTTGATGATTATCAGTTTAAAATACATTTTCAGACATGGGAAGATTAGGTCACTTTCCTTCTATTTTTTTATTACTACCTTTGATATTCTTGACCCTTTGTTTTTCTATCTCTATAAAATATTTTTTGGGTAGTTTGGTATGACACTAAATAGGTAAATTCACTTAGGTCAACTTGTCATTTTTATTATATTGGCTCTCCCTACCCATGAGCAATTAATGTTTTCTAATTGTTTAGATCTGACTTTATCAGTGTGAAAAATGTTTTGTAATTGTGTTTTTATAGTTTCTGGAGTTACCTTCACAGGTAGACTTCCCCAAATATTATATATTTTCTACAGTTATTTATTTCATTTTATTTTTTAAAACTATACCTTTTGTCTTAGCATTATTATGGTTTATTGGTTCCAAGGCAGAAGAGTGGAAAGGACTGGGCAATGAGGTTTAAATGACTTGCCCAGGGTCATACAGTTAGGAAGTGTCTAAGGTCATATTGGAACCCAAGGTCTCATATCTCTAAGCCTGACTCTCAACCTAACTTGTCATATAGCTTCCTCCTTCTACAGTTATTTCAAATGAGATTAGCCTTTCTATCACTAACTATTGTACTTTGTTGTTTATATATAGAAATGATGATGATTTATTTTTTCCTCCAAAATTTTCTAAAGTGGTTAATATTTTTAGATCAATTTTGTTTAATTCTCTGAGGTTATCTAAGTATACCATTGTATCATCTTCAAAGAACGATAGCTTTGTTTCCAAATTCTCTCTTCTAATTCCTTTAATTTGTTTTTCATCTGTTATTATTAATGCTAGTGTTCTTAGTATAATATTGAAAAGTAGTAGTAATAATGCGCACCCCTGATTTTATTTGGAAGACTGCTAGCTTATCCCAATTACAAATAATGTATGCTTTTAGTTTTTGAAAGATGCTATTTATCATTTTTAGGATAACTCCATTTATAATGTTAATCTCTAGTGTTTTTAATTTGAATGGGTGTTGTATTTTGTCAAAGGTTTCATGTACATTTATTTAAATAATTATATTATTTCCATTTTTTCATTGATATGGCCAATTATTCTGACAGTTCTCTTAATATTGAACTATTGTGCATTTCTAGCATATGATCCTTGTGATATATTACCATCATTTCTATCCTAGTATTTTATTAAAAAATTTACATTGATATTCATTAGGGAAATTGGTCTATAGTTTTCTATCTCCATTTTTTCCTTATCCTGGTTTAGGTTATCAGCATAATATTTGTATCATAAAATGGATTTGGTAGATTTCTCTTCTCATCCATTTTTCCAAATCATTTACAAAATTATTTACGTAAACTGCTATTTTGTGGAACTCATTTGTGATTCTCTCTGGCATTGGGTCTTTTTTAGGGAATTCGTTCAGTTTCTTTTTCTTGGTGGTTGAACTATTTTATTTCCTCTTCTAATAATCTGGGCAATTTATGAATATTTTTGAAATATACATTCAGATTTTCAGATTTATTGACATATAATTAAGTAAAAAGACTGCTTTAATTACAACTTAATTGGTTTTGTAATTGCCTTTTTCACTTTTGATGAAAGTAATATTTTTTTCATTCTTTTTTAAAACAAATTAACCAATGTGTTATCTTTTTTGATTTTGTTTTCGCCTTATAAAATAACTACCTGTCTTTTTTATTTAAACCATATCGTTCCTTTCAACTTTATAAATATTTCCTTTGATTTTAGGATTTCTAATTTAGTATTTAATTGGACCTTTTTCTTTTCTTCTATGTTTATTTTTAGTTGCAGGTCCAAGTAATTGATTTGTTCTTTCTCTAATTTATTTATGTAATCATTTAGAGATAAAAATTTTTCCCAAGTATTACAATGGGGCATCTCATATATTTTGGTATATTGTCATTCTCTGATGAAATGATTGATTGTTTCTCTGGTTTATTATTTGAAGTACATTCTTTAGTATTTTACTATTTAGTTTCTAGGGTTTTTTAGCATTTCTTAGCTCAGAATTGAATGTACTTTTATTGCATTATGATCTGATAATGATGTACCTAATATTTCCATTTTTCTTAATCTGGTTGTGAGACTTTTATGGCCTATAAATAAGTTAACTTTTTGAAGATGCCACATACTACTGAGAAAAATATAAATATATACATATAGCAGATTGTGTTATTAAGAATAAAATGGAGCTGATCTCTCACTATTAAAAATTTGGAAAAGTCTGGAGCAACTGAAAGCTTTTTTTCATATAATTCTTATGATCTAAATCTTCTAACATCAAAATTTCTGGACTAGTCCTAATTCAAGCCAGTTCTGTAATTCATGATCTAGATTAGAATATGATAAAACACAAATATATTATTTTAATTTTTCATTAAAATAACTCAATATTATAGTCAAAAGAACACAATCTGCTGAGGAGAAATGAATATTGACTTATTTTTCCTGAAAGAGGAAGAGGATCTCATTATGAGAGAAAGGAGTTGATAGCAGGAGAGGAGGAATGTCTGAATGAAATAAGAAGATGAGAAGAGAAGAAATATTTGTAATGTAATCTCATTTTTCCCCCAGGAAAAACGAAGTTAGGTTCTTAGCTCAAAGTTTGAGAAAGAAGGTGACATTGGAGGCTTGAAGTTAGATGAAAAGTAGGGAATGGCAGTAATAACTGAAATAATTAATCAAATTAGAGAATAATAAAGTGATAACCTTTAGAATGAATTTTTTAGTTGTATTCAGTCATGTAAATATGAGTAAAGCAGATATGTAGTGGCAGAAATCCAAGACTTTAGTTTGCCAATGCATAATAAGTGTTAGGAAAATGGGTAAAAAGGATGCAATAATAAATGTTAGTATAGAGTTGTAGTAATTCACCAAACAATTGAGATATCAAGGAGAGGAAAGAATAGCCAACTAATGGGGCAGACATAAACTGAAGAGAAATTAAAGTTCAGAATAAGGACAAATAACACATTTTGAGGTCAGAGACATAGGGCAAGTTGGAAGATTATAATATTATAAGCAACTAAAAGAGTTTTAGATCTCATGATTATATAAATCCTTCATGTAGGAAAAAAATCAACTGAAAGTAGCCAACATGGAGTTCATGTCAGTTTTCAAAAATCTTGTTATAAGACCTACTAGAATATGTCTTAGAAGGTTTTAGGAGATCTTATTTACCTTCTTAAAGAAAAAAAAAGAAATGAACAAAAACAATCTTTACAGTCAACCACTTTAAAGTTACTGTGTAATTCAATTGTTCTCTTATTTCTTTGGATCCCACTATTTGCCCGTTCTTCCATTTAACCAGATATGCAATTTGGTATGCATCTTGGGCTTTTCAGTCTGTCCCACCCACTTATTTAACTTTTTGCCAGCTCTGTTGATTCTATTTCCTCTGTCTCTTGCATCTTTCTCCATTCTTCCACACATATTGCTACCAACTTGCTTGAATCATTCACCATATCTTCTTTGAAATATTGCAATTAGTTTCAAAATGCATGTAGTCCATATAATTTCCAAGCCATGCTCCTAATTATTATCATGTTTTCAAATGGAGATGAGCACATAGCTACTCTCTTACTCAAGAAGTTTTAATGACTCAAAAGTATTACAAAGATAAAATATAAATTCCCAGATTTGCCATTGAAGATCTTTACATTCTCATTTCAATCAATCCCTGCTTCATAACTTTTTTTTACCTGATTTACATTTTTGGAATATTCATCTATATATTATTCCCTGGACATGTTAGATTGACATAGAAAAAAAATAATTCATGAGGAAAATAATTCTTAAAGTTTTTTTTTCCAAATTTACATCCAATTATGATGTGTATTTTTTCTCTGAAGTTAACAGCTGTGTCACTCCAAAGACCCTTTACTAAGATTCCATTAAATTATTTCATATTGTTTTTCCTTAATACAAATTATTTATAAAACTTCTTTTCAAGTTATTTTCCTTGATATTATTTAGTATTGAGCAAGTCAATCTGAAACATATTTTTCACATTAAGAATATAACGTCCCTGTGTGTAGCATGTTTGTATATTCAATTTTAATAGTTAAATTTATGTATTCTATCATAGAGTCTTGATATTTAATGTCTACCCTCTGAGTCCTACTGCCATAATTTACTAGATCAAGTTATATGTAAAACCTTGACTGGAAGGTATTGCTAAAAGTACTAAAGGTCTTATGGTTTTCCAGTTCATTGGCTTAATCCACGTGTCTGTCCTCTGTGGTTAAAAAACATTACAGTGGAGTGTCAGGTTTCCGGGTTAAGATGGCGGCAGAGTAAGAAGCAGCTCTTAACCTCTCCTGACCGAAACACACAAAACTCCTCAAGGGGACATAAAAACAAGTCCAGACGAACAGAGGAAACCCACAACAGGGCACAGCGTGGAAGGTACGTGGAATCGAGGCATTTCCATGCTATAAAGGGCTCTCAATAAATCGCGGGCTGAGCAACCGCCCCACCCCCACCCCCTCCACACACAACACCTGTAGCTCCGAAGCCAGCTAAAAAGAAATAGAGCAAGTTTGGGGCACCCATCGGGTCATTGGCAGCTCCGGGGCCTGTTCCTGAGAGCAGCAAGACTTAGGACTCCATTAAGCCAAAAAAGGCACGCGAAATCTGAGCGCGCGGGAGCAGGACGCTGGGCGCAGAGCGCAGGCTGAGCAGAGCGCAGGCACTGAGGAGGCGTGGGTGGAGGCAGACACAGCCAGGAACTAAAGCCTAAGTGGGGAACCAGTGTGGACGGGTATACGACTGTGGAAGCAGCGCCCTGAGACTTGTAAAGGAACCTCCAGCAGAGGATCAAGCAAGGGGGCCCACCAGGGGGCTTGACCTTGGAAAAAACCAGAACTTAGACCTCAGGAGCCAATAGATCGCTGACAGACACTGAGCGTGAGGATAAATCTGAGAAGCTGCTGGGCTAATGATGGCTACTCAGTCACAGGAAGTTCAGAGGAGAAAGAATAATAACAAGAAAAAGAAGTCTTTAACACTCGACAACTTTTACACAGACAAAATCCAGACAACCGAGCAAACAGAGGAGGAGAACAAACAAGCATCTAGACCCTCCCCAAATAAGGAACACTCCTCACAAGCTATGGAAGAGTTCAAAACTGAGATTTTGAGGAAAATGGAAGAGATCTGGCAAGAAAATAACAGTTTAAAAGGTAGAATCTTGCAACTGGAAAGTGAGGCTCAGAAACCAAATGAACTGATAAGCAAATTGAACACAAGAAATGACCAGATTGAAAAGGAATACCAGAAGATTATGGCCGAAAACCAGAAGATTATGGCCGAAAACCAGAAGATTATGGCCGAAAACCGAAAGATTATAGCCGAAAATCAATCCCTAAAGGCTAGAATTGAGCAAGTAGAAACTAATGATCTCTCAAGACAACAAGAACAAATAAAACAAAGCCAAAAGACTGAAAAAATAGAAGGAAACATGAAATATCTCAATGAGAGAGTGACAGACCAAGAAAACCGGTCTAGAAGAGACAATTTGAGAATAATTGGTCTTCCAGAAAAACCAGAAATTAATAGAAACCTGGACTCCATACTAACAGAAATAATTCAGCAAAATTGCCCTGAAGTCCTACAACAAGAGGGCAATATAGACGTTGAAAGGAT